>NC_134854.1:120085223-120385223 GCF_049852395.1 Peromyscus maniculatus bairdii
TCCCTATGGGCCAAGCATTCAAATGTATGAGTCTATGGGGGTCACTCCTATTCAAACCATCACACAGAATATTATCATAGTTGTTATATTTGGTTTTTATTGTTGTTAATCTCTTCTTGTACCTAACTTGTGAAGTTTATTTTAGGCATGTGTGTATGGGGGTTACACTATATAGATCATGGTACTCTGTCTGGTCTCACAGGTCTACTGGAACATACCTTGCCCCAGTAAAGACAGAACTCTAGGTTGATTTCCTTGTAGCTGTGTGTGAATGTGATAGCAGCTCAGGTGTGAACATGATAGCAGCTCGTGTCTTCCATCCGTCAGCATCTCTCCCCATTCTGCTAAGTCGCTGTCTTACATAATGCACCATAATCACAAGAGTGACAGCCCATGGCTCTTGACATATTCTGTGGGTTAGAAGGTAGTCATATGTCCCAGACTTGCTCACCAAGAGGGAATTGCATAAGGTGTGGTTCTTGGGACCTTTTAAAGGTGTGTCTGCCATAGAACCTTTTGCACAATCCCAACTGAGGCGTGACTTTTCTGTGGCAGAACTGAAATCAGATTAAACCAACCATTTATTTTGCTCTGTGTGTCAGAAATACAGGCTAGCTTTTGTGGGAGGAAGTATATGTACATGTTCATATGTGCATGCATGTTGTATTAGTTGGGGTTCTCTAGATTAACAAAACTTGTAAAATGAATCTCTCTGTGGAGAGAGAGAGAGAGAGAGAGAGAGAGAGAGAGAGAGAGAGAGAGAGAGAGAGAGAGAGAGAGAGAGAGAGAGAGGATTTAACCAGGCTAAGAGAGCAACTTCTTCCAGGTCCTTTATATAGGCTTCCAGCAGAAGGTGTGGCCCAGAATAGAGGTGGGTCTTCCTATCTCAAAAGATCAGGATTAAAGCTGTGTCTTCCAACCTCAGAGATCCAGATGAGAAGGAGATCTTCCCACTTTGAATGATTAAGCACAAATCCCCCACAGGTGTGCCCAGACAGTTTGGGGTTTTAATTAATTCCGGATGTAGTCAAATTGACCACCAAGAATAGCCCTCACATGGGTGGAGGCCATAGTTCCGACACTGAATGTCTTTTTAGTGCTCTCCAGATTATTTTCTGAGACAGGCCTCTCACTGACCCTGGAGTTTATGGACTAGGCTAGCTGCTCAAGTGATTCAGGGATGAGTCTGTATCTGTTCCCCGCCCCCACCCCAGCACTGGGGTCACACACACTTGTTGCAGCACTGAGCTTTTACAATAGTTCTGGGTTCTGAACCCAGGTTCTTGGGCCCGAGAGGGAAACCCTGGATTAAATAAGCCATCTCACCAGCCATTATAGTTCCATTTTATTATTTAGTTATCTATTTTTCAATTTAGACCGTACCTTCTTGCTCAGTGTCTCTCATCTCCACATTTTAAAACAGGAGAGTAAGAAGAGCATTGTCTGGCAGTCTTTATAGTGATTCCTGAGTCTCAAGGTAGTCCCCAGTTTATGCCTGTGGCTTACTTGAGTCAACGTTGGGCTGACCTCCGGGAAGCCACGCCTTCCTGTCTGGGCAGCCTTTGGTGAATGGCTTCATCGCATTAAACTTGGGTGTCTTCACTTGTACAATGGGGATAAGAAGGCTAAGCTTTGGCCCCTGTGTGAAGCCCTCAGTGGCTCCCCGTGTCCTGAAAGGGATTTTCTTTCTTTATTCCTGGTCTCTAGGCCAGCAAGATCTCTGCTTTTCCCTCCACTCATCCTTTCCCACTCAACACACCCAGCTATGTGGGCCCCACTGCAGTGGCTTCATGACCCACCACTTCTCACTGTGTGTGCTTTTGCATGTGCTGTTCCCCAGACCAACTGTGCCTGTAGATCCTATGACCCGCCAGTCCTCCTCAAGCGAGACTCCCTCAAGGGTTAACCGCGTCATGACGCCCTTCTAGACCTCCATGCTCTGCACTGTGCTATTCATCACCCCTACTTCTTAGCTCTGCAACAGAGGTCATCTGAGTCCTTTCAGAAGCTGGCACGTGCATTTATTCTTACGTCCTCAGCCAGGATGCTGGCTTCAGAGTCCTTGCTAACTCATTCCTGTCACTCCCTGCCCGATAGGTTGGTTGAAGGAAATGGTATCATTTTGTAACATGCATGTATATTGGATATGCAACATTATATATAGGAACAATTTCTGAGATATTATCTAAACCAGACAGATAGAGGACAGTATGAAAAAAAAGTCAAAACACTGTAATATTCAAAGTAAATACAACTGAGGTTCCAGCCAAAATTAATAGATTTAATTAATTCAGAATTAATGCAAATTCTGAATTCTCTTTTAACCAATAACATTTCCCCCTTCTTTTCTTTCTTATTTTTCTTGAAAGAAAGAAAGAAAGAAAGAAAGAAAGAAAGAAAGAAAGAAAAAAGAAAGGAAGGAAGGAAGGAAGGAAGGAAGGAAGGAAGGAAGGAAGGAAGAAAGAGAGAAAATTACCCTTAGGCAAGATCTCAGTGGGTAGCCCTGGCTTGTCTGGCATTTTCTATGTAGACCAGGCTGGCCTTGAAATTTGCAGCCATCCCCCTGCCTCTGCGTCCTAAGTACTGTAATTGCAGACAGGTGCACCTCACCTCAGTTTTAAATCTCTTTTTCTGTTTGTTAGTACTTAGTTCTTGCAGGAAAGGGCGACGAGAGAGAGAGAGAGAGAGAGAGAGAGAGAAAGAGAGAGAGAGAGAGAGAGAGAGAGAGACTCTGGGCAGAAACACTGTAATTTTTCTTTGGCAAACGTTAATAGTCAATTGAATTGAAATAATAGCAAGAGCTAATGGTGATGTTATTGGAAATTCATACTGCAGGAAAGAACTGAGGGTATGTCTCTATTAATTCAGCTTTTTTTAAAGCTATTTTTAGGGTTGGGGAGCTGGTTGTGTTGGTCAAGTGATTGCCACAGAACCACGAGGACCTGAGTTTGGTCCCCAGCATCCAAGATTAAACGCTAGGTAGAGCAATGAGTGCCTGTAACCCCAGCACTGGGACCCCAGCACTGGGCAGACAAAACGCCAGGATGCCTGGGGCTTGCAGCTCAGCTAGTCTAACCAAAGCGCTCCAGTTCAGCGAGAGACTGTGACTCAAAAAATAAGGGGAGAGTGATGAAAGACACACTCGAACTGTGCCCCCACCCCTAAAATTAAACTATTCTCATCCATACAAATTCATCTAAATTACCAAAAAAATAATCTGTAAATAGAATTATTTATTGAAATCAATTGGGGATATTTAGAGAATTGGTTTAAAATAATTTTTTTCCTTTTCCAAAGGATTGAGACCAGCTGCTTCTGCAACAGTAAGAAATAAGGGGGCACCTAATTATTTTTTTAAACTTGAATTTGAGGAAGGGGGAAGGGAGAAATCAGAAAATTACAAAACCCTTTGTCAGACACTGCCACCTGCTGGCCAATATTCAAAGTGCAATTCCAAGCTCATGAGTGAAACTAATTCCTTGCTGAAATTTTCAGTTATTAGAACTCCTGTAAAATCTGAAATTAGGATTAGGATCACATTTGAATATTAATTAGTTGTACATTAAATTAAGTCTATCAAAATTGTTGAATGAATTCACCGTAGTGCAGAAGAAATGCCAGTTCCAGATTTTTTAAAAAATATTTTTCATTAAAAAATGATTATCCCTATCATTTAACCATCTGCATGGGGTTAAATCAGCAAATGAAACAGCCTGGAGGCCAACCCTCCCCACAGTTTCCTAGATGAGGGCTAAATTACTTTAATTTTCTTGGTCAAGTGCCCTTCAGAGCCATCGCTCTTCCCTCCATGTGGATGTAATCGAAACGGACAAGTGAGATATGAGCCTGGGCTGCTGCGCCAGAGAGGTGTTGCTGACTGCAGAGTCCGGTGCTTCGGATGCTGTCCTTGGCGGCTCAGGGCTTTGTGCATATCATCAAACAGGAAACTGTGAAGGTCATCCCCACGGGCGTACAGACAAGAGACCAGAACCTGGGACTGTGACCAAGGACCTTACAGATCGCCCGTCTTTGGGGAAGTCATGTGAATTCCCCGAACTATCACGTTCCTGTCGTCCCTGAGTTGGAAAGCAAATTCTCTCCCCACAAGATTAACAAGGCTGCACTGACATTGTGTGTACTGTCATCCCTGGGGTTAACCGTCCACAGTGCGTTCACGAACAACCTTCATGTTCAGCCTAGTGTTCGTGGGTTTGCACTGGACTCTGAAGGTGTGGGCAGCAATCTGTGTGGCTCAGCGTGAGTTTCACCGCCCAGCTCCTCTGTAAGTGAGATTAATGAGGCTGCCGGCTCCTTACTTGGAGTTTCTTAACGCACAAACTAACATTTCTGCGAGCTTCCCTGATAGTATATGATTGTGTGTGTGTTGTGTGACTATATATATATATTTGTTCCAAAAGCATCCCTAAACTTTCATGGGATTTTCAGAATAAAGACTGGGGATGTGGCTCAGTGAGTGAAGTGTTTGCCTTGTAAACACAAAGACCTGAAGTCTATCCTCCCACTTCCCCCATCCAAAACCCACATAAAATTGCTCCACATGTGGGACAAGCTTGTTACCCCAACATGGAGGAGGCAGAGACAGGTGGCTCTCTGGGACTCACTGGCCAGACATTTTACACTAATTTCAAGCTCCAGGCTCCAGGCTAATAGAGACCTTGACCCAAAGGATTTGTGGGGTGGGGAGGCATTTCTGAGGATGATACCCAAGATTGTCCTCTGGCCTAAACATGTTCTCAAGTACACACACACACACACACACACACACACACACACACACACACGTTAATGATTCAATGGATGCTGTACAATTCACAGCGTGGTTGTAGGGATGAATTGAGGCAGGTAAAGTTACAGGTGCAGAGCGTCTGGTGCACAGAGATGTTAATTTCAATGAAAGGCTCAGAATAGAGGTCAAAAGTATTACTGAAACAAGATGGCGAAGGCAATTTGGATCTGTGGACAGGCTTGTGTGATCCACTTAGCAGCAGGCAACCTCTTTCTCAACTGGTCTCCCCGAGCTCCTGTAATCGGCCTGCTGATGTTCTTGCAGTTATGGAAACAGGGTTTCTTTTGCCTGAGGGGAGCTGGGCTGTGACCTTCCAGAGGTCAAGTGTTTATCAGCAGCCCTTCACTACCAGCAGAATAAAATGCTTCTGTGCCAATCAAGGGCTTGTAGCTCACAATAGGATTTAGAAGAGGAACAGTTAGGGTGTTGAGGAACTCCCATAACGCTAAGGGAAGTGTAGAAGTACTCCTTCCCATTTGTTTATTTAACCCTGGAAAATAGTTTAATTAAAAAGAAATTCAGAATAGGGTGAATATAATCAAAAATATATATTAAAAGTGTGCAATGAAATCCACTATTACGCTTAAGTAATATGTATTAACAAAAACATTTTTAAAAGAAAAAAGTATGCCTTTGCTGAGCTAACTAGGCTTGTTTCTTGAGATGGGGTCCAATATATCCCAGGCTGGCCTTGAACTCACTATGGAGTTGAGGATGAGTTTGACTTTCTAGTCCTCCTGCATCTACTTCCTGAATGCTGGAGTTACAGGCATGAGACAACATACCCAGTTTGTAGGATTCTGGGGATCAAACTCAAGACCTCATGCATGCTAGGCAAGCATTTACCAGCTGACCCACACTCCCACTCCTGAGCTAATTTGACTTCAGCTGCTGCCCAGTCTTAAGTCCTTTTATTCAGTAAAGCATGTGTTAAAAAGTGAAATCTGAAAGTCTTCATTGTAAATTTTTCTTGAGTGATCTTAAGATATGATCTTAGAGAATTAAAGATCTACTGAAAATTCCACTTTTTATTATGTAATATTCCAGTTTTAATCCTGGTTTTGTTGGGAGAGGTGCTGATGCATACACTTTCTGAGAAGAAAAGGGTCCTGTCTCTGCCACTTAAATTGTTGTAGAAGGAGATAGGAGGCAGCCCCGAGACAGACACACACAAGCTGAGCCTGCGACAGGATGCTGCAAGCTTCAGGTAGCGATGTTCCTCCATCATGAAGACCTTTCTCCATTGTCTCATGTAAAATCACCCCAATACTGCTTGCATCCATACATTACTATGTGAAAGACTTAGACAGTCACTCTCCAAAGACAGACCCACATTGGAACCCCTAGAACCTGTGATTATGATTCTTATTCTCTCTCTCTCTCTCCCTTCCCCTCCTCTCTCAAAAAACAAAAACAAAACAAACAAACAAAAAAAAAAAAAAAAACGGGCGGGGTTGTTCTTTCCAGATATAGTAACTATAGAATCTGGAAACAAGTTCCTCCTGTGTTAATCAGGGGAGTCCAACCACAGTCACAGCTCTTGTTTATTATAAGAGGCACAGGAAGATGAAGCGGAGGTTGGAGCTGCATGGCCATAATCAGGTGATGCCTAGAGTCAATGAAAAGGCAAGAGCTGCTTCTCTTCTAGAGACTTAAGTGACACTTGGATAACACCCTCCCTTCAGACCTCTGACTTAGGAGAGTCTTTCTTATTGTTGGAAGGCATCAGCTTGTGATAACTCATTATAGCAGCCACAGGATGCTGATCCACCCTGCCCAGCTGCCTGCCTCGTGTTTGCCTGTGTTCTCGGTCCTCCCACTAGGTAAGAAGCTCTCTCTAGGCAGGGACTTCACGGAGATCTCTGCTCTCTTTCCAGAACCTATACCCAGTTCCCCCTAGATTCTGACTTCTGAAGTGACCACCCTAAAGAGGAGGGCCAGACCCAATTGTTCTCTCTGCTTTGGTTGGCTGAAAGAATCACTGGCCTTCTCTTTGTGGGCGGAGCTTGCCCAGGATCCACAGGGTGGAGTGTAGTCGGGGAACGGAAACCCTCCTAGGCATTTAAACAGGGATTTAGTGGAGATGCAGGAAGGCTTATGCACCTAAATTCACGCACAAACACACACTCCAGTTTTTCCCTGACACTAATTTAAGGAAAGGCGGGAGCTGGAGGTCGCCATTTAGGAGTGCACACGGCACGAGGGAGTAAGACAAGGTTTTCTGAGGGGGCTCAAGCTCAGTCCTGGGAACGCCAGAGCTCCACCCTTGAGCTGGCTCCTGCTGCTGGGCTGAAATGTTAGTGCTGGGACTCAATCACAAGAGCCAGAAGCAGGTAGTAAAAGCCTTTGCTCCGAAGCCTCCTGCTTTGCGCTCCTACCTCCCTTCCAAGCCCAGCCTAGGCCTCCTGTGAACAGAAAACCCGACAAAGTCGATTGGGAAATGTCTCTTGTGCCTAACCACAGGACAGACTAGACAGGGCTGGATTTAGACCTGAGAGATAACAGCTTAATTACTCGTATAAATGATGATCAATTGTGCTTTGAGGCCTGCCATTAGCAAAATACAGCCAGGATGAATCCGTATGCAGGCTTGTGTAGATGTATACTAACTTAATCATTGGTGTAAATCTCTGTTGCACGTCTGTCTTCCTCACCAGATTTCAAGCACCACATATTACATATTTTCTCCCCGTGGTAGCCCCAGGATCGAGCAATGAGCATTAGAGATGGCTGCTTCTCCGCAGTTGTGAACTGGCTCGTGCTTTTCTGGGGTTTTGTCTGGGTTGATGGATGTTGATGGAGGGCTGCGCCACCCCTTGCCTGCTAGTAGGAAGTCTTCTCTCCTCCCATAATTACGACATAACCCCTGTTTTTCAGGCTGTTATTGCAGAGGTGGGGTGGTGAGTGAAGAGGCAAGTTGGCAGGTAGCTGCTTGCTGTCTAAATGACTTCCTTCAGCTGTCCACTCCAGACCCGTCAGCGTCAAACCGCCAGGGTCTGCTTCTCTCTCTCCCCTGTCGTCCTCGACGACGACGACGACGACGACGACGACGACGACGTGCTCGTAGACTCCCTGGAGTCACTTTGGTTTGGGAAATTCCTTTAGGTTTTTCTTTATGAGGGCTCAGTGTGGGGCATTTTCCTTCTAAACATGTGACTGTGTGTTAGGAGCTGTCAGGAGCAGGGGACCCTGTCCAACAAGGCTGCCAGAAACCCGAGGAACTGTCCAGACTCTTGCTTAGGGACCTCCATTCAGGGAAAGCTGGACCCGCGGGGATGGGGTAACTCAGTCCGTAGTGGGCTTGTCTGAAAAGCACGAGGACCTAAGCTCAATCCCCAGGATCCACGTTTTAAAAGGAGATGGCCAATGGAGGGGGTGGCCATTGGCTTAGCGGTAGAGGCACTTGCTGCCAAACCTGAGACTGATCCCCAAGACCCACATGTTAGGAGAGAACCAACTCACACCAGTAGTCCTCTGACCTCCACGTGTGAACCTTGGGGCACACACACACACACACACACACACACACACACACACACCAGATCATTGAGGCTGGGATGATGCTTAGTAAGAAAGGGTACATGCTGTGCATGCACGAGAACCTGAATTCAAATTCCCAGCACCTATGCCAACAGCCAGGCATAGTTTGAGTACCTGTACCTCTGTATTGGGGATGGAGACAGGTGGTTTCTGGGAGCTCCATCTCCATGGGGGGACCACTTAGCTGAAACTGTGAGCTTCCCATTCAGTCATCAATCCATGAAGGGGAGGATTGAATCATGACTTCTTACCCTATGATGAGGGTTGAGTCAAGCAGCCAATGTCCAGAGCTTGGTACACAGGAAATCAACAAGTGGACACAGGAAGCTATCTTCTGTATTCCCATGTATTTACACTATAATAGATCACCCCCAAATGACTCCTTCTACATTGTCATTGTTTCCCCTGGCCTCTGGGGAAAGGGGGTACAAATAAACAAATCACACACTTCCCAGATCAAACCCTTCTGAAAGTGTTTAATAAGTCCTTGGCCTGCAAAGTCAGTGTGACTCATTCTGAGGCCTTTAATGGGAGTGGTGATAGTCTTCAAAAATAAGATCTGATAAAAATTAAAGTAGATGATATAAAAATATGAATATGTGAGCCTGGAAAGTTGGCTCAGTGCTTAAGATCACTGACTTCTCTTTCAGAGGACCCAGGTTCAATTCTCAGAACCTACATGGCTCACAAGGCTCTTAACTCCAGTACTGGCACATACGATGCCCTCTTCTGGCCTCCTTGAGTACTGCATATATTGATGATGCATGTGGTGCACATACATGTAGGCAAAACACCCCCACACATAAGAGAAATACATCTCAAATAAGTTTTTAAAAGATGAAATAAACCTTCAAAATGTTAATATATGGATGCAATAAAATATTGAAACACAATAAAATCCAAAGGAGTAATTTGATTGGCCAGGAATGTGTCAATAGATCCTCATATGATGGGGAACTCAAGTGGGCACACTCACTTGAGACAGTTCTCACAACGAATGAAGAGTGCCAGGAGGAGAGCGAGGGGACATACAACTTAGAGGGCCCCGCATCCACCTGCCACTGCTCCAAAAGCTTTCGAATCCCACCCTGTTGGAGAGAAATCCGCCCACACGTGCAGGTGAGGTTTGCACCTGTTTGCTCAGTGTGACAAGCAACATTCTCAGTCTCTACTGTCATCACATCATCTGTGATCTCAGAAACCTTGACAACCACCACGCGGGTAGACTGAGAGCTGGCCTGGAGGGCCTGAGTGTGAGTTCAGGGTGCCCATCTATAAAGACAGGCTTCTCATCCTTCATCCCTGTTGCCTTCTCCATAGCATCAGTAAATACAAGCCGAGGGGAAGAGAAGGGAGAAAGTTGGATGGTTCCCCAGGTGGCGTTTTGTGTTGATTTAAACCAAACAGCACTGTTTTGTCTCAACAGTTCAAGAACATGACAGACTCTGCCTGATAGCCAGCAGTAAAGTAAGCTCAAGAAATAATGTCTGCAATCTCTCTGGGAAAAATAATGTTTGTCGGCCTGAAGAAACAACCACACCGTCCTACACCCTGCTGCTGCTTCAGTTCTGTTTAAAACTGTATGTATCTTGGAAACAGGACTCTTTGAGGGCTCCCAAGACTAACTAACAATTCTCACTCATTTCTTGTCTTCAAACAGGCACCTTGCTGACAGGCTTCCAGGGCCCTCAGCCTTAGCAAGCACGTCATTTTCTTTCACAATGAGAAGATAAATGTGACCCAAGGCATGAGTGACTTAACTGTCTTCCATTGCTGGGTTGCTGGGTCTTGCTCAAAGCACCTCACAGTGAGAATGTGTTTCCAGGCAAAGAAAGTGTCACAGCTTGCAGTTAAAGTGAAGTTTGCTTTTTCTTTTTTTCCTGTCAAACAACCCATTCCATTGAGTAAAGGAGACATCAGACACTGTTTAAATAAGTAGTTAAAAAGAGGGCTGTGGCACAGGTTGTGGGGGTAGTGTAAGGCCCATTCCTCTTTATGACAGAAGAGAGATCTTAGTTTCTATTTTTTACTGCTGAGATTATACAAAATCAAATATATTTCTTTAATAGAACAGAAAAGAGCATAGCAAATCAGAGATGGGGTGATGAGGAAGGGAGAGACAGCAAAGATGTAAAAATGGTACTAAGGCACGGGATGGCATTTTTAAGTGTGTGACTGCGCACACCCATGGGTATGATCTCGCATTGCCAAGCCTACCCTGGTCTCATACATGCTAGGTCTGAGCTCTGCCACTGACATATGCTCTGAGCTTCTTCCCATAATTTTTTTCAGAATAAGTCATGTTCTGTAGCCCAGACTGGCTTGGAACTCACAATTCTCCTGCCTCAGCCTTCCTAGCATTTGGATTAAAGGTATACCACCCAATGGCTGGCATCCATTTCTATAACTTATTTTCATCATATTAAAAAAATAACATCTGTGTCATTTCAATGATACAATTAGTCAATGCTATTTATCAAAGTTTTATAAGGCACAGAAAGTGATTCATAACTGCAACTGGGAGTACCTGCTATGTGCCGGGTAATATTCTAAGTACATTGATTTATTCAGTTCTTTGATTTGCATGGTGATAGCTATTGTGGCTATCTGCCTTAGTTGATGTTAGCTGATGGATGTCCCACATGCAGAGTTTGGAAGCATCTCTTGAAGATCACCCAGCTTCTCAGCTACCAGGAGGCTACATTCCCAAATCTATAGGGGTTTCAGCCCTCATGACTCCCCAAGGTCAGTAAGGAAGCAGCGGGTTCCATTCTACCTGATCTGTCCGACACTCCCTGCCTCAGGCCCGTCACTGTCCTAAGAGAAGAAGACCAGTTCATCTCTGTTTGCTTAGCACTTGGCCTTGTTCAAGCTCAAAGTCTTGTTTTCCCAGAATGCCCTCTGTCCTAGGCAGACTGGGATGGCTATCCACTCCATTAAGAGGATTCCCCATTGGTAACAGTATCTTGCTTATCTTTCCCATGAATATGTAGATGGCTTTAATAACTTTGTACACACACAAGGTCTCAAATTGGGGGCTCAAAGGGGACACTGGAGTAAACTGTCCTTTTGGGTAGAAGTTTATTAGAAGAGTTATTAGAAGAGTCAGCCGGTGGACAAAGAGACAGGGAGATAGCAGCAGGGTAGGGTCTCTGGGAAGATTCAAGCCCTTGAGGCAGAGTAGGGGACCTTTCTTGTAGGCTTAGAAGAAGAATGGGGTGCCATATAGTCAGGGTATCTCTTAGTTCTATGAGCAACAGGAACCAGGGGACTAAAAAGGATACAGGATTTAGAGTGTATCCATTATAGGGGCAGGGAGTTGTGTCACCACCATATCCTCTGATGTCCTAGAGTCTGACAGCCTGATCTTTGGAAATGAAATTCACAGATCATCGAAGTGGCCATTTTAATGTCTCTACTCAGTGGTGTTTGATAAATTTTGCTTTGCACAGTCATAGTTATCATCTCGTCTTAATCCTAAGAGAGCAAATATTTATCTACATTTTCAAGTGTCAGAAGGAAACCTGCAGGAGTTTATAGCCACTTGTCTAAGGGTGGATAATTAATGCTGGAGTTGTGATCAAATGCATGTGAGCCATCTGAAGCTCCTGGAAGAACGTGAGTGGAGGGAGGGAACTCCAGGATTTATCCCCTGTTTTGATGGAAAATATTGAGTCAACACTTAGGACTTAGCAATTTTAATTTCATAACATTAGTCTAAATAAATGAATAGGCACGATGTTGTATCTCTCCCCCGCATTTCTCATTCCTCACCTCCAACCTATTCATATTTTTCCCTAAGGAACAGTTCACGTGGATACCTAGTCACATGCTGGAGATCCACCAAAAGAGAAGTCAACAACACTGTTAGATACAGCCTCAGGAAAAGAAACGCTAAGCAGAGACCTTTCACAGACTGTAGGTCGACCCAGAGAGCAAGCAGCACATGCTAGAATGTGTTTCCTGTCCCAGAACCCATGAAGTCCAAGCGTGCAAAATCATAGGTTGCTGGCTTAAGAGGCCTGAGCATACTCTCACGTGTGCACATGTGGAGGTCAGAGGTCACTGCTAGGTGTCTTCTTCTATTGCTCTCCATGTTCGTTTGTTTCCCCTGAGACCACGTCTCTCATTGAGAGACCTGACTGGAGAGCTCCAAGGAGCCTCCTGTCTCCACCCTCTCAATGCTAGAGTTCTAGTCCACTGTGCCTGGCATTTTACATGAGTGCCGAGGATCCCAACTCAGGTCTTCGTGCTTGTGAGGCAAGGACTTTATTATTGACTGAGCCAGCCTCCCCAGCTCTGAGGCAAATACACTTTCAAATAGGTCTTATCATCTTAGAGCAAATTTTCAAAACAGTTCTTGGACTGGACATCAGAATAACAAGCCAAACAGAGGCTGTCTGAGACAAATGGGGACATGTGGTCACTCTCTTTGTGGTGCATCTTGCTAGGAGGCTGAAAGCCATCACTCCTCAGTAACATCTAGAAGCAAGGGAGAAGAGGCAAAACATGTTGAGAAACAAACCCTTAAACAGAGAAAATCAGCCAGAGCCCAGCCAAGCCAAGGGAAACAGCCAGAAAGATTAAAATCAGTTGATTGCAAAATGTAATAGGGGGGTGAGGAGTGAAAAGCCAGAGAGGACACGAGAAAATATAAACCAGCCAAATGAAAGGGTCGCAAAAACCTGGGGCCTGCCACACAGCAGAAACATAAAACTCCAGGGAGAGCCTGTACTAGACCAATGAAGTCGGATGGCTGTGAAAGAAAAGACATTTCCAAGTGGAAGTGGGGTCTAAATGGAGATCAGATGACTCAGGAGAGGGCCAGCACATGACTCATGAACAGAGCTCCTGACAAGACAAGTGAACTGAGAGGCAAAGAAGCTATACAAATAAAAACCACTTGCTGGCCTGGGGAGATGATTCAGCCAGTAAAGTGCTTGCTCTGCAAGCTGGGGGTCCTGAGTTCGAGCCCCGGAACCAACGTTAAAAAAAGGTGGGAGTGTTTGAATGCAATTGGAATCCCAGCCCTGGGGAGGTAGAGACAGGCAGATCCCTAAGGCTTGCTTGCTAGCCAGCCAGCCTAGATAAATCTGAGACCCTGTCTCAATAAACCAGATGAACATCGTCTGAGGCTGACCTCTGTCCTTACGCATGTGCACATATGTATGTGCACTTATGCATACATGAACACATACAGGGAATGTTAGAAATGAATAGTTATGGTTTATTTTTAGTTTTAAAACTAAAATAATCACAGAGAAGCAAGAGGCACTAGCACCCTGTCTTCTGTAGCTGGCAGGTAGCAGCCTCTTGTTTAAGCACCCTCGGTTCATTCCAGGGCTGTAAAGGCAGCTACATGACTGAGCACATGTATCAGAAAAGGAGGAAAGGGCAGGCCCCAAGATATACATTAGCTGAGGATGTGTGTCCCGAGCCAATGGGATGGGACCTTAGGGCTCGACAATGCTAGACACCGGGAAGATTATACTCCCTAAAGAACTCAGCCAGTGAGAACTCAACAAGGCAGAGAAATGTAGTTTGGGATATACATATTAAAATTAAAAAAAAATACTGTTTTGTGCCAAATCCCTTCACCTGATATCTTTGCCCTTTTTCTAGGCTGACACCCAAGTTTTCAAGGTCATAAACTGCCTCCCTGTCAGCATTCTGAGTCTCCAGTACTCTTATTATGAAGTGAGGGTCTCTCTCTCTCTCTCTCTCTCTCTCTCTCTCTCTCTCTCTCTCTCTCTCTCTCTCTCTCTCTCTCTCTCCACACACACACACACACACACACACACACACACACACACACACACACACACACAATGTCATCTACTGATTCAGAGTCTGGTCCAGCAGAAGGCTTCTTGTGGTCTCTCAAGTCACAGACACGGGACTAAATGGCAAATACTGCTTCCAGCAGGGACCCCTCCTTCGGGATGGGAAGGTTAGACGTGGAACTGAGCAATATTAATGGGGAGTTGCTTGAAGGTTAGCAAAGGTGTTCTCTAACTCCCAGCCCTCCTGACTCCCCGTCCCCTGACTCCCAGTCCCCTCAACTCACAACCCTCCTGATTCACCCACCCACCCGACTCACAGCCCCCCCTGCTTCCCAGGCCCTGTTCTGTCTGTTTAATGGACCCTCCCTGGGCTCCCACAGTGCACGGCGCTTCAGTTCTGTGTGGGCTTCAAGTAAATACCACCTGCTTCTCAGCTGCAGCTGTTGCAAATAGCGTAGACAGAATGGGGATCTGAATAGGGTCATTAGGGAAAGTGGGAGGGAGAGATGAAGGACAGACTCTGCAGGGTACATCAACAGCCCTTGCATCCTTTTGAGGGACCTCTGAATCCCCTGGGTTGGAATATTCTGCAAGAAGTGTGGCCCTTTTTTGTTCATTTGAGACTGTGTTCTCCTTCCCTCTTGCGTGAGCATCTCAAAACCCTAGACTCAGAGCCCAGTTTTTTCCCTCTGTGGTTGAGTGACCTCTCAGGTATCCTTTCGGTCTTAGTTTTCCTGTGTGTAAGTGAAGGAAAATGACAGCTGTCTTTATGGTGAGTGGAGAATCCCGGGGAAGTATCAGGGGCCTGTCTGCCATGTGGTAAATGCTAACAGTAGATGGCGCTCCTTTTCCTTTGCCTGTCAGGACAGAAAAGAAATGGTTGGAGGATCAGAAGAGTTGAGTCTTCAATAAAGCAATACGAAGCCATTGACAATGACATTCAGTCTTTTGCCTCTAAGGCCAGCATAGATGCTAGTCTCAGCCTGCAGTCCGGGGCTTGCCTCGCTCCCTTCTTGGGGGAAACCCACATGTTGGAATTGTCTAAATGTGAGACACCCTTCATGGGCTCCTGTGTTTGAACCCTGGGGATCTCCAGGTTGTGATATCATGTGGTGAGATTGTTGAAACCTTTGGAGGAAGTGAATTCCATAGAGATGTGGGTAAGCTGTGTCTACCTCACACCCGCCTGACTCCTGCAGCCACAGCCACTCCCACTGCCCTGCCAAACAGGGAGCTGCCTTTCCTAAGCTGTTTCTATCAGGTATCGGTCACGGTAACAACAAAAGTCATTAGTGCCTCTACCATTACTCAGCATGGACTGTGTACCAGGCAGTATGCAAAGGGGATGAAGTTGCCACAGCATGTCTGATATGGAAGAAGAAGGGTGGGTGGGGTGGTTTGGAGTAGATGGGAAACCTAAGTATACTAGGGTAAACAGAGTCAGTAGAAATATTCCCCCCTATTCCTTCCTCGTATAGAGAGCAAAGCGGCTATGGATCCAGACACCAGACTTTAGGATTAAATCAAAGAGGACATGAAAGCTGTGTGATAGCATTTGGGAGGCTGAGGCAGGGGGGTTGGTGTGACTTCGAGGTCAGTCTGGTCTGCTTATTGAGTTCAAGTCCATCCTGGGCTGCAAAGGGGGGCTCCTTCTGAAAAACTCTGTGACAGAGTGCTTAGGCAGCATAGGCAAGGTTGTGTGTTCAAGGCCCACCACCACAAAAATAACACCAGAAGCAGTTGGGATGTCCTAGACAGTGGCCCCGCCTTGTCATGCCAAAAGACGAAGGTTTCATGCTTCTAAAGCAGAGACTCTAAGTGAGCATGTAGAAATGAAGAGGTGGCTGCAATGTCAGTGCAAGGTGAAGGTTCATGCCCTGAAATCACAGATCCATCTAAGAAGGAAGCAGTGAGCAAGGCCGAGGAACGCAGCAAGGAGGTGGTCCTGGGAGGGACCGGCCCATGATAAATACATACCTCGGGTGTCTAAAAAACTGTAAAGTCCTGGCAGGTTTACTTGCTTGTACTGTGACTAAGAGAGAAGTAATTCCCTTCTGCGTTCCTCGGCATTCGATATGCCCAGTCACACGTTTTCCTGTCTTTAACAACTTTGTTAGGGATCGGCACTGAGTCTTTCATAAACCCTGCTTCCTTTAGCTGGAGGAAGGGGGGGGGGGATGGGGACACAGATAAGTCACACATCATGGAAATCAGGAAGCCTGAAGAAAGGGCTGCTAGAGGCAAAGCATCACTCCGCCTGGGGTTCACAGTGCAGAGGAAGGTGGGCGGAGCTGAGCTGTTGTTTTAGTAAGAGTGATGGATAATGAAAGCAGAATCTCTTCATTTTCAGTGGCCAAGCATTATCTTTATTGAGTGGATGAGCACTTTGAGACCGGGGAAGTAAGAAGGATTGGTTTCAAAGGGGGATTGGAAACTAATTCTGACCCTGAAGTGTTACATGACAGGTTGTCAGGATGCTGTCTCCTGCCCCTAATCATCAGAGAAGACCAGTTCTTCCTTCCCCATCATATTTACCTTCAAATCCCCCCCACTCACACACACACACACACACACACACACACACACACACACACCACATGGCTGACTAATTCAGTGAGCAAAGGGAAAGCTAGAACGCGGTGAGTGGGGCAGGTGCGTTGTGATTCGCTGTACTGAGTAGGGCAGCACTGAAATTCAACCAGTGTGACTTGAACAGTAATAATATGTGGACAACACAATCAGGAAGCTCATGGAATCGCCCCAAGACTGGTTTGGCATTGAAACCCTGGGCTGGAAGGCTTGGCCGCCTCAGAACTGTGTCTGTGAAAGTCCACAGGGAGGCAGCACAGCCTCGTGGTGACTGTAACTTTAAGGGCCGGCTTAGGATGCTAACTTTTGCTTCTAGGGGCAACAGAAGGGCTCAAGGAATCTCAGACCCAAGCATTTATCCAGATCCTTCTCTTTCACTATCTCAAAGTATGGCTGGATGTTGGGGACCCAGCTTCATGCAGCCAAGACTACAATGCCCCTGTTTCCCCACGGGGAACCAGCCCTCCGCATGCCACACACCCGACGCTTTCTGTTAAATCCTCCCCACAGTCTCTGAGCAACATCGAGTGGCCTGTCATCATTTCTCACTCAAGGACACTATGGCTCAGAGTCATGTCACATGTGACCTGGGAACCTTGACTTGCCATCATTTTTTGGAAAAGTCTTTGGACCCTGAGGGGATAGAAGAAAGGGGATCTTCCCAGATTTGGTTTTGTGAAATCCATGCTTATGGTCTGGATGCGAATTTGAAAGGTCATCAATAGGAGGGTGGGAGTAATCGTTGGCATTGAAAAGCAGTGCCAGGCACCATGTCAAGAACTCCAAGTGTGCCATGTCATCTAATCCCCAATCACTGTGCGAGCTGTCTCATAGGGAGTTGTGGACTCGGTGCAAGCAGGCATTGTACATGTTCTTGTCTCAATCTGTGTTCTTCCCTATGCTGGTTATTTCGCTCGGTGCTGTGACCAAATATCTGATGAAAGCAATTTAATGGGAAAAGAATTGACTTGCTTTGTGGTCTGAGGGAACACATGGTGGTGGGAGCATGAGGTGGCTGACACATTGTGTCTGCAGTCAGGAAGCAGCAAGCGATGGATGCTGTTGCTTTTTCTTTTTTCCCTTTTTATTGAGTCTGGGACCCCAGCCTACAGGATCATGCATCCACATTAAGGAGTAGGTTTTTGCCCTCAGGGACACATCCTCACATACATGCCCAAAAGTGTGTCTCCTAGGTAAGTCTAAATCCCATGGAGATTAATAACCACAGTCTCCAAGGGACTTATTAATAAACTGTGCACAGGGAAGCAAACAAGACACAAGTCCTTCTTCCATGTCAACTCCTGGCACCAGAGTACTGGCAAAGACAACAAACATGATGAAGAAGTGGAAAGAGAACTGATTGTACGCAAATAGTCTGTGTGTGGGGTGACCTCGCTTTACACCCTGCTCTCATGATGGCTAACTCAACTCTGGAAGACCCAACACATTTTCAAGACCATATCCGTTCACAGGATAGAACCCTTTGCCAGCCTAAAAATATCTCTTTCCCCGTTGCCTGCCTCCCAGCACTTCTACCACTATTTATTCTGTTAAATTTATCTTCTTGAAATTATATGATAAAGCACATATTCGGAGATGGGGCAGATGGTTAGCTTATTTTTTCCCTTCTCTTTTCTTCTCTTCTCTTCCCCTCATTTCTCTGTACACCTTTCCTTTGTATGGTAGTTGTGTTTGCCTTCAATCCTGTCTTTAGACAAGGGTCTTTATTTGTGTTTGTACCTAAAGTCTCTGAGGCTGTTTTCTCACATTGTAAAGACAATAATGGACATTTACTGGTGTGTGCATTCTACCACGTTAGCGCTTGATGCTCAGCAATGGCTGCTCAGTTTTACCTTCTATATTCCTAGTTGTACCTACTATGTTCCCACTATAAGGTAGGAAGTTTTTCTTTTCTTACATTCTTTTTTAGATATATTCCTTTATTTTACGTATATGAGTGGGGTTTTTCCTTCATATACATGAGGGAAAGGAATCAGATCCCATGGGACTATAATTATAGATAGTTGTGAGCCATCATGTAGGTGTTGGGAATTGAACTCAGGACCTCTGAAAGAGTAGCCTCTGTTCTTGATCACTGAGCCATCTCTCCAGCCTCTATAAATCAGGAAGGTAAGGCAGTAGAATTTTAGTGACTTGTCTAAGAACACACAGTCAGCATTCACACTCAGGTCTCTGATCCTGGAGTTAACAGGCATGCTAACCCTCTTCAGTGGGAGTAGGGTGAGGGGAGGATTGGATGTTGCTAAAATATTTATGACTCAACATGAAATGAGCATGGCTTTGACTAGACTGAGCACAGAGGGCATCAGTAGAAACCTTGAATCCCAGCAGCCTAGTCTCAGATGAGAACACCTAACTCAGCCTAAGAGGAAAATGCTGATTGATTGATTGATTGATTGAGTGAGTGAGTGAGTGACTGACTGACTGACTGACTGATTGATGGATTTTGCTGCTGGTCTGTAAATGAACCTGGATATTTCACTTTAAAATAGAACTAAAGGACTGAGGAGATAACTCAGTCAATAAAGTGCTCACCTTGCAAGGACAAGGACTTGAGTTCAGTTCCTAGAATCCGTGTGTAAAGACGAGGGTTGAGGCCTCTTGGGCTTTGCTCCTCTGTTTTGGCATGCCTGGTGGCACTGTCCTTGTTCAGCTCATGTTTAGGCAGTCATGTTGGTGAGAGTTTATGGTTATAGCTTCTGACACTACTAGAAGATATCTCACAAACAAACAAACAAACAAAGGATAGGCATGAAGGCACATGCATGTAATTCCAGCCCTGGGGAGGTGGAGACCAGCACATCCTTGAGTCCACTGAAAAGTCAGCCTAATATACCCCAGACTCCAGTGAGAGACCCTGTCTTTTGTATTAAAAACAAAAAAGGTGGATAGGTCCTGAGGAACAATACTAAAGCTGTCTTCTGGTCTCCCTATGCATGTGTTTACACACATGTACACCTGCACACACGGACCAACACAAACACATACAAAAGTTACAAAAATATAAGCCTTAGGAACAAAAGAAGCAAGCAGTAGGCACCTACAGTTTTCCTTGAGCCTCAAAGCACCTTGCCTATGGTCCCACCATAGTGTGGCTGGTTAAGGATTGGATTGGTGACCTCTGTGTTGTTGTGATAAGTGTACTTCACAAATGCTGCTTCAGTGTGGAAAGGTGGATTCTTGGTTTCTGGCTTCAGGCTGTCCTGGGGTGAAGGCATGGAGGAGCAGCACCATTTGTGGCATTGGGAGCAGCAGGTAAAGGGGCTGTTCACATCACAGCAGACCAGAAAGTAGAGAAGAAGGCAGGAAGTGGGGGCCATAAATGCCCTTCAAATGCCAACTCTTAGTGACCTGTTTGAGGCCTCACCTACAAAATCCCAACATCTCCCAAAATGGCGACCCCAGGCTGGAAAGGAAGCACTCAAAGTACAATCTTGGGGGCAATTCAAACTGAAAACCTAACAAGGATCTCAGTTTCTAGAAGTTGGGCTGTTTTCCTCAATTGGAGACACCTTTGGGGTCATGTTCCTAATGCTAGCATCTTTGCTACCTTTGAGACTTGAGAGGATAACTTTTAAATAAAAAGCCACACCTAGGTGATGCCAGAATGATGCCCACATTCCTTGTGGGGGTTTGCAGCAATCTGGGAAGTGACATGCTAATAGTGGTGTTTCCTTAAGAGATAATTTCATGATTCAGGGGAGAATGTCATAGGGTCTTAAGAGTAAAGCTGTCACTGGAGATGTGGAGACCTGTCACCAGGATAGAGATGTTGGAAGTGTTGAGATGAATGAGTGGACATTAATGAAGCAGAGGCTGGCCTCTGCCTCTCACTCCATACCATCCTGCATGCATATAAACAGTAAGGTACTGGAGTAAAATTACCTGCAATTTATAGATTATCCCCTGGACGCATGAAAAAAAGCTGTTTCTCCCCAAGGATGAGCCACAGGAAGTTCCTTTTTAATTATCTAGAATTATTAATATTACCATTTAGTAGTGACTAATTGTTTCCTATTTGGGCTCTCAAAAGTGCTTAATTATACTCAGAGAATAATGTGCTCTGGCTTTATAAATAAACCTGCATATTGCTTAAGTCACTTTTTAAAAACGCCAAAGGGAATATGCCCTAATATGAATGAAGCCAGTATCTACTCCAGTCCCAGGGTGGCCATGTATCCTTACAGCAGTCTATAAAATTAACACTATGATGCTTACCTCTTGGGGCTCACGAGGGCTGACCAACAATAATCAGCCATTGGCCAAGCTCCAAGTCCCGAACGCTTTATAGATCTCAACTTGTTTTCCTTGCTACAGTTCTCTTAGGTCTTGCTTAAGGCAATCCATAAACGGAGAGACTAGGACGCTCAACCTTGTTGTTTGTTTGATGCTCAGTCTTGATTGCCAACTTGATGGGATTTAGAATCGCCGTAGAAACATACCTTTGGGTGAATCTTTGAAGAAGTTTCTAGACTAGGTTAACTGAGGCAGGAAGACTCACTATCAATGTGGGCAGCACCATTCTGTAGGTTAGGGTCCCCGGACTGAAAACAAAAACAAATAAATGAACAAACACCAGAGCAAGCCAGCGGAGCAGTAGCATCGTGTCTCTCTCTCTGCTCCCTGACCCCTGTCAATGTCTCTGTTCTTCCCTGCCTCGATGGACTCCACTTTTGAACCTAAACAAACTCTTCCTCCCTTAAGCCGCTTCGTGTCCAGTATTTAGCCACAGCAGTGAGAAAAGTAAGCAATCCAGACTGAAGCACAGAGATAGAAGGACTTCACCTTGGTTTCACAGGGAATAAGGACTAAAGGTGAGATAACCTAAGCTGTCTATGTTTGTGGGCTTCTTGCTCCAGGAAACAAGAAGGAGGTCTGCATGGTAGAGATGGTGTGTCATGACATCCCACAGGAGACAAAAGCAGCCCCCACCCGACTTCTACCACACACATTTGTTTTAAAAAATGAGTCATTTTAGATGAGAGTATAGATGAAATGTGATTGGCTCTGAGTGGGCACTTTTTTTTGAAGCAGAATGAGAAATATAAAGAGAGTTATTTAATATTTCATCTGCTTTTGCTTCTGTTCACCATGCAAAGATTTTCTGAGAGAAATGTGTTATTTCTTGCACACCTGAAACTGCGGCTACACACTGTGACACAAAAGCCCCAAAGCAATCTGACCTGAGAGTCTTGTGTGTTTGATTCTGACAGGAGGGGCCAATGATCACTAAATACCCACGGACACCCTGAAACAAAAATCTGCATACAGAGTGGAACCGCCCCCCTCCCAGGCTTGGTAGCTAACACTTACATAAGCACTTTGTAGGGCTCTAACATACCTCTTCCCACCTTTCACAGCTCACCCAGGACATCAGAACAGCAGATGGCTTTACTTCTGTTTCTCAAGATGAGGAATAATTAAAACAAAGAGGTGGTGATTTTTCCAAACTTCTGTAGGAAAGAAAAAAAAGGAAACAAAGAGTCGAGTTTCTAAAACCTGGTGCTAGGGAGATAGAGCTCAGAAGATAAGAGCCCCGTGTAAGCATAAAGAGCTGAATTTAAATCCCTGGCACCCATGCAAAAAGCCAGGTATGGATGTACATGCCTGCATCCCCAGCACTGAGTGGATCCTGGAAGCCTCCTGGCCAGTCAGCCTAGCTGAAGTGTCCAGCTTCTGGCTCAGTGAGAGACTCTGTCTCCAGGCAATTAAAGCCAATTGACAGATTCGGACATTCAGTGTCTTCCTTTGGCCTCTGCCTGCATATCCACAGGTATGCAACACACACACACACACACACACACACACACACACACACACACACAGGTGGGGGACAACAACAATACTTTCAAAAAGAACACCTGGCTAACAGTGGAATGGCAGGATAGTTTCTAAAACCTAAGCCACGTAGTGACCTTCCCAGAAGCTCCCAGAAGTCTTTGCGTATACTGGGGCGCTAATGGGCCTTTAAGATTTTACTGATTGGCTGGCCTCAGTTTCTCAGGAAAGGCAATTAAAATAGTTGGACACAAATAGAGTTCTCTTTCTTCTCATTCATTTTCCTAATTGCTCTTCGTCGATTGTAAAGACATAACCATCAAAGCTTGGCTGTACTTGTAGGGAACCAGAGAGATGGAGTGAGGTAAAGGAATTTATGAACAGAAACACCAGGCTAGGGAGTGACCTGGGGCTAGCAGCCAGCTCCATCCATGGAGCTGGTGTAAAGTTTACACAAAGGGCCTGCCTTACCCACCCCATCCCCCCCCACCTTTTTGTTCAGTTTTTCAAGACAGTGTTTTTCTTTGTGTAGACCTGGCTATCCTGGAACTTACTCTATAGACCAGGATGGCCTCGAACTCACAGAGATCTACCTGCCTCTGCCTCCCAAGTTCTGGGATTCAAGTCCTGCACCACCATATCAGGCCATGCCTTACCCTTCAATGAGAACAGAGCAAAGGGGAATTTTCCCAGTCTGAGTTTCTTAAGCAACTACAGTTGCATCTAGTGTCTAGAGCTGAAGCCGCTTCACACTGCCCAGTGTGAGAGGCCTATTTGTGTGTACTTTTAAAACAAAGTACCTGATAGCTTACCTCTTGTTTTAACTTTGTGGGGTTTTTTTTTTCCTTGAAGAAACATGGGGATTTCTTCTTAGTTAAATGCAACTTTTGTGTAGATGTATTCAACAGTCTTATTAAATAAGAAACACAGAAACAATGTAAAAGAGAAAGCCAAGAGGTCAGAGCTCAGAGCTAAAATCTCACCCTTCCTCCTGCTGTCCCAGCTTCCCGAAAGAGAGCTATTTCCCTGTGTGTCAGTCATTTCCATAGTCATTCTGCCTTCTCATTGGTTGTAAACCCAAACACGTGACTGCCTCATCACTGTCTAAATGTACAGCCCCCTAGGTCTTAAAGGCATATGTCTCCAATGCTGGCTGTATCCCTGAACACACAGAGATCTATGGGATTAAAGGTGTGTGCCACCACCGCCACACTCTGTCTATGGCTCTAATAGCTCTGACCCCCGGGTAACTTTATTTATTTATTTATTTATTACCATACAATCAAAATCACATTTCAGTACAATTAGAATACCACCACACTTTTGAGTTAAATTTTAAAATGAAAAAATTTCCTCTTCTTTTCTCTTCCATTCTCTTCATCTTCAATGGAATCACAATGCTCATTGTAAAGATAGAAAGTAGAAGGGTCCATTTTCAAGACCAAAGTGCCTGGCAGCCTACCTGCAGATGCACAGAAAACACTGGGCCCCTGCTGGCCCCTGCTGGCCCCTGCTGTTCCCTGCTGGCCCCTTGTAGTGGGTAGCCATTCCAGCTTGGATCTGGAAGTTCCAACTCCCATTGAGACTCAGGCAACTGTCACGCCTACGAGGCGGGGCGAGGGGAGGCGCTGGAAACCCGAGAGCTGGATGGGCCAGCGCTCTCTCTGTGCGGGCTCTCTGCACAGTCAACCTCCACCGTCCAGGGTCCAGGCACAGAGAGCACGCACAGAGAGAGCATGGGGGTTGGAACTTCCAGATCCAAGCTGGAATGGCTACCCACTACAGCCCCTACTGGCCCCTGCTGGCCCCCGCTGGTCTAGCCACTTCCACCCAAACTAAGAGGTTCGAGTAGAAAGATTAATGACAGCAAAGTTTGCCTAGTAAAGCACAGACTGATAAAATTCATGTTTCAGATAAGCTTTACAACAGACAGGGTATAAAACATAAAGATGAACAGCCCACCGCCCAGTCTTTGTTGAGGAAAGGATGAATGTGGGTGGCAGATGATGTGGAAAACGATCTCCCCTCCCCTCCTACCAGCCAACAAGGAAAGGGAGAAGGACCCATCATTGGGATTATGAGCACTGTTCTCTGTGCCGAGTCTGCATGCCCACCATTTTGTTTAGATTGGCTCCCAGTTCTACAGAAATTTAAAATAAGCCTCCTCGTTTTCATTACCCGTCTCTTTGATTTATTATTGCATACTGTGGGTCCTCTTGCCCACACCATTAGGCCTGTATTCATTCATGTCGATGGAAGGATGAGAACACTCTCACTTCCTGAGCCCCCTTGTGTGGTGGTTCTTTCCATAAAAGCCTGTGGTGGCCAAGCTCTGTGCTGTTGTGAGGGCTCTTGCATGTGACCCCTGTGAGGCCCTCAGCTCCACAAACCTCACTGAAGCAGACTGTTTCTTGGCTTCAACTAAAGCAGTGGAATAGTGCTGTGAGATAATGCTCTTGTACACTGGTTTCATAAAATGCTGATTGGCCAGGAGCCAGGCAGGAAGTATAGGCAGGGTGAGCAGACTAGGAGAATTCTGGGAAGAGGAAGGGCAGACTCAAAAGTCACCAGCCAGACACAGAGGAAGCAAGATGACAAGGCAGAACTGAGAAAAGGTACCAAGCCATGTGGCTAAACATAGATAAGAATTATGGGTTAGTTTAAGTGTAAAGAGCTAGTCAGTAATAAGCCTGAGCTAATGGCCTAGCAGTTACAAATAATATTAAGCCTCTGAGTGATTATTTTATAAGTGGCTGTGAACTATTGAGCCAGGCAGGACTGGAGAAAATCTTCAGGCTACAGGATAGATTTATTATTGGTGAGCTATGTAGACAAGAAAGAGAATGCCCCCTCCTCTTCCTCTTCCTCTTCTTTCTTTTTCTCCCTCCTCCTCTTGCTCCTTCTTCCTCCACCTCTTTCTCCTTCTCTTCCTTCTCCTCTTCTTTCTCTGCATCCACCTCCTTTCTCCATTTTCTCTTTTGTAAATAAATCCAAAATATTTTTTTCAGAAAGAATATGCTTTGCTGTGTATCTTATATCTTTAACTTGCTTTGATGTCTACAGCTGAGGAAATAAGGCAGGAAGTTTTGATTGTAAAACTCAAGGTGAATCTAGCCTGGCTCCAGTGACATCAAAGAGTGTGTGCTCCTGACCTAGCCAGTCTTGTCCTAGTGGTGAGCACCACATTCCTCCCCCTTGTTCCCCTTCCACACTCAAACAAAGGTCTCGGGGCCTTGCCTATCCAAGATTCACCCATCAGGGATTCATATCCTGGTGGGCTGACACCTCAAAGTTCAATTTCTACCTGCTGCTCTTCTGACATGGCCACCATCAGTTAGGGCATTCATCTTTGACCTACAGGCTTAGCATATCTAACAGACTTTTCTGTGAAGCAGGAATTTTGAAGGACTGTCCTGCCTTATCTTAGCAAGGTTCAACAGTCACATTCTTTTGTGGTCTGCTTGTCCACTTTGGACAACATACTGTCAGCAGTTGAGGCAAGGGCAGTTTCTTGCCCAGTGGCTAACTTTTCCACAATGAAATCAAACTCCATATGGAGGTTCTTTGATGTGCATCAACCTTTTTTTGAAGTAAATTGGTGCTGCCAGGAGCAGACATGTCTCACTGTCTTAAAAAGCCTTATGTTATTCAAACATTTAAAATGCCATATTCTGTAGGTCTCTAAAGTGTTTGAAGACCATCTGTATATCTAAAATATATTTGTTTGGCCTTGAAAACATACCTAACATGGTCACAAATTTGATTGTTAAATGACTGACTACTAACCTATAGTTCTTAGTTATCCTAAGTAGTTTGTAATAATAACTTTCAAGGACTAGAAATATATATTACATTGTTAAATAAGCTGCAGAGATATAGTGCCTTAAACAAGAGTAGAAACATATATATAGTATAACAAAAGTAACTTTTAATTTGTATCATATACAAAAATGCCTTAAATGAGAGTAGAAACATATATCCAATATAATAAAAATAACTTTAAATTTGTATCAATATACAAAAAAACCCATACCAATGTATGATATTTGAGACTAGTAGTTGCTTTTTTAGTTTAAAAGTAGATTCAATAATCTACCTTTTTATCCTATCATCCCTATATCCCCATCCTTTTTTTTTTTTGTGCCTCAGAACAAGATTCCAGAATCAAATATCCATTGCTTAGTTTCCTCCCTGACTATGACCAACAACAACTTGTTACTAACCTCCCTAAAGAATAATAAATATCCATAATCTACCAAAGGACCAAAAACCACCCACCCCACCTCTTAGGAATGTGGCCGTCATGTTCTTAAGTTTATTTCCTGTTGTCTGGGGGCAACGGCATCTTTAAGGGACCCTGAAAAAATTGAGATAATGATCAAGTCCTGGGAGAGATAGCTGTTGTCCAGTCTTGGTGTGATGGGAAAGTGCAGGCCTTATCTGAAGTCATGGCTAGAGTAGTCTATGAGACTGGACCACCTGAGCTAACTGCCTTGAAATTGTCCTGAGCAGTTTGTAGTCCAAAGCTGATCTTTAGATGGTGTTTGTCAGCTTAGTGGCATTACCACAATCCAGGTAGAATTGTCATTGTGGGGTCCCATTATTCTTTTGGAGACTTCAAATGTTGTTATTAGGAATGGTCACAGTTCACTGCAGAAAACTTAAAACATTTTAAATGTCTTATGCAGCAGATCTCAGAGAGGTTAAAGGACCACAATCTACACAAGCTTAATTTCTAGTTACCAGCTGCTTCAGATTCAAGCCCAAAATCATGTACAGGAAGCTAGATGAAGCCTATTTCTAAAATTAGTACTTTATATGACCATTAATATCACAACAGAAAGTTTAAATACACATATATTAATCTTACAAATTTTGAGATAATATTTATGCCTTAAGAAAGGTTTTAAAGCATCAAAATAAAATCAAAGGATTATGATATTAGTGGCAATAGAATAGTCCCTAATTTGGTTTTTCTTCTGTCCCATACCAGATGGTTCTTCTGACATAAGACAGAGATTCTGGGTTTTCCTTTAACAAGCATGCTTGGGTTTAGAGAGCCACATTCCAACTCCAAAGTCAGCTTTAATTTGTAATTGAACTTGGACTACAAAAAGACCATTTGCATTATAGGTCTGTAGAGAACAGCAGAAGCAAACATTTGGAAAGATTTATGAGATTTTATCCTGTTGGAAATGTGATATACCGATAGGCCAATTTACTCTTTTTCTTGGGACATTTTCTCTGAATGATTCATCCTTTTTCTTCAGGTGTCTTATTTGTCCAGTGGTCTTCAGATTCCTTAGTTGGATGCCTTCATTCTCCTGGAAAGACAAAAACAAAACTCTGCCCCAACCCTAACTTTGGGGAAGTTCTCTTTCAGGCAGGTTATATCTGATCAAATGAAAGGCTTTTGTTAGTCTTATAATTTTGTTTAGATTGAATGGCCATGCTGTTTGATGAATGTAACTAGAGTTTTCCTGCCTGGCCCACAGTCAGGACAATCTCTGTCACCCGCCAGTCCCACAGCCGCTCAGACCCAACCAAGTAAACACAGAGACTTATATTGCTTACAAACTGTATGGCCGTGGCAGGCTTCTTGCTAACTGTTCTTATAGCTCAAATTAATCCATCTCCATAAATCTATACCTTGCCACATGGCTCATGGCTTACCGGCATCTTCACATGCTTCTTGTCATGGTGGCGGCTGGCAGTGACTCCTTTTGCCTTCCTGTTCTTTCTTTTCTCCTCTCTGTTAGTCCCACCTATACTTCCTGCCTAGCCACTGGCCAATCAGTATTTTATTTATTGACCAATCAGAGTAATTTGACATAAAGACCATCCCACAGCAGATGAACTATCACCTCTCCTAATCAAGAAGTCTCTCTGGTTTGAATCTAGTCTTTATCACTCTTGTGGTATCCATATCTCTTCTTCTGTGGAAACAAAAGCAAAACCTCTTCCCCAACATAACACGTATGCTAGTTTCTATTCTGAGGTCAACACATCCTTAAAGTATACAGACTGATTTAATTCAGCAGTTTTTTCTACTATCCAGTGACTCTCCACAGCTATCATTCTTTTATCATTAGCATTTAAAATATTTAAAGTTAACAAAGCACTGTCTATGATCTACATGCTCTGTGTTATGGTATTTTCCATTCTTATTTTTTTAGTATTACTTTATTCTCTCTTTAAATATTTTAGTATTTTTAAACTAATTATATTTTTTATGAACATCCATTATCCTGCAGAAATAGGTGCCACAGGTGTAGTTATAACACCCCACTCTTGCTACTGAAGAATGAACCTGACAGGGGTCTAGCCTGGCTCTAGGGACCCATACTTCACCAATCACTGAACTACTCAGGAATGTGACCTGTTTCTTTAGAAAGAGCCCAGGATGGGAGGAAAGGAGAGCTGAACATTAAAATTCACATGGCTGTTGCTGGTTGTGAGGCCAAGTGAGAGTCAGTTCCCTCCCCACAGACCTCGGTTTGTTTATTTGTCATACAAATCAATTGGGTCACACACAGCAGGCACTCTTTGAATACAGGCATTCTCTCTCTCTCCTCTTGTCACAGTTTGAGGAGCCCAAAAATGTGTAGAAGTTGAAGAACTCCTTTTTTGTTTTGTTTTTCAAGACAGGGTTTCTCTGTGTAACAGCTCTGGCTGTCTTGGACCTCGCTATGTAGATCAGGCTGGCCTGGAACTCACTGAGATCCACCTGCCTCTGCTCTCTGAGGGCTGAGATTTAAGGTGTGCCACTACCACCCAGCTGGAGGACTCCTTTTAAGAAAGAAATGCAGTGCCACAAATAGAAATGTTCTTTATGAGCACTGGGTAGGGTTGCTCAGCAGTCGCCGAGACCTTTGACTGAGGTGACTTGAATCTCCTAAAAACTGATGAGAACAACAGGTAGTAAGTATATTCACAGTATGAGAAAGGGCCAAGTTTTCAGGTCCAATGGCTGTCTCTGGGGCATCCCGGGACACTCCTGATGTCTTTTCTCAGTGCTTGTTTGCTTCTTCCCCTGCAGAAGTCCAGGGCTCTGTGCCTCAGTTACCTATACTGATCTGTTAGCATCTGAATGTTTGGCTAAACTCTGTGCTTCAGAAAATTGCCTGTGCTGGAGACAGGAAATGCTTACACGATCAGCCACAGGAGGTGTGACCCAGTGTCCCCCATCCTCTGACTGTTCCCCTTAAGTTCATACCAGCATAGGCCTGTCTTCAATGCTCCCCGCTACAGAGGGCAATCATGGGATTCTTGGCACAAAGCAGCCTGGACTAGGAGGTGAGTTTTTAAGCAGTTTTCTGATATTTCCAGATGCCCAGTGTCTGGAAGCTTGGTGTTTGTGGGCTATTGTCACCTTTCTGGTTAGATCCCTGTGGCAAGTTCCTTGCTGATGAAAGCGCCAGTCCAGCTTGATCCCTGCTAGCCAGTCTGAAGTGAAGGCAGAGGGTTACCTCTATTTTTTTATTTTTTATTTTTGCATATTACACCATACACACCTGAATTTGTATTAACTGGATCTATGAAAGTCTCCTTTGTGGCCTACCATTCATTGAGCACATATGACAGGATCATCCCCGAGATATACTCTTGTATAAGACTTTTGACTTGACATTGTAGGATAGGCATATTCCTGTTCCAATTTATGAAGAAGGGAGTGACATCTCTAAGTAGCTGTGAATTTCAATCCTGCCATGTATCTGGTACACAGCTGGCTAGGGAACCTAACTCTGATGCCATTGTTCCAAAGCCTTACCTGGTTCTGTCTCTAAGCAGAGCAGAGAGACAAGGCTAGGATTTAGAAAAAGGAAGCTCTTGGCTCTGGGACACGTTCTGCTGGTCTTTGCTGTACATTTGCGGGTGAGTTGCTTTTAGAACCAGTCCAAGAAACTCAAACAACAGGGCACAAGCAGGTCTTATCTCCCAGAATCAAGGAGCCAATTGAAGGAGATAATTATCGGAATGGTGCACTATACATTGTTAATGGGTATATCATCTAAATACATAACATACCCATCATTATTTTGGATCTTTGCTGTCTGCTGGTTATTTAAGGATGAATATTCAATAGATGAATATAATGGGAATTCATATTGGGTCAAGATCCAGAATATTGGCAGATGTTATAAAACAAAGTAAATGGAAACCAATCAATTGACCTCAGTATTCTCTTACTTCAGTTTTAACATCTTTGATAATAAGCCATTCAAGGAAATACACGTTCACCTACATATAGACTCATCACACCACACACACCAGACACGATGAATGATTCTCAGATCTAAGCGTGAGTAGGGGACTGGGCAGAGCTTTCAATGAGACTCAAGACTTCCTTTCAAATTGTCACTGGCATCGCACTAGCAGATTCATTTTTGAATTGATTGGTCTCGGGTGTATCTTGGAGCTGAAACACAGAGAGCGGCATCTCTTCCCTTCTCACCTTTCTAGTGTAACTTTCAGGTACAAATATAGATGGAAGTGCTGCTGTTGCTAAGATGACACACTTTCACAGAGGCTAAGATTAGACTGTTTCAGGAGAGGAACTCGAGAGGCTGTGGTCCAGCCTGGGAGCCCTCGCTCTGCTTTTCCATGCACCGAAATAAAATCGACTAAGACACCTAAGTTTACTCATTTCCTACTATGTGCTATAAGTGAGTCAGGGGGATATCATGGAGACATCCCTGCTTAACGTATTTTCAACATTCAAAGATGAATGGCATCTATAGAGGAAATTTTACCAACCAGGCAGTTAGTGCCCCAGAATCTGAACTGGGAGAGTTATAACTCCACTGGGCTACAAAGAAAGAATGCACTAGAACTGTAAGATACAGAAGAATCAAACCCAACACTTCAAAGCTTTATCTCAGAGCAAGGGTCCAACTCTAGCACAACTCACTTTTCTTCTGCATTCTAATCTCTTAACTTTAAATTTCTCCAATTCCTAGGTCATATGCCCTGGGCTTGCCATCTAGAGCTATGAAGTGACTCTCCTCTGCTCAGAAGCCAGGATGAACATGTGCTGCCCTTTCTGAATGAATCTGAATTCTAAACTTAGGGCTTCTTACCCAGTTTGATTGACACATCCAGCTCTAGTTGACATGCCAAGATCATACTGTACCAGCCAAGATCACCACCAGGGGAACATTCTCTGTAACCATACGTGCTAGACAAAGTCAGACTGTGTCCAGAAAGGACTCTTCAGAAGTGAGTTTGTCTTCCCCACATGAACAATATGATTTTTATTGTCAGTAATGTTTAAAGGCTATATAATAAATAAAGTTGGACAGCAGACTGTTAAACAATAAAACAATGTCATTTTATTTTAATGACATATCAAGCTTCTTAGGGATAGGTAGGTTCTTTCAGACATTTAAGTATTCTGAGTAGCCTTGTAAGACAGTCACCCCACTTCCTTCATGGTACAAGATGGCTGCTATAGATTTAAACAAGATGGCTGCTGTTGATTTAGAAAAGACGTCCTCATTTCCTTGTTAGCCCAGGCAAAGAGGTATGTGGTGCAAGCTCGGATCTTGATTATTCCTTGGATGTACCATATACAAGAAACCCTCCCAATAAACCTACCCTGGGATTCTTTTGATCAACTCTAGGCCACAAGGATAAGTCCAGCTTCAAAGGATTCTACAACAAAAAGTGTATGGCTTGGGATCAGGCTTAAGAAATAAGGGGGCTAAGAACTGGTGACTGAAAAGTCAATCAAAAATCAGAAGCAATAATTAGCTACCAAAGAATGGCCACCTAGATTTTAGGAAGAGTTTTTGGGGAAAAGAAATGCTTGTTATTGTCACTAAGTCACACTCGGTGGCCTTTGGCCACTTGTGTCCATATGACTGAGAAACTGAACTTCTCATTTCTATTTAAATTTAATTGGTTTAATTTAATTTAAATATAAATAGGCAGATGAGGATTTGACTGCTACTGGGCAGTGTGAAGCACAATAATATCTTCTCGGTAATGTCTTCCTGGAGGTCAGAGACAGAATGGAGAACTAGAGCCTGTGGGCACAGGGCCTTCAGGGGAGCAAGGAACTTGAAATAGATCCAAAGGAGAGTGGGCTCACCCTAAGTCAGGGAACTGGGACAGTGACATACTGTTTAACCCTCACTTGGGAGGTTGAGGCAAGAGGATCATAACTTCAAGACCAGCATGTACTACATAGCAAGAGAGACCCCATCTGAAACGTTAAGCTAAAATAAAATTTAAAGACAGGAAAGGAAAGGAAATCAAAGGGGGGGGGATGTAGGCATTCTTATTTAGGGGGAGCTATTTAGCTCAGGCTTGCAGAAGTGGGGTTTTTGTGGAAGAATGAGCAAAGAGTGAAAAATGGGTATAAGTCAGGAAGTAGGCTTTTTTTAATATCAGCTTGGACAACTGGCGACTTGAAGAGTTGAGAAAGGAGTGAACTATGAAAGGATAGTCAGGAAAGGGACTGACCCGTAATGGAGGGCGAGGTAGGGAGAAGGCAAGGACCTTAGCTTCGATAAGATTGCTCATGGTGTGGCACTCAAGAAACAAAGATCCGTGTGGCTCCTTGGGCAGGGGAACAAGGCTCCTGGTCAGTAGGCATGGCCCAGAGACTTCTGATGCCCTGGGTGTTCCCCTCTAAATCCCCAAATGAAGGTCTCCAGCCTGTCAAACACTCAGTCCTGGGTGCTAGCTCATAGTCCAGACCTTCTAAGCTATCAGACTGTCCTGCATGAACTAGCTGGGAATGTATATGAAAAAAGAGGGGCACAGGGTTAAATATCTTGGGTAAGGAATTAGAAAATGATTAGAGACAGCTGTGGTAAAATTTTATTTCTAATTTTGAGAATCATGACGCCCAAAATAAAAATAGCAACATGAGGGGCTAGAGAGATGGCTCAGCAGTTTAAGAGCACTAGCTTCTCTTCCAGAGGACCCGGGTTCAATTCCCAGGACCCATGTGGCAGCTCACAACTGTCTGTAACTCCAGTTCTAGGGGATCTGACACCCTCACACAGACATACATGCAGGCAAAACACCAATGCACAGAAAATAAAAATGAACAAATCATTAAAAAAATAGCAACATAAAGTGGCTATGAGGCAACATGATGACTTTAATCAGACTTGGAGTTAAGTGCTAACTCCATCCATGGCTCTGGTACTCCTTCTGTTACAAGGTTCTCCCCACACACATTGAGTATGCTTAATTATGTGACTTGCTTAACCAATGAGACATTAATACTATGCAGATAGAGGCTTGATAGAGGTGGTGTGCTGGGAGGCAGCTCAGTTAGACTGATTTCTGGCTGGTGGCAAAAAGGCAGAGCAGGAGGGGCCACCTTGGATGGTATCAGTTAAGCTTGGTCAATTCAAGAGTTGACAAGGAGTAAGGAATCATCGTTGCTTTAAGCTAACATGCTTTGGACACTTTGCTGGCAGTGATAGGTAATAGAAACACAATCTACAGTGGTCCTCAGTGACAGGTTCCTAAAATTCAGAGATCTGGGCTTTACACTTAACTGTAACATCAGCATATGCCATGGGTTGCTATGACTTGAGTGTGTTCCCCAAAGGTTTATGTCTTGGAAGCTTGGCCCCTAGACTGGTGTCACCATGGAGGAAATCTTAAGCAGTAGGGCCTAGAGGAAGGTAATTAGGTCATGGGGCTCTCCCTAGATTAATGGGTGAATGTTGGGTCTGGAGAGAGATGGAATAGTAGTCAAGACAAGAAAGGACAAAGACCTCTCCCTTCCAACACATGAATAGAGAGGCAGAAGGTTTAAATGTAAGAGTGCCATGAACAGAAATAATTAAAAAAATATATTCTTAACTGAATTAAGTGTCTTCTTCTTTTCTGGGTCTTTCTAAATTTCTCTCCTTGACAGAAGCAATTAGCTATGTCTCGTGGAAAGAGTCGTAATGTGACAAGGCTGAAGCCCCAGTAATTAGGAGGCTCCTCATTATCACTCATCTTTTGAACGGTACAAACTGGGAAGCGATTGTCAGTTGCAAATTGGTCAAGCCACCAATTGTCCCAGCATTCCTGAAGCCTGTCCTTGGGGTCAGGAAGAGAGGAGAACAAAACTGCAGAGTTGTGGGGGTCCCTCTCTTGAATACACTGAAGATCAACCTTGGGAAATACATAGATGTATTGAAAGGACTTGGTGCTATGGAAAGAATAGAAATTCCTACCTCCATTCATCTGGGGAAGAGTCTAGTGCTAGGTTAAAAAAATAAGGACTTGGCTCGGGATGGTGTGGTACACTTATAATCCCAGCACTGGACTACATAGTAAGTACAAGGCCAGTCTAGGCTACACTGTGTGGTCCTGGAAAAAAGAGAGGAAGAAGGAAAGAGGGGTAAGACCAAACATTGGAGAGGAAAAGAGACTTTCTGCTGCTGGTGGTCTCATGTTCTTATAGGCACGAGCAGAGATGTACTCCAGGGGTCCTAAAATGGGGGAAGTTAGCACTTCCCTGAAACACATGACTAAGTCAGGATCGATTAAATACTCAGCTGATGCATCTTGTAATGAGCCAGATCTATGATCTCTAAGAGCATTCAACTTTATCATCTGTTTCTAGATTTCTCTGCTTATAATGCATTCCATAAGCCCGAGGTCTTGAGAGTCTTGTTAAACATTATGACCTTGCCTGCTTTCAGTTTGAGTTAACTGGGTCGTCTAACTATACTTAAAGTGAGTGATTTTAAGAGAAGCAGTAATGAGCTGTCATCTGTCCTTGATGGTTCTTGGGGTCACATGTCAGATAGACCATACATTTTTATTGTATAGTTTTCCTCCAATATCTTGCAGAATGACAGCACAGGATGAGCATATGATTGATCAGAAAAGCAGATGTGGTTGGCACCCCACTAGTGTCTTTAGGGCTTACCGTGTCACTGGGTAACCGTGGCAGGCATATCGGAAAACAAAGTTGAGGAAATAGCTCAAAATGTAAGCCAAATTAACAAGAGATAGCCTATAGAAGAAGTAAGAGTAGCTCAATCCTGGGGGAAGCAAGACCTAATCTGTACAAAACAAGGAGAAAGCAGGAGAGGAAATAAAGAACAAACACACACCCCCACAAAATCTCCGAATTAAAGGACCCAGCTACTCAGAACGAAGGAAGCGTAAGTACAGAGGTTAAAGTAAGACCTGTATCAGAGTTAGTGTAGTGGGGTGTCGCCATGGTTTCTCCTCAGGACCAAGATACTTATTTTTTTTTTTTTTTATCAAAGCCGGGTTGATAGCTGATGATGCAAAGGTGATACTCTACCCAAGGTCAGGCTCTTTTGTAGAGACTGAAAATCAAGTGCTGTCCAATCTAGAACCAGGGTGTGAAGGCCCTGCCTACCTCCTGTGAGTGCTTTTCCCTTCTCAGATGATGATCTGTTACTGCTATAACTCAACCTAGTCCTGATTTCCTTTTTTTTTAAACCTGTTACAAGTGTTAATGTTAAGAATTGTACCTTTGGGTGGGTGTCACATGGCCAAGCCCATGGCTGGAGGCAAAACTGGACAGGACGGTGGGAAGGTCAAAGGCTATGGTGGTGTCTCACTCACAGAGAGCCGGGATACAGTTTTCCTATAGGCTGCATCCATAGACAGTCGAAGACTCAACCACAAGCCATGGACAGGTGGGTACCACTGCTGCTGTGAACAGGGCCACAATTACCAAGTACCTCCCAGCTGAGTGCTGGAGTTGACGGGTAATGCTTCCCAAGATCTCAAAGTAAAGCACATCACTCCACACCACTTGTAGCTTGTAATCCAAGATGGTGAAGAGTTGGAGTCACTTATCAGGGCTACCATAGCCAGGGTCAGTGAGATCCTGTACATCCACAAATCAAGAAGGGGCAGCAGAAAACTGTTTAGGAAGTGATTTAACCAGCATGCTCTCCCTCACTGTCTGTAGCTGGGACAAAGAATACCATTGAGGGTGTGTGGAATTTTCAAGAACAGCTCAATGGAAAAGCACAGACAATTGCTGTAGACAAGCTGAAAGGAACATGTGTATGTTTTTAGACTCTTGAAGTTTGAGAAGTCCCTTTCCCTGTGGTCATGGTCATGTGGTTATTGGCCAGGTTTTTCGCTTGTTTTTTATACAAAAAATAGAATTGATGAAACATTTGTTACAATTTTTTTAAAAGTCGCCCCTTTGGCCGGGCGGTGGTGGCGCACGCCTTTAATCCCAGCACTCGGGAGGCAGAGCCAGGCGGATCTCTGTGAGTTCGAGGCCAGCCTGGGCTACCAAGTGAGTCCCAGGAAAGGCGCAAAGCTACACAGAGAAACCCTGTCTCGAAAAACCAAAAAAAAAAAAAAAAAAAAAAAGTCGCCCCTTTGAAAGGAAATGGAGGAAGAAGGAAAAAGAAGAGGAAGGTGGGGGCAGAAAAATGAGGGGCAGGGAGGGGGAACAACATGAAGTTTGGAAATAGGGAGAAGTGGGGGGGGTTATGAGGTGAATACTACCTAAATACATTGTGTTCATGTATGAGATTACCAAGGAATAAATAACAATAAAAGTAAGAACTGTTTTCCACCAAACTTCTTGTACAATTGTCTGTGTCTGTCTCAGAATCCAAATCCAGACCGTACTGAAGTGGAGTGTGGTGAATTTCAAGCCTCAAGCAACAAGAAAAGGCTCCTAAAAGCTTTCATAAAGGAAAAGCAAAAGAACAGGAAAGAAAATAACATTAGATTTCTCAACAGTAACTTTAGGATCTAGAAAAATACATTGTAAATAATGAGGAGAACTTATTTTCTCCATAGAACTATGTAGCTTCCATCTGAGGTCTGAATCTGGAATGTTCCTAAGGCCCTTGTGTTATTTCTGGGAAACAGCAGAGGATTTAGAGGTAGCACTTCATGGGGAATCTTTAGGCCATTGGGTCCATGCATGTGAATCTTTACAGGGTAGCATCTAATGGGGCATTTTTAGACCATTGGAATCGTGTATATGATTAGCATAACAAAACCCCAGACTTTTCTTTCTTTTTCACTTGTTTCTTGGTCCTAAAATGAGTAGCTTTGCTCTACCACATGCTGCCTGAGGTACTGTTTGCCTCGCCACAGGCCCAGAAGTAATGGGACCAGGTAATCATGGACTAAACTCTCCAAAGCAGAGAGTTTCTCTTTATAACTGCATTATCCCGGGGCTTTATTACAGTGGTGGGAAGCTGACTGACACACTACCTCAATAAATGGAAAGATGGACCAAACGCATTTTCTTGTAGGCTAGTACTCATTGAGTCCATGCCTCCCCTAGTCTATCTTTAGAAGCAACTGGAAGTGAAGCAAGGAATAATGGTAGTGGCCAGAGAGTGTCCCAAGCAGGGGTCATCAGGCTGAAAGAGAAGACTAAGAGGGCATGGGATATGGGATGTTGGAAGATAGAAAGCGTTATCTCAAAACTGGCAGCAGAGCGACAAGCCTAAGAACGCAGCTCAGACCGCTCGGGGAATAGTTAGCATAGACAGCATCAGAAGGGTGGATGGACTAAACATCGAGGGCTCCGGAAACAAAGAAAATCAGTATTACTTATAATGTAATAGTAATATATAAATTGTCTAGTAACTTCATCAGAGCTGTGTATTTATAAACAAAAGGAGGCATGATTCTGTTGAGCAGAGCCATGTTTTCATCCCTATAGTAATGCCAACATGGACTCAGTGAAGTCAAATCTATGCTGGGATGCTGAGAAAAAGGAAAATGGTGGGAATATGACGGTGAGATGAAGCCATATGCAGTTGGCAGTGGAGTCAGGGGGCACATCTGAAACAACTGAGCCAAGGCTCATCCACCTGCTTAAGATACGATACCTAGAGGAGGGAAATGGAGAGTTAAAGGCAAGCTACTTCGGAGGGGTAGATGAAGAATGAGGTGGTCTTGAGAATCCTTCGTGAACTGCCTGATTAGACTTGGGAAGTCATGTACCTGTATCTCCTTAACAAGTCATTACAGTTTTTTATCTAGTAAAAAGTTAGAAGTGATGAACACGTCTGATTAGTAGTGAGGGTGACATGTGGCAGGAGAGAAGATGCTGGGCTGGTTGACTAGTCAGGAGAGCAAGCAACATTGCTCCACAGAACATACAGCTTGCCTTGGGACAGAGGAGTCCTAGGAATCAGTGAATTTCCTAACACCATCATGATCCTTTCTCCTTAGATTTGCTTCGTTTTGTTGAGGCAGGGTCTCATATAGCCCAGGCTGGTGGTCAGGCTGGTGATATACTCACAGTAAGACTGAAGAAGATCTTGAATGTCTGATCCTCCTGCTTTCATCTCCCAAGAGCTGGGACTACAGGTATGCTCCTCTATGGCTGTTTTTGTCTTTTGTTGGTTTGCTTGTTTGTGTATGCAGTGCTGAGGATGGAGCACAAGGCCTTGTGTGTCTAGGCAAGCACTCTAGAAACTGAGCTGTATCCTCAGCTTCATCACAACACTTTCACACTTAGTTCCTGCTGACAGGTTTGAAGAAGGATGCCAAATCATCTGCTCTACCCTAATGGCCTCTGCTGTGGAAGATCCTGCTAATTCAGCACAGCCATGCTTCCTACAATTCATAATGTCCATCAAGGATACAAAGGCAAGGAATGACAGCATATTAAAATTCTCCAAGGAAGTCTCTGAGGGTCAGATAACAGTGACTTCCTCCAGTTCCAAGAGCCCTGATGGGTTTGGCCTCTCTTAATGCAACTCACCTTACTTAGCTTGAAGGCCCATGTTCCCCATGTTGTTTGAGTCCTTTGAGAAGCAAATGCTTAGATATGAGTTAATGAGCATATGTTTATTAGGAGAAGTGCTTTGAGGAGAAATGGAGAGGTTTCGAGAGCCATCAGACCTCATTACAAGCTCATCGCCAGTGAGCAGGGAGAAGGTCTGAGTGAAATCCAGATAAAAGATGAGCAAGGCCACTTTGGAGCCCTGTGCTTCCAAGGAGCGAGCCTGCCTCGGTTGACCATGCTCACTGGGAAGCCTGGCTTTGTCCCAAGCACAGTGGCATACTGCAGAACCCTGCAACTGGGGATCTTTGTCAATCATGCTCCCTGCTGTTGGAGGTCTATGGCTCTGTTTCCCAGGACAGACACATTCCACCTAGGGAGATGGAAAGAGTTGAAGAAGGTTTCAGACTGGCCTATGGTGGGGAAGGTATGGCCATAGTGTTACAGAAGACCCAGAGAGTGCCTAGGTCCAGACCTCAGGCAGCAGCAGACAGGCTGGTGCAGTTAGTCATCTGCTCCTAACAGTCTCATGTGGCCTATGGGCAAATATAGATCAGGAGGAGAGGGTGAAGATACTGTTAACCTGAACTGAGCAGTGAGATTAATGAAAAGAATCAGAATACATCTTAACATAATTAGACTTGGGAAGTCATGTACCTGTATCTCCTTAACAAGTCATTAAAATTTTTTATCTAGTAAAAAGTTAGAAGTGATAAACACATCTGATTAGTAGTGAGGGTGACATGTGGCAGGAGAGAAGATGCTGGGCTGGTTGACTAGTCAGGAGAGCAAGCAACATTGCTCCACAGAACATACAGCTTGCCTTGGGAGAGGATACATCTTCAAATCCCAGCTCTAGGAAGGTAGGAAGGTAGAGACAGGAGGATTCTTGGGGCTCGATGGCCAGCCATTCTAGAGTACACAGTGAACTTCAGACCAGTGTTGCAAAACACAAGGTGGAGGTCAGAGAGATGGCTCAATGGTTAAATGCACTGGCTGCTTTTTCAGAGGACTCCTGGTTCAATGCCTAGTACTTACATGGAGGCTCAAAACCATCTTCAACTCCAGTCCCAGAGGATCTGATGCCCTCTTCTGGCTTTCGTAAGTACTAGGAATACACATGATAGACAGACATGCATGCAGGCAAAATACCCACATACATAAACAAACAATTTAAATTTTTTTAATTAAAAAGACCCTCAACAAGGTGGACAACTCCTGAAGAACAATGCTCAATGCTGTCCTCTGGCCTCCATATACATGTTCACATTCATGCAATTGCACACATATGAATATGCACATACACAAGACTCTAGTGCTATTGAGAAAGATGTGGCCAAGAGACCTAATTCACACACGGCCCTTGAGGTGTTAGAGTGATGATGCAATATACTTTTTTTTCTCTTCCATGGCTCAGATAAACCTATTTTAATCAGTGATTTAATTATGTTAAGAGCTACAATTAGCTGCTGAATTGACAAAAACCATTAGCCAACTAAGTATTTGTTCTCATGCAGTGAACACCAAGAAAACTACACATATATATATATACATATATGAATATATATACATATATGTATATATATGTGAATATATATATATATATATATATATATATATATGAATATAATTCTTGACCTTTAGGTGATTATGGGAGAGTTTTATTTAGCCTTACCGAATTCAGCTGATGTATGTGACATAACCCCTTCTTTATCCTCCAGATAAACCATCTCATTCACTTAAGGCATTTGTACAAAATGGTCATTAAAGATCAGTCACTTTACCTAGTATTCTTTGAGAGAAACAGGCATGCTTCCTAGGTTGGAGAGTACAGTTTCGGGCTCTAGTTAATATTTTTCCCACAAACCAGGGTGTAAATTTATTTGTGACACCACAGTCTAGACTCTCCTCCCTGCCCCCACTGCATGATTACTTAGATTAATAAAAGTCATTTGTTGTGTTCCTTTGTAAGGGAGATGTGAGCAACCATGTATTCTTCCCACATAGGGCACCAGTGACAAGCCAAAGAAAGGGTAGCCAAATCCAGCTTGGCGAAACATTGAGTTTAGTGGGCTTTCTTATAGGAGTGTGGGTGACATTAAAACAGCTGCATCACTGAGAGTCCCACCCCAGCATGGTGGCCACATAGTGGAAACTACACTACTGGAGTCCGATTTTTAGTTAACCTTCTACTGCCTGCATGTTCTTGTACCACTGGAGAGCTTGGGAGCAGGAAAAAGTGTGTGGAATGACTCTATGCCGACTCCTTCTTCTATAGAGTGTTATTAACCTCATTACCATCACCATAGACCTACCTGGTATTGTGCCGTTCTGTTAATTGCATTGTCATGACCGCTGGGTCAAGTTATGTTCTAGATAACCACAGCAATCCCTTGCTCTGTGGTAACTCTGGCCATGTAATAGCTAAGGAAAAACATCATTGATTCCAACTGGGGTAAGCATCAACCTTAAGAATACATCTGTTAAAGTTGATTCCTGTTAAAGGTTAGTGCCATAAGAGGGTTGTCAAAACACAGGAGAGTGAATGGCAACTCCACCTGAAATACTTATAAAATACTGAAGACTTTCCGTCCTCTCACTCAATACTTTGTAAGCTGTATGCTTTCCTACTTCCACATCTGAATATCTGAGTCATTAATAGCACAAAGATGATTTAAAGTCCCTTTCTAAAGCTATGCCATAGTAAAAATTTGTTACCAGCTGAACTGATAAGGAAACTCTCCCAGAGAAGTTATCTGAGGATGCACCATGAGTCATGGGGCCGTATCAGAACATGGACATTTGGCTTCATCTGTGCTTTTGTGTCTGATCATCATTGCAGCTGGTCCAGTTTCATGTTTCCAGGAGTGGTCTCCACCAAATCCCAGCTCTGGTGATCCAAAAACTTGGCAGAAGGGCCATCCTTGTCATCAGCTTTCTAAATCAAAGTAGAAATGACTCTGCAATTTATTATTAAATGGCACCACATGTTGATTCTTTTTAGAACAAGACTACCTTTTGAATATAAAAACAAGGAAAGGATTTAATGTCTCCCTGGTGAGCAGGGTGGCACACACCTGTAATCCCAGCCACATGAGAAGATGGTACAGAAAGATCTTGGATTCAATGCTAGTCTGTGCTACATAGTAAGACTGTCTCAAAGAGAAAGAAGAAGAAGAAGAAGAAGAAGAAGAAGAAGAAGAAGAAGAAGAAGAAGAAGAAGAAGAAGAAGAAGAAGAGGAAGAGGAGGAGGAGGAGGAGGAGGAGGAGGGAGAGGAAGACAAAGATGAAGACGAAGACAAAGACAAAGACGGAGGACAAGAAGGAGAAGTTGAAGAAGAAGAAGGAGGAAGAGGAGAAGGAGAAGGAGAAGGAGAAGGAGAAGGAGAAGGAGAAGGAGAAGGAGAAGGAGAAGGAGAAGGAGAAGGAGAAGGAGAAGGAGAAGGAGAAGGAGAAGGAGAAGGAGAAGGAGAAGGAGAAGGAGAAGGAGAAGGAGAAGGAGAAGGAGAAGAAGAAGAAGAAGAAGAAGAAGAAGAAGAAGAAGAAGAAGAAGAAGAAGAAGAAGAAGAAGACAGAGGACAAGGAGAAGTTGAAGAAGAGGAGGAGGAGGAGGAGGAAGAGGAGGAGGAGGAGGAGGGGAGTGGGAGGGGGAGGAGGATGGGGGTGGGGAGGAGGATGGGAGAGGAGGAAAAAAACCCTAACAAATAACAACAACCAAAACCCTGAAGGTCAGTCACATGGTTCATTGAATTAAAGCACTTGCTGTAAAGCTAAGTTTGGTGCTCAGAATCTACACTAAAAAGCCAGATGTGGTAGCACACATCTGTAATCCCAACATTTCTGTGCTACAACTTGGAGGTGGGACAGGAGAATCTTCTGAAGGCTCATGGGCTAGCTAGCCTGGAGCATGCATAGGCAGAAACAAGAGAGGCCCTACCTCAACAAGGGAGAAGATGATCACTCCAAAAAAGTTGCCCTGTGACCTCCACAGACACACTGTGACACATGCTCATGCAGTCACACCCCACCACACCCATACCCACACACTAAGACTGATTTTAAAAACTGAAAAAGAAAAAAATCTTTCCCCTAGCTGGTCAATCACATCAACACACTTAATGTTCAGTTGTGTCCATTTATCGATAGAAATTAATTCTGCTTTCACAGGTAGCTGGGTGATGAACTCAAAATGAAAAGAACTCTCCAAATGACAAACGCTGAGTACTCATTACTGAGATGCTAACTGGCCCCACCTCCAAATGCTCCAACCACTTGAAAAGTTGTGTGTGTATTAGGTCCCTTGGCCATATCCTTCATTAGCACTAATGAACATCTCAGGGGCTTGTTGGACCACATCCCATCATGTGCACATACAAATCACACTGGAAGTTCAAATACTTCCCTCCTATAGGAGCCACTTCAGAATGTCTCATTTGGAGTAGATTTCTAACTCCATTGCAACAAAAAGTTGGTTGTGTTAATAATGTGTTGCCTTGAGGGGATGATTCAGAATTTGTGGGAAAAGTGGTGGCGCACTGGGCCCTTCGTCTAAATACTAAAATTAGGAGGGAAACTGGCAGAAACCCAGCTCCCAATGATACCACATCATCTAACCATGAAACACAAGGAAATTTAATACATGTCTCTTATTCTTTTTTCAAATGGCTAATCCCTAATATTGTCTACTGTTAGCCTTAGCTGTATTAATTTGACCCTATTTATGAGACTATACAGAACCATATATATGTATGTGTGTACCTCTCTATATATAATATTTAAAAATTAAAGCATTCATCTGACAAGTGATTTTCAGGAAGAAATTGACAAATCAAGTAACATTTTGCCTTATTGATTACTGTGAGAAGACTCAACATGTCAATTTTTCTATAAAATATATTTATAATATCCAGCACACATGTGCCCACATGTGCACACACATGCACACACCTTAATATAACTTACCCATCTCCCATGCAGGCCCTCACACTTGAGAGCTTTCGCCTATGTCCTCACATTTACATAGTCACAGAAGCCCTCAAACATCACATATCCTGAGTATTTTTGTTTGTTTGTTTATTTCAAGACATACTCTTGCTATGTAGTTCAGTCTGACATGAAATTTAGGATGTAGCCCAACCTGACCAGAAAACTATGTAGCTCAGGCTAGCCTGGAGCTTACAGTACTCTTTCATCAGCCTTCTGAGTGATAGTTTTAGAGGCTGGCTCTACCAAGCCTTCAGTAAAATAGCCTCCAAAGTAAAAAAAAAAAAAAAAAAAAATCCACTTGAGAGGTGTTAGGTAAGAAACGGAGATTTCTGTAAGTATTACTTGTAATGATTCAAGTGAGGAAATGTACTGCCTCACTCCCATCTGTTTATGCATTCTATCACATAAATGATGCTCGTCAGTACTGATGAATAAATAGCTCTGTATTCTTTGGGTTATAATCTGATGCTGCGGTTATTCGTTCTGCTGTCCAAAGGATTCCATCTTGGCCACTGGGATTGTTTCAGCTTGGCTCATGTCTCCCCTCTAGATTCTTTTCAGAATGAATTCAGGCTCCAAGGACAATGTTTGCTTTGACTTTGCAGAATAGAAAATGCCTTATCCATAGATGTCATTGGGCTGGAAGCTAAAAGTCCAGACTGTACCTCTGTGTGTGAGTTTGCACAATGAGCAGCCTTTTTCTTTTCTTTTTTTCTTTTTCTTTTTCTTTCTTTCTTTTTTTTTTTCAAGATAGGGTTTCTCTGTTTAGTCTTTGATGTCCTGGAACTCACTTTGTAGACCAGGCTGGCCTTGAACTCAGAGATCTGCCTGCCTTTGCCTCTCAAGTGCTGGGATTAAAGGCATGCGCCACCACCGACCATTGAGCAGCCTTTTTCCAAGACAGTCTTTTGTAAATATAGGTGTTCTGAAATTTCTTCTGTACATGTATGTATGTATGCAGCATATACATACACATGCATGTGCACACTCACACACACACATGTACAACCATGTATGCTTATGGGAGAAAGGAAAGACATTTTTGCTGTGATATTTTAAATGTACATGTGATATGAAAATACCCTTTTTTTTCTCATCTAGGACGTCATCCTGCAGAAAAACCATACTTCAAGTTAATGCCATCAGTGGGGATGCCATTGGTGGTCCATAGCTTTCTCCTCCCTCATCTCCTTCCCTCCGGTTCCTGTCAGCTGTGAAACTGGGGCTGACCATGAGGCTGGTGACATCAGTGGGTATGGTAGTTTAAATGTAATTGGTCCCTATAATTTCAAAGGGAGTGGCACTATTAGGAGATGTGGCTTTGTCAGAATGAGTATGGCCTTGTTGGAGGAAGTGTGTCACTGTGGGGGCGGGCTTTGAAGTTTCCTATGCTCAGGATAAAGACCAGTGTTTCAGTAGACTTCCTGTTACCTGTAAGATGTAGCACTCTCAGCTACTACTCCAGCAACAAATCTGCCTGCATGCTGTCATGTTCCCCACCATGATGATAATAAAATAAACCTCTGAAACTATAAGCAAGCCCCTTCAATTAAATGATTTCCTTATAAGAGTTGCTATTGTCATGGTGTCTCAACATAGCAATAAAAACCATAACTAAGACAGTGGTTAATGATTTTTAATTTTCTTTCATCATTTATTCCCAAGAAGAGACCCCTGGATAGAGGTGCTAGTTTACATCTGCCTTCTAACAAAGAAGTCAAGCTGAGCTCTCTCTCTCTCCCTCTTTCTCCTTCCTTCCATTCCTACCTCCTGCCTGTGTGTGTGTGTGTGTGTGTGTGTGTGTGTGTGTGTGTGTGTGTAGTTCTGTGTCTGGGTAGGAGGGATTGGGAATTGTAGGATCAACAATGCCTTCTGCTGACTCACCACAGAATCTTAATTTGAACAGGTGCAATTAGAAAAACCGAAGTCAAATCAAAACAAAACCTCAAGAGAGCTGTGTAAGAAAACAGTCTTACTCATCATCTCATGGTGAATTGGTGATTTCTCTTCTCAACAGATTACATGGACACCATCACTACATTGGTTGCTCTGTGCCGGGCTTCCCATCAAACACAGTGTGGATGTTTTATGTGCAGGTGGAGGTAGATGGTGGTGGTAGTTACTGTGAATGATTATGGATTGTCATTGTCTAAACAGAAAGCCTTCTTTCTAAAAATGAATACATGGGCCTCAACTGACAGTGCTCATCTGGAGAGGGTCAGCAGTCTAGATACTGCATTTGTTCAGACACAAGATCCACTGGGTCCAGGCTGGTCATTCCTATTAAAATATCCAAATTCAATCCATTTCCAGTAACACAAAGGTCTATACTTTATGTTAATATCATTCCCATCAACTTTTAGAAGTTTATCCTGGCCCAAGTTTGGAAAATCTTCCATAGCCGGTCTCCTTCCTGAATACCCCCCACAGTTCTCAGTTTCTACTTAAGCCGTCAAGTCTGGCCACCTACTCCCACCCCTTCCAGGGGGACAGTGCTAATAGAGATATGATCTCCACGGACGATGAAGCAGCCAGCCATCACCTGTGTTTGCAGACAGAATATTGCATTTCTAAGCTTCGGTTTCAACATTTAAAAAATGGAGGTGATGATGAGCATACAGCCCATGAGGATGTTTTATAAATTAAATGCTATAATGGATTAGAGGACTTTTATCACAGAGGTAAATCCTTATTGACCATAGCCACCATTGCTTTATTCAGTACTTTCTTGCTAGACCTGACTCAACTATCAGTGAGGGACACCAATGGACAGATTAACAAGTATTTTATGTCAAAAATAACATGGGTTGTCCTGGGGCTATAACTTGTGCCTAGCACAAATGAAGCCATCAAACAATGGTTTGATCTTCAGCAGTGAATATTTTGATGCTTGCCTGTAATCTTGGCACTTGGGTAGTAGAGGCAGGATAATTAAGAGTTCAAGGCTATCAATAGCTATTAATCAAGATTGAGGCTAGTTTGGGATACATTAGACCCTGCCTCTGAGAGACAGAATGGGGTAATACCATAACTTAAAACATAGTAACTTCTCTTTGAAACTTGACTAGAAAATTCTAACAGTGGAAGCCTGTGAGAACTCTGAAGCTGGAAGGTAGGTCCAGAAGAAAGTGATACCTGGAATTCATGATGAGTCGCAGGTATAGTCTGAAATTTTCTTTTGTCCTGCTTGGGCTCTGTGGTCAGGATGAATCTCTACCACCTGCATCCCACAGCCACTTGGTCCCAAATAAACACACAGAGGCTTATATTATTTTCAAACTATGTGGGCTAATGGCTCAGGCTTCTTGCTAGCTAACTCTTACATCTTAACCAATTTCTATAAATCTGTACTTTGCCCTGTGGCTTGTGGCTTGTGGCTTACTGGTACTTTTACATCTTGCTTCTCCTGGCAGCGGCTAGCAGTGTCTGCCCCACTCTCCTTTCTTCTCTCACTATCTCTCTTGGATTTTCCCACCTGGCTCCATCCTGCCCTGCCATAGAGCAATGCGGCTTTATTTATCAACCAATCAGAGCAACACATGTTCACAGCATACAGAAAGACATCCCACAGCACTTCCCCTTTTTCTGTCTAATCACAAACGAAGGTTTTAACTTTAACCTAGTAAAATTACATATGACAAAACAGTTATCAAGCAAGCATTACAGTTACAATATCTAATCTATTTATAGTTGGCAAAATTAAAGAAAATATTTTATCATCTATATTTGTGAGTCTAAGGTTTCATATCTAATTTATCTTTTATCATGACTAAGGAAAACTATAATTATAACTATTTAGTCTTCAACTACATTAAAGATGCAAGAAGGATATAATATTACCTAAGTAAATAGGAAGTAAATTGCAAGCAACTTCCAAAAATCTAGAATGACAGAGACAGCTGGCTGCCTGGACAGTCACCCAAAATCCTCTTCAACGTTGGGGCATCCATTCTTCAGCTTATAGGTCTTGAGTTTCTCCCTATGTCCTGCAGAATGTCTGGCAGTCTCCTCTGTGAAACAGGAACCTGAAGGACCATTTCACCCCACTTTGGCAAATTCAGTGGTCATTTTTCTATGAGTCCTGTATGTCCAGTTTATAAAACATATTATTAACAATCCAGGCAAGAGCAGTTTCTTGCCTAAATGGCTATTTTTGCCAAGGAGATAAACTGCATATAGAGTGTCTTTGATGCCCATCTTCCTCTTTGAAGTAAATTGGTGCTGTCAGGAGCGGACATGTCTCATTGTCCAGAAAGGTTAAGTTTTTAAAACATTTTAAATGTTTTAAAAATTCTGTAGGTCTTTGAAGTGTTTGAGGATTACCTACCTAATTGAAATATGTCTATGTATACCTAGAAAACAACTAATTTGACTACAAGTTTGATTGTCATTGATGATTAATTATTAATCTATATTTCTTAATTATACATTGCAATTTCAAATGAGCTGTACAAACATAATACCTTAAACAAGAGTAGAAATATACATACAGCATAACAAAATTAACTTTAAATTTGTATCAATAAACTAAAATCTATAGCAAAGTATTTATCCTATATTTCTATATTATATTCCCCTTTCTTCTTTTAGAAAGAGATTTTATTTGTAATCAACCTGCTTTAAATACAAATAAACATTCATAAACAATATTTTGGGAATTTGGGCATAGTTTCTTATACTACTTCCTGCTGATGGGGGCACTGGTAATCTTATGGGGATCCTGAGAAAATGAAGAATTATAGTTAAACCTTGGCTGTAGCATCTGTGAGGATAGATCATCTCAGCCAGTTGCTTCAAAACTGTTTTTGGATGTTGGATCATCTGGGCCATGGTGTCATCAGAGACCTTTCAGGGAGTTTTGCTGATCAAACCATATTAGCCTGGAAGCAATTCACAGGTTCTCATAAACTGATAGAGACTCAAACACAAAAACATGCACAGGCAGCTAGATGAAGCCCTTTTTTATAGAATTAGTTAGTACTCTATATGACCATTAATATCATGACAAAATTTTAATATATATATATATATATATCTTATCAATTTTGATATAAAATTCATACCTTGAGAAAAGTTTAAAGAATCAAAATAGAACCAAAGAATTATGAGATTAGTGACAATAGAATAGTCCCTTAATTTTGGTTTTCTGTGTAAACAAAAGCAGAACCTCTTTTCCAAAGTAACATATCCTTAGAAACAAACTTTGAACTCAAGATACCTTTAATATAGATATAGATATAGATATAGATATATAGATATAGATATATTGGCTTAGTTCAGCAGCCTTTACAATAAAATGTCTTTCTGCAGTGAAAAAATTCCAAAAACAATATAATTCAGACTTTGTGTGTGATTTCCATCTTTATGTGGCTTATTTTTTGTATTACTTTTACTGTCTCTTTAAAAGACTTTAATTTTTAAAACTATTTCTTTATATAACTGTCTATCCTCCTTTTTCTCTCTCTTTCAAGCCTACATACATTTTTACACACACTGTAAACCATTTAGAGTTTTATTTTATCTGAATCTGTCTCATTGTGAATCTGTAATCCTTCTCTGACCGGGAGAGATTTTGAACTGCTAAACTGTGTATTTAGGACTGAAGGGGCAGCCTTGGCTGCTGATTTGTCCCATTTCGGCTTTTCAACATGGCGGAGGTAATTCACCTCCAGCTCTGGGAGCCATTCTCTCCACTGACTCTGGGAAGCAGTGGGTCCATGCCTCCATCCAGCAGCGTTTAGCTCAGAATCCTCCTTTTTTTAAAAATTGCGAATTGTATGGCCATGGCCTATAGCTCAAGCTTCTTAGACAGACAAGGGGAAGTACTGTAGGATGTCTTTCTGTATGGTGTGAATATGTGTTGCTCTGATTGGTTAAATAAAGCTGCATTGGCCTATGGCAGGGCAGGATGGACCCAGGTGAGAAAATCCAAGAGAGATAAGAGGAAGAGAAAGGAGAGGCAGAGAGATGCCAGCCACTGCCAAAGGAGAATCCAATAAAACCACAGAAAACGTGGCAAAACATAGATTAATAGAAATAGGTTAATTTAAGATACAAAAGCCAGCTAGCAAGAAGTCTGCCATATGCCATGCAATTGGTGATTAATATGAGCCTCTGAGTAATTACTTTATAAGTGGCTGTGGGACTGCAGGCCAGGCGGGACCAGAGAAACCTTCTCAGTACACAGAGGTCCAGCTCCATGTTTAGGCTTTTCTGACTTTTCCATTCTACGAACCCTAATTGGACTCTCTTATCAGATTTACTCAGTTAGTTGTGTTTGCGTGTTCTGTTTGACTTCTGAATGTATTTCTGTGTTTGTCTTCATACCACTAAGCATTCAGGAAAGACATGTCTAATGACCCCATATGTCTCCAACACAGAATTCAATATGGAGAACTGGCTACACAGGCAGAGAAAGAACTAAAAAGTGAAGGAAGGAGATGAGAGGCAGAATAGCAAGACATTAGTACCACCCTAAAGGAAAGAGAGGATAGTAGTTACCAGAGCCCAGGATTTGGGGCCATCTCTTGGAAGCTGAAATCATAGTAAGTTGCAGGAATGAAGATGAAAAGGAGAAGGACCGTCCTGCAAAACCGGAACTACCGAGAGATGCACCCAAGCCGGAAAGACGGCACATAAAGGGGTGGAGAGAAGTCCTCTGCCTCCATCCCTCTTCTTGGCAATCGTTCTTGCACCAATGAGTCCCTTGGCCAAACTACCCGGCAGCCAGAGGGCAACAGAGCCTGGGGAGTGGAACACTCTTCAGGATGGAGCTAAGAGTCCAAAGACACAGAGCAGCAAGCCTCACCATATAAGGAGCCACTGCATGTTGGTCTCTGGAGACGGTCAGGGCGTGACTCTCGTGACAGGCATTGTTGCCTGTGCAGTGTGAGTCTCTCCAAAGATAAGAACTCCAAGAGGAGGGAGCTGGGAACTTCACAGTGAAATTCAAGAGAGCAGGCTGAGCAGGAAAAAGAATATTTTTAAAACTTGTAGATCTCTATAGTTCACAGCTTATGTTTTCTAGCTACCCCCAGATGACTGGGAAAAAAATTTTTTTTGAGTTATAGTTCAGAAAATCTTGATTGTCAGTGTGATCAGATCCTGGAGGGAATGATTAGGGGTGGCTAACTGTGAAATTATCTAGATAACTGGAATTGACAAGGGTTCATTTTTGTGTCCATTATCTCAAGAACACTTTAAATAGTATTCAAATAAATGTTTGCAAATGGCCCATTGTGGTGATGGATTCTCCTTCTTTTTCTTTTCTTTTCTTTTCTTTTTTGGCAATTTTATATAATGACTTTATTACATTACAAGAAGTCACTCAATAATGAGTATATCATTGTGTGTCAATGGGAATATCAAAGCAATTGAAAATCAGAGGTAGATCTCACATTGGACCCACTTATAGAATGTTCCTGGGTGACAGAGAGTTTGCTTCATTGCACCAAGGTAGATTTCAACAAGACAGGCCATGTCTAACGTTTTGCAATTGCTGGATGCCAGCTAGTAAAGTTAACTTGGCTTTGCCATCTAAAAACCCTGATGTAACACCTTCCCAGGATCCTATTCATGCCTCATACTTGTTCCCTTGTCCAGGTATTGATTCAAGGAGTTCACCCACATTGTGTTTATTTTTAAACCAGTCGTTGCAAGAGCTATCACTTTACTGATAAACAAATCAAAGGCTGACTGGATGTCAGGTTGAAAATATCCCTGGATGTTGGTGGAGCCTGGCATTACACATCTGTGAATGAATTTCCTAGTTTGTAACATAACTTGCTGCATTTCACACATCTGTCTGCTGAAGTAACCCTTTGTAGAAATGTTGTCCTTCCTATCATAGTTAGGAGGAATCATTCCAGTCACATAGCCATAGGTTGGGCCTAATTTAAAAGACATAGAAAATGTCTTCCATTTCTCCATACTTACTGTCTCACTGGGTCTGGAATATGGAGGCCATGGTCCATCTTTCTCTGTTAGGTATTCTTGGTGTGTAGACTTGGGTACTACTGTGGTGCCTTCTGGGCCCATGTTGATTCTTTTTCCCTGAATGCACACAGGACTGGACCACAATGGCCATGTTTATGCTGACTCTAGCCCTTCAGGCTTACACCCCCAAGCCTCAGGAAAAGAGAAACTTCAAGCACCAGGAATTGAGAAACTAAAAATCTAGTTCCAAGGGCAACCTGACTTAGCCATTGTTCAATCTCCCCTGCAACCATATAAAAATATAAAGAGATTTCTGTTAAGAGATATGCTCAACTGTGACTGGGATAGTTGCAGGTGTTCCAGGAAGGACCACTATGACCTGTGTGTAAACTCCACTCCAGCCTTGATACCCCCCTTGAGGTTTCAGGAAGAAAGTATCTGTTGACATAACTGTACCCCCTTCTGTGATCACTCTGTGATCAGACCATGATCTTGTGAAATGAAATTGTATGGGAATTGTAATCTTGTGGGTTTTTCCTTTATAAGCCCTTATGGGGCTGCAGTAAGATGTGGCTCTTGCTCTTAGGAGCAGAGTTTGCCCATCTATATAGAAGCTTTAATAATAAATTCCTCATGCTTTTGCATCAACTGGACTGGAGTCTGGGTTCTTGGGGCACCCACTTGAGACCCTAAATTTTGGGGTCCAACAATACCACTTGACTTCTTCCTCTACCATCATCAGTGACATGGTGCACTTAGTGTTAATCATGGGTTTTTTCCCTACAGTGATTTTAGAATTAAGACACTGGTCTCTCTTCAGAGTAGTCTTATGCCTCAAACCCAGGGGGTATAAGATGCAAGCAGCCGTTTTGAATAAGGGTGTGGATTTAAAGAGGCATTATTTATAAAGAGAGGACTAGAAAATAAAATGTGATAAGGAGGGCTAACCCTTTGATCCACATCTCTTTATCTACCCTTGTTCCAGCCCTCAGATTCTGATGACCAACTATTCACTCTCTTTTCCATAAAAGTCAGACTATTATCATTCCTCATGTAAGTATTTAGGCCATATAACATTTTTTTTCATGCCTGACTTATTTCACGTGGCACAGTGCATCCAGGCTTATCTAGGCTGACATGAACTCCTGAATGACAGGATTCCATTTTCTTTTTCAGGCTCAATGGTGTCCCATTGTGTATATATGGTATGTTATTTTGTGGTATTGGGTCCAAACCCAGAACCTATGTGTGTTAGGCAAGTGATATACCACTGAGCTATACCTCCCAAACTTGGCTTTTTTTTTTTTTAGAGGAGTGTCTTACTATGTAGCCCAGGCTAGCCTTGAGCTTATCATATTCCTGACTGATAGGATTACAGGCATGTCTTACCATGCCCAGCTTAAATGTACAATTTTACTTATCTGTTGATCTGGGGGATAGACACAGATTGCTTCTAAATCTTGACTCTTACGAATAGTGCTACAATAAACATGAGAGTGAAGTTTTTAACTTACACTGTTTTCCATTACTTTGGATATATATCAACCCAGTGAGGGTTTTTTTTGTTTTGTTTTGTTTTGTTTTGTTTTTCAAGACAGGATTTCTCTGTGTAGTTTTGGTGGCTGTCCTGGATCTCGCTCTGTAGATCAGGCTGGCCTCAAACTCAGAGATCCGCCTGGATCTGCCTCCTGAGTGCGGGGATTCAAGGCGTGTGCCACCACCGCCCAGCTCGGAAGTGAGAATTTTTAAAGTAGTTCACTTAAAATTTTTAGAAGACCCTCCATGCTATGTCATGATGACATTCCTGATGACACTGTCGAATTTTCTCCATGTCCACACCACTTGCTATCTTTAGTCTTTTTGCTGACAATCCTTCTTATTGAGGTGAGAAGCTAGCTCATTTGGTTTTAACTTGTACTTCTCTGGTAATCTGAGATATTAAGCATTTAAAAATTATTTATTTTAGTTAGGTATGGTAGCACACACAGCCCTCTGGAGGCAGAGGCAAAGCCCTGTGAATTTCAGGCTTGTCTGGACTACATAGAGGGTTCCAGGCCAGCCAGGGTTATGTAGTGAGATTCTGTCTAAAAATAGAAAGGAAGAAAGAAAGAAAGAAAGAAAGAAAGAAAGAAAGAAAGAAAGAAAGAAAGAAAGAAAGAAAGAAAGAAAGAAAGAAAGAAAATTATTTTCTTTTTATTAATTAAATTTATTTTAATTGGTACACAAGACCACAAAATTTCTATGTTTATGGGGTACCATTATCTTGATAAATATATACATTACATTGTATATTGTTTAAGTCAGGTTAAAGTATCTACTTCCTCAAACACTGATTGTTCTTTTTATGATAAAAGCATTCAAATCTTTTCTCTTAGTTTTTTGAGGCATTTACTTCCCAGCTGTTACTTACAGTCATCCGGTTCTGCATCAACACAGAGGAGTCTCCTGTTTCTACCAGCAGAATCTGAGTGCACCTTTCTCCTCTTCCGAACTTGGTATTTGCCATAAATGACACATTTTATTTTTATTTATTTATTTTATAAATTTATTTATTATGTATACAGTGTTCTGCCTACATGTTTGCCTGAAGGCCAGAAGAGGGCACCAGATCTCATTATAGATGGTTGTGAGCCACCATGTGGTTGCTGGGAATTGAACTTAGGATCTCTGGAAGAACAGTCAGTGTTCTTAACCTCTGAACCATCTCTCCAGCCTGTAAATGGCACATTTATACTGTGAAAAATTCCAGATAACATTGAAACATTTCTTAAAATCTTGCCAATGTCTCGTCTATCAGATAGCGACTTTGAAAAAAGTAGCTCCAGGAGCACAGCTCTGGATCATTTTTCATATAATTATAAATACTATAGTGCATTTTAATTATTTGTCTATTTAATTTTTGATCTTTTATTTATTGAAATTTTAATATAAGTATATAATATATCTTGATAATATCATATCTACCCTCAACTCTCCTCTTTCTCTCCCCAGCTCCAAATGCCTCCCACCCCATCCCACTCCCACATTCCAGTTCATGCTGTCTGTTAGAATATTGACTGGTTCTGTTTGCTTACAGGTCTTGTGTGGGTAACGCTAAGAGCTATGCGTTCATGAGTGCAGTGGCCACATTATATCCAGAAGGCAGCATGCCACAGCACTCCTGCCCATCCTCCAGCTCCTGCAAGGTTCCCATGCCCTCTTCTGAGGTGTTCTCTGAGCTGAGTGGGCTTGATATAGATGGTCCACTCATGGATGAGAACTTTATGGTCGCTTCATCTCACACTTTGAGCAATTATGAGTCACTGCACTAACTGTTGCCCACTCCGCAAGAAGTTTCTCTGGTCAAAGTTGAGAGCAGTGCTAATGTATGGGCAAAAGCGTTCATAGTTAAGGCAGTTTTACAACATCTCCATTTAGCAAAACAACAGTTGTAGATGCCTCACTCGGGCCTATTATTTCCCCTCTAGAGTGTTTTAAATTATGAAGAAGGATCACAGAGTAGACAGTATTTTGCAATTTTTAAAAATTTAACTGCATGTCTTAGGTAACTTTTTTTTTTAAATCAAGGAAACAACAGAGATGTAACATTAACAAGTACCATTTGCTGAACACTTATGGTGTGGTCCTGTTTTAGGGGTGGGGCATTCACTGATTCACAAGACAGAGCTTCTGCTTCTTAGGAATTGTGTATTGTATTGAGGAGAGATGGGTGTGGGATCTTCCTACTCTCACAAAGAGCCCTGAGAGCTGAGCCAGATGTTTTGACACTATTAGACCTGTGTGTGCAACTGTGCTTTGTACAAGATGTCAAGGGGTGGGCCCTAGATGTCCACTGTATCCATGGATACACCTCTAAATGCCCTAAGATTTTGTTGTTGGTGTTCAGGCAACAAACATTGACTTTCATGAAGTTAAGCAAGAATGGGAATTAATTGGAAGAATATTGTGTAGCTCAGAGTCCAGAAGGCACAGTTGGATAGCTTCCTGTGGGGGAGAGCGGGAAGCAGGGGTTCTTGACTGATATCTCAGCAGGAACCTCTGGGTCTGTTCTACAGGGGGGCACTGTGGGCTGACTCTACTCCAATGGCCTTCCCTCCTAGGGTTCCTCCACAGGAGATTCCGCTTACAGGGATAGGAAGTTTACTGATCCAGCTTGGGTCAGCAGCTTGCTTCTCTAACCAGAGGATGTTAGATTCTGTTGATTGACGCCTGGAAAGGGGCCTGGGCAGCAGTTCGCCATTGGGAAGGGGAAAAGAACAGCAGCTGAACCAACCCCAGGCAGCGTCCCGATTTTTGCTTTGTTTTGTTTTCCTTTTCTGTGTCTCTCGCACCTTTAACTTCTATTAGGAATTTACCCAGATTTTCTTTTTCCCTTCCTTCCTTCCATCCATCCCTTCGTCCCTCCCTTCCTTACTCTTTTTAATTTTAAAAAATATTTAAAAATTTATGTATTCTCTCTCTCATTCCCTTCTTTCATTATTCCAATCTTTCTTAAGCAAGCACTTGATATCGTCGACACAAAAATGCTGTAGAATGTGGGGCTAGGGCGATGCCTCAGCAGTTAAAAGAACTTGCTGAGCTTGCAGAGGACTCAGGTTCAGTTTCCCAGGGTCCGCATGGTGACTTGCAACTATCTGTAACTCCATTTCCAGGGAACTGGATGTTGTCTTCTGGCTTCCCTGAGCAGCAAGTACATATGTGGTACACTCATACACACACACACACACACACACACTATATATATATATATATATATATATATATATATATATATATATATACACATACATACATATATATGTTTTTATTTTTTAAAAAGCTGTAGATTTTGATGAACTTGGAGATGAATATGCAGCTAATGCCAAGCCTTCTTATTCTATGTAGTTTTTTTATGGCTCTTTGAGCCATAGGAGACAATTCTACAAGAAAGTCATATATCAAGCACTAATGAGGATCCTCAAATATCATTGTTTCCTCCCTGATTTTAAAAGGTACATGTAGATTTTTAGTGAAATAAAGCTTGTATCCAATATAACTTCGAAAAAGCCCAGCACAGTCTTCCACACATTTATTCCCAGCACTTAATTGGTAGGAGGGCCAGGAATTCAAGGCCGGTCACAGCTACATATGATGTTTGGGGTCAGCCTGTGCAACATGATGCCCTTTCTCAAAACAACAACAACATGAAAATGTGAGACTTTGAAAGTAAAATTTCTTTTTTTTCCCCATCACCAACCTCAATCATAGCAGTTCATGACTTCATCCTTCATCTACGTACACCATTAACACATGCGCAATAGTTTCCCTGAAGTGAAAGGAGAGTTGACATGCTTTGTTGGCAGCAGTCTTTTCTTCACGTAGAACTTAAAATATGTCAAAAAGTAGAATAACAACCCTATAATCACACATGGCATATTAGTTACTTTTCTACTGCCGTGAAGAGACACCAAGAAAGCATTTACTTTCAGGCTTGCTTCTCACATCAGAGGTGAGCCCATGATCATCATGGTGGGGAGTATGGCGGGGAGGATGGCAGCAGGCAGGCAGACTAGCATGGTGCTGGAGGAGTTGATGAGAACTTACAACTTATCTATAGATAGCAGGAGGAGAGAGTGGCCTGGAGTCGGTTTCTGAAACCTCAAAAAGCCCACCCCCAGTGGCACACCTCCTCCAACAAGGCCACACCTCCTAACCCTTCCCAAACAGTTCCACCAACTGGCGACCAACCATTCAAACATAGGAACCTATGGGAACCATTCTCATTCAAACACCACCAAGGGTAATATATAAAATCGGATGGAAGTGTTGCTTCACTTAATATTATAACTTATTTGTTCTTCTCAACAATCAATGCAGGCCCATCAATCCTGTTTCACAAATTAAAATAACAACAACAACAAGAAGAAGTCAGGATCAAAGTGATTTCTATATCTTGCTCAAGGTCATGTAAGCAGAGCCAGGGTTCAAGCACAGCTGATGTGCCCTTGTGATGCAGAAAAAAAGAGGCCAGACTATTGATGTCTGTTTAAAAGTCTCTTTGTATTTGACCAAATGGAACAAACCGGATCTGTTAGCCGAATCCGTCAACAAGTCTTTCTCAGAAAGTGGCTAGCATCACGTAAATACTGGACAGATATGTGTTAAGTGAATAAAAAATGTATTTCATTTACAATAATCTTGTGCAATGCTATTCAAAGTACTGAGAAGTATTCTGTGTATCTTACAGGTATTAGCTAGTATATCATTCTCAGGCCAGTATCCAGGTTATTTCAGCTCTTAAGCAGTAAAAGCCCCTGGCTAACTTCCTTCCTCACTTATCCCTAGGTAGAAAGCACTCTATTTTTCAATGTTCTTGACCTTTGGCCCCTGGATCTTGCTACTTTAGCATCCTATTCCCAAAGATTACAGCAGGACACTGAGCACCCATTCTTATGCTGGATTCTAAAGGGAAAGAAGAATAAATTGATTTTCATCTGTGACCTAGCAAATGCATCCTTAGCTTTTGAAACCTCCTGACAGTTTTCTGTGTTAGCACAGACAGGAACATCATATCTCCTGAGGATTGTCTCTGCAGGCCTTCACGACAGGAAGTGTGCAGGCATCTTGGTGTATTTCTGCTTCTGATTTTAGTTCCTTTAATAAGTGCTAAACAGGCTCCATCCGGTTATTTTCCAGTGCGTTTCTTCAAATCACCCGGCAGCATGTGCTAACACGTCTGTCTCTTGCTTTAATGAAGAGGCTGCAGCCTCCTCATCTGTGCTGTGCCCTGGGGACACAGGCTAATTTCTACCCTGATAAATCAGTGTAGACTGGGAGCGAGTTCTAACGATGGAAAAGTCACTTCTTCTGTCCCATCTGTATTTGTGTGACGTGCACGTGACGACGGTGACAGACAACCTAGGGACACGTGACGCTTTCCTCTGCAGTGCTGTTATCATGACAGAAAGGGACAAATGCAGCCACTGAGGCTTGGATAAGGATCCCTTAAGATCCTCGTATCAGAGGCCTGGTGGCCAGCCTTTATTATCAAACGGAGCATAGGAATTTAAACCACTGAGGGAGTGTTCTTGAAGGAGTTTGGGGATTCCATTCCCCCCCCCCTTTTTTTAACTCGCTCTGAAGCCACCATAAGATGAAGAGACTGACTCCGCCATTTGCTCCGGTCATAACACACCGTGGTTCTACAGGCTCAGACTGGTGAGGTCACGTGACCACAGATGGAGCCCTCTGAAATCTCAAGTCAAAGTAAACTCCCTTCTTTCCTTTTAAGTTGTCTGTCTCAGACATTGTGTCATAGTCTTTTTACTCATGGTCAGTTCATTCACTCACTATTCAAAATCAGCCACAGACATGGTCCCAGCCCTCTAAAAGTTCACAGACTGGGCAGAGGTTGGAGTGTTTTAGATACGTGTGTAGCTGCGGGGGGGGGGGGGGGGGGGGTGGGTGGGAACGTGTGGAAAGTTAAGCAGATAATTAGAACACAGTGCATCACAGTCGATTGCGTTGAATTTGGGAATGGGCTGCTGAAGTGATCTGGGGATGTCCTGAGTGTGGATAGAGGCAGGCAAGGCTTCCTATAATGGTTGAGCTGAGTTTTAATATCTAAATAATGGTATTGAACAGAAGACCCAGAGAAAGGAAAGGGCAGAGACAGGTTAGCACTAAGACAGTGCTTCTCGACCTACCTATTGCTGTGACCCTTCAATACAGTTCCTCGGGTTGTGGTGACCCCCTAGTATAAAATTATTTCCATTGTTACTTCATCACTGTGACTCTGCTACTGCTATGAATCGTAGTGTAAGCGTCTGGGTTTTCCAATGGTCTTGGAGACACCTGTGAAGGGGTCATGTGAGAACCACTGGTCTAAGAACTTAGCCATTGCAACCCTAGGAATGATATGAGTAGGCTTGAGAGGGGCCAGAAGACAGGACAGGAGGAGATGGGCTGCCAGCGTTACAGAGCTTGGCCTTTTTGCTGTAATAATCAATGGGAATCTGGAAAGAACTGAAATCAGGCAAAAATCGAAGTGAGATAAACGTTTAACAAACATGGATGTTTTTTGGCATAGTAATTTAATGTCTAGGAAGTTATATTATTGATAGAGAATTCATGAGATTTTCTGGTTTTGTTTTGTTTCTTTTCTTTACGCGATTTTCTTTACCTATAACCATGGAAGCCATCTAAGGTCTATTAAGGCAGAGTTTTGAAGAATGAATTTTAGTAAATTTGTATGATAATGAATATTAGATATTTTAAAATATGAAAATAATTTGTAGCTAATGTAAATTACCCATAATAACTATACAAAAGGGAAATGCTAGGGACAAGGCAGTATATTCTGTGATCTTTCAAGTATTTCTTCACACCTATCTATAAGAACACACTCGATGACATACATTTAAGTATGGGCAGCTCTCAACAATGAGATTATTATTTTTTTCTTTTACTTACATTTTATAATTTTAAGTACGGAGTAATATTACTTTTCCAACAAGAAAATGAATATATGGAAATATATTACATGGCCAGGCCCACCCAGCCCTGCTCGGCCTGGGCAGGCGGAAGATACCCAGAGACCCACTGGACACTATTACAACGAGCAACTGTATGGTGGAGAAATGGGAGAGAAAGAAGCTTTCATGTGCTGTGGAGAGAGGCCCAACTGAAGAATCGAAGACAGTGAGGAAGAGGCTGATGTGGATGGCCTGTTCTGCCACCCGGGGCCATGGTGATGGCCAGGCCCAGGCTGATGCTGAGGGTCATGTCTGGGTTCGTGGCCCTGTAAGCATCCAGGGACTGTATTGATGTCCAGGGCTCCTGTTACCACCGAGAGCTATGCAGGTGCCTGGGGTCTAGGCCTCATTTGAGACCATGTTGGTGCCCAAGGGCCATGACGTTCTGAGTGGCCTGTGCTAATACCTGGGGCCATTGTGACATCTGACCCGGGCTGCTGCTGAGGACCATGTTTGGATCAGTGGTGCTACCCAACCGGGGGTCTGTGTTGATGTCCGTGGCCCATGTTGCTACCAAAGGCCATATGGATACACTGCTGCCCGGGACCATGGTGATATCCTGACCTGAGCTGCTGCCAAGGGCCATGTCTGGGTCCGTGGTCCTGCTGCAGCTGAGGTCTTTGTTGACATCCACAGCCCATGTTACCATCGGGGACCATGTGAACCATGCCTGTTGAAATCCGAGAGTTGTGCTGAGCTACCCCTTCCCTTCGCTGGCCCTGGGAGATCTGGCTCTGCTGGCTGCTGGCCGATGCAGTGGGAGAGCTGGCACCTCCCTACCCTGCATGGGAGAGCAGGCTCACATGACCCCATCCCTGGAAGAGCTGGCCCACCCCTCACCACCGGTGCAGTAGAGCTGACCCCCAGATGACATGGGTGCAGGAGAGCTGGCTCTGCCCCTTGCCTGCAGTGTTAGTCCCAGTGGAAGCATGAACTGATCGACTCAGCTAACACCCAGGCCCCTATCTAGTGCTTTGAGTTGGCCCACCCCAACATCTACATGTATGACCTGCATGAAGGGACTGGTCCTAGAGTACCAGAGCTACAGGATCACCATAACTTGGGGCAGCAGCAAGATACCCGAGAGGAGTTTTGGCAAGGTTCAGCATTGATGGTGTACTGAAAGCTAGAGGCCTCGAACCAGACCAACAACTCATTATAATGAACAGGCAAAGCTGATTGGACAAAATGGTATACTGTGTGACATACCTCAGCTCCCAATGCCAGTAAGATGAATCAAGAGGTGATGGGGAGGTGGGAAAGATGAAGGAGTAGTGTTTTGTTTTGCTTTTAGTAGTTTTTTTATTATTATTATTTTAATTTTTGGGAGGGGACTCTGCAAGGGTGAAAGGCAAATATGGAGGGCCTGGGAAATGAATGGGATTGGGATGCATGATGTATAACTCCCAAAGAATCAATGAAAAATTATGCTTAAAAATACATTATATCTCAGCACTTGGGAGATAGAAACTGGAAGATCAGGCGTTCAAAGTCATAAGGGCCTGGGATACATACGACCCTGTCTCACACAAACGAATGAAAACCAAGCAACCAAACAAAAACTACCCTACCCAGGAGTGATTAGTAGTTTTGGGGGAGGTGAGAAGTAGAAAGACTCCCTTTGGGATTTGTCTTCTTTTGTTGTCTTCTTTTTGTTCTCATGACATGTCTGCATTTTCCTTCTTCCTTCAAGTCCTGTGACCTCAGACCAGCTTGACTTTCAGGACTGTTGAGCACTGGGTTTGGAGTAACCACATCTGAGTCCTGCTCGTGGGAGCCCGGGATGGCAGCTGCCTGTTGCTGCCTGCCTGCCTCTGGGCTTCTAAACCATCAAAGGACTTCCTTGCCTTAAAGAAGGTAAAGTCCTCCCCAAACTCCATGCTCAGCCCCCAGCCCTGTTGTCTCTCCCCAAAGGATTGTATGTAGTCAGCAACTCTTGAGGCCCTCGAGTCTCCATTCTGAAATCATTTAAGCACCCCCAGATCTCAGCAGAGCCTCTCCTAACTTCCTCGTGTCGCCTCTGTTCAGATCCAAGTTACTCAGACTTTACATTTTATTCTTTTGTTATGGTTGGTTTAATTTTTTTCTTTTTTCTTTATAGTATAATATATTTACATCATTTCCTCCTTTCCTTTTCTCCCTCCCATATACCCCGCCTTGCTCTTTTTCAAATTCATACCTTTTTTCATTAATTGCTGTTACATGCACAGATATATATGTATATATATACACACACACACACATATATATATATACACATATATATTCTTAAATATAAGCTGCTCAGTCTACATAACGTTACATGCACTTTTTAAAAATCATCTTCCACTAGCCTTTCATCTAGGCTCATGTTGGTGCCACATTTTCTTCCGGTCTGACTTGTTGCTATTATCACACCGAGATCAAGCCAGTGAACATTCTGGCATGGAGAGGGGAGGGGCTCAGGTGCTCCCACCCCTTACTGAGAAAATTTGGATAGTTCATAGCTTCTAGGGGAGGGGGAGCCAGTTTTCGTTCATGGTGTGGTACCTGATAGGTCAGCCACACTCCAGTGGATGGTCACATACCCATGAGTTTATGGGCAGCACAAATTGGACCCAGCCAGTTATTTGAAAAAAAAAAAAAAAAGCATGTGAAGTTGGGAGGAGGTGGAGAGGTGAGAAGATATTTAGGAATTTGGCAGGTATTAGGGCTGACTATGATCAAAATACATTGTATGACATTCTCAAAGAATAAAAGATTGTGTTAAAAATGCTTCTCAAAGTTTCACACAAAGGAACTCATTGGGAGCTAGCTCAGTGTTCAAGGATGCTTGCCACCAAGGCTGACAACCTGACTTGAGTTCGATCCCCAGAACCCACATGGTGGAAGGAGAAAACCAACTCCTACAAGTTGTTTACTTCTACACAGCAGCCACAGCATGTGCCTCATCCTCGCACAAATAAATAAATGTAAAAGTTAAAAAAAAATCAAGCCATGTATGGTGGTGCAGGCACCTGATTCCAGCACTCAGAAGGCAGAGGCAGGTGAAGCTCTGTGAGTTTGATGCCAGCCTGGTCTACAGAGTGAATTCCAGGACAGGCAGAACTACATGGTGAGACCCTGTCTCAAACACAAACAAAAACAAGAGAACTCACTGGGAAGCTTGCTCTAAGTACAAATTCTCAGTCCCCATCCTGGCTCTCAGCTTGGCAACCTGCAGTTTGATTGATATCCCCCCATTGATGCTGGTGGACTTCCCTCATAACAGCACTTTGAGAAAGGTGTCACACTTTCTGTTCTTGCTCTGCACAGTACAACTCTTGTTCCCTGTTCCTTGAATCTCTCTCCCTCTCTAGCAGCTCCAGGAATCTGCATCATACTGTACTTGCAAGAACAATGTATCTGGAAGCTGGGAGAGCAGGATCCCCACAGACTTCTTTGTGATAGATGATCACAAGGTTGTCCTTAGTACCTTTGAACATGCAGATGATGTGAGTGTGCACTTAATAATTTTTTTAAAAAAAAATAAGATCTAAACCTTTGATAAAACTCCCAAAGAAATACAACAGATGTATTATTAAATAATCCTAACAAGCCATGGAGCACACCTAACAACTTGGAACTTACTTACCTCCACGTTTTTCATCCTCTATCTCTGAACACTGTGCACCTTCGCTCATTTTCCTGGGGCATGACCCGCATCTTGGCACAGACTCTCCTGCCTTGGCAAACAGAGGAATACCATATGCTGGGAGATATGGAAACCGTGCCTGCTGACCCCTCCCCATCCCTGGCAACCATGTCCCTTGGCTCCGTTATTTACATTGTTGTTATGTGGAACTCTTCTTAGACAACTGGATACCCTCCTGTTTCCTCCTGTGTCTAAGAACATATTTTTTCAAAGGCAGAATAAGATTAAATTCTGGGTGGGTAGTGGTGGCACATGCCTTTAATCCCAGCACTTGGGAGGCAGAGACAGGCAGAGCTCTGTGAGTTTGAGGCTAACCTGGTCTATAGAGCATGTTCCAGGATAGCCAGGGCCTCACAGAGAAACCCTGTCTTGAAAAACAAAAATAAAACAATAGCAACAACAAAAGATTAAATTCTCTTTAAAAAGGAGTAGGGTTTGGTCAGATTTATGGGTCAGATTTATGGGGGTTTGTGTATACGGTTGAGTTTATTGCTACCAAGGATGTTGCAAAATAATTAAAATATTTCATATCTCTGAAGCTTTGAGAGAAAGAGGGTACTGGAAACTTGAGACAGTGAGCTTCCTTTCAGGTTGAAACTTGGGCACAAAACCTAGATCTACCAATCAAATCTAGCATTGACCTTGGATTGAACGGTAGAGAGGTGAAGTAGTGGGAACTATGCTGAAATGATTTTGGTGGGTTTGGCCACTTTCTGTCACCAAATGTGATATTGTGACAGTGTAATCAGAAGTTTCTGTCCTGCCAGCAACTCCCAAATACCCAGCAACTGCTTTGCAAATTACCACACAGAGGCTTATATTAATTACAGTATGCGTGGCCGATGGCTCACACTTATATCACTTATATGACCTAACTCTTACATTTAAATTAACCCATTTCTATTCATCTGTGTATTGCCATGTGGTCCATGGCTTACTGGTTCCCTGGCATCTTGCTTCTTCTCTGGCCCCTTGCAGCTATTCTGACTCCACCCTTCTTCATTGGAGTTCTCAGTTTAATTGCACCCCTAACCTTATCCTGCCTTGCCATAGGCCCAGACAGCTTTATTATCAACCTACGAGAGCAATACATAGTCACAGTGCGCAGAAGGATCATCCCATAGTATGACAATGTCTAGTGTTTGGGGGTGCAAAACCGATGTTTACTGTCCAATGATGGCCTGGGTGGTGGCTCCCTAGCCCAGTTCTGTCATGGCACAAGTTATCCAGTTGCTCCTACAGGCAGATTTATGTATTGGGCTCTGCTACATTCCTTGAAGGTCTAGAGAGACTTTCCATTTCCCCATAAGCCTCTTTCTGCTGAAGCTTTCCACTGGCTCTTTTCCTTAAATGCAGCATGTACAAATCTGTTTCCACAGCCTTCTTGTGTGCCCTCTTATTTTCATTTGGAGTTATATACTTTTCAATTTAGTTTTATCAAAATTTAAGTCACATAAAAATCATTATGAATGGCTATAGAGATGGTTTAGCCCCTAAAAGTGTTTGTCACATGAGCTTGATCCTTGGCACTTAACTAAGAGTGGGGATATAAGTGACTCCAGGGAACTGTCCTCTGACCTCTGCATGTGCCCTTTGTGTATTGGTGTGTACTTCCCCCAATACTAATAAAGCAGAAGAAATTGGAAAATCATTATGACAGAGTCTCCTGTCTTCCCTAAAATATTTGGTCATGGTGACTTGGCAAAATGCTCACTTGGTAAAGCGCTTTTGATGCAAGCAGAGGGACCTGAGTTCAATTCCCAGAACCAACAAAGAACCGGGCAAGACGGGATGTGCTTGTTCGTGTGTGTGTGTGTGTGTGTGTGTGTGTGTGTGTGTGTGTGTGTGATAAATTCTTCTATCCTATCACCTAACTTCAACACGTCACCATTCATTTCTCATTGTCCCTTTCCCCAGGCCTTTTGTGACTAGGAAGGAAGGAAACAGTTTTTAAAAAACTCTCACTTATGAGTAGTTCATGTGTATCTCTGAGATAAGGTGTTAAAAAAATAGAGTAGTGGTGGGGGTGTGATCTAGTGGTAGAACCCTTGCCTATTACGAGGGAGGCCCTGGGTTCCATCCTCAGAATCAAGCAAATCAACAACAAAAGCATACTGCCATCATCAGACCTAATAACATTATTCAGTTTTGGCCCATGAGTTTTTTTTAGTGAACGTCCAAATGCATTCCACACAGTATGTTTAGGGGATATATCTTTTTTTTTTTCTCTATTTTTAAAAATTGAAGTGTAAGTCACGTGTCTATTATATCTCCACAAACTGATGACAAGTTTTTCTTTCCCATTTGTTTCATGATATTTATTTATTTAAGATGGTGTAACTATTGGGTCTGGAGACATGGTTCAGTGGTTAATACATCGGAATGACCAAAACCAGAATTACCTTAGCAAAAAATGCCCAAGGAGAGTTTACAGTCATGTTAGGGTCCCGTGTCAATTCCTAAAGGCATCACTATGGCTAAAACATGATAGTATCAGGGGCAGGCACTGATAAGCTGCTAAAGATCCAGGAAATCACCTCACATCCATGCACATGCAAACAACCATAATTAAACACTCTGAGCTACTTAAGAAAGTAGATGTGGAAGTAGAAGGGAGCTGTGTTGGGATGAAGAGGGGCTCCAGGGGAGGGGATAAGGGAGGGAAATGGGGGTTGATCCTAATCAAAATACATTATATATACATATGCAATTGTCAAGTAATAAATCAAAAGTTATTTTAGTGAGGACAAAGTTACATACCCACTCCCACAGGGTGGCAGGTGGCACTGTAACAGGGAACCCTGTGAGGGTTTTCTGAACAGAGAGTAGAACGAGCCCAAAGAAACAGTGCGAGAGGGGGCAATAGCAGCTAGATGTGTAGTGTTAAGACAGTTCGAGCTCAGGGCCACATCCCAGAGATCTCTCTGGAAACTGTACTTCAGTGAAGAAGAATTCTGAAGTCTTGATTTTTTTTTTCATTTTTTCTTTCACTTTAAGGATGATCCTTTAGGTCTGAGTTGTCACTCACTGTCCTATATGTTCCACTTCAGCATTCCCCGCTCCCTTCCCAAACCCTGTTCCTTTCAGAAATCTGGCCAAGTGGTGGCTCCTCCCCTGGAGCTGTTCAAGACTGTTCCTACAGGGTATTTAAGCTCCTGTCCATAGACCTGCCACATGATTTCTCCCCCTCTCTTCTTCCGAGGTCACCAGGAAAGCTTTGCTCAGATTAAACCTGGTCCTTTACTTTTAATTTGGCTTGATCTGGCTTACTGCATCTTCAGAGAAACCTTTTATTGGGGATTCAAAACACTTATCATCTGGTGTCAAGCCTGAGTAGAGTAGGGCCTCCCTGCCAGCCTCTGGCCATGTGGGTGCGTTCCCTGCTGGTCCCCCGGCAACATGGGAAGCCATTCCCCATCTTGTCCACCCCACCTCTGCCACACCAGATCAGCTCTTGGCTCGGTAAGTCACCCATTTCCAAACCAATAGCCTATACGGGATCCAGGATCTCTTCCGAGTCTTTTGACCCTTTCTGGGTCAAGGGCTTCCAGGTAATGGGTCACTACAGTGCCAGGTAACTCTAGCCTGTTCCCAGAGCAGTGACAGTCCCTGTCCCTTGGGGTTCCCCTATGTGGGAAATGTTCTTCACAGAGGCAGAGGCAATCCTCATACCACTCCCAGTCATAGGTTTGTAGAACCGGATGTAATTCTTTACCCTTTGGCTTGTGAATGGGTACTTGCGGGTCTAAGTTTGATCGCCAGACAACCTTGGGGTGTGTCCTACTAAATTTATCCAAACTGGGCCTGTCTTGCACCGTATGTTGGTTTGAGATCCTTCATCCAGGCTTAACTGCCCCTTCCCTGTTGGCCGTTTGTGTCTCTGCCCTCCGACCCTTCACCTGCTACCTGCTTCTCATGCCTCCCCTCCAACATGACCTTTTGCTCAATCACTGTCCAAGTTTTCCCCCATGCACTAACTCTGCTGTTCTCTCTTCCTGGCAGAACCTGCCGAAGTGTGTCCACTGACATAGTTTCCCTCGAAAAGTTTTGTTTCTCTTTCCATTAAAAAAGTCCCGTCTGTTTTTGTGTGTATGGATGGAAATGTGGCTGCTGTATATTTGTTTCTGACTAGTCTTGGATGCCTAAGTTTACATGTTCCATGTGTTTTGGTAACAGCTAGCTGCCTGGGCTCAGAATTTGCCTCTGGGATTTGCTGAATCTGATGTGATGACAGAGAAAGTTATTTTATGCTGTTCTACCTTAAAAAAAAGAAAGCTAAGGAATTGGTTATGGTTAAAATATCTGTAACAAAGGTTAGCTTAAAACTTGTAACTACAAATTGGAACTGCTCTGAGGAACAACATATGGTCGGTCTGCCACCACCTTAATTAAGTACAACACATGGGCAGCTACCATTTTGACTTAGGATGGAAAAGAGGGAGGTCATATGACTTCACTACCATCTTAAATAAAGGTGACCAAATGGAGTGGGTCCACCAAGAGACAACGGGTCTCCAAAACATTTTGGACTAGGATAGATTTCTGTATGATAATCCCTGTCCTGTCCTAGAAACAAGGTTTGTAAAAGATAGGATTTAAAACAATGCTGGTTTACTGAGGTATCAAAGCTACACCTCCATGTATTCCTGTACTGAGATGTATCTTGTTGGCAGCCAGATTTTTTTTTTTTAACATAAGAGTAATCCCCCTGATATTTACTTTAGAAACACTAAATTGTTTACACTGTGAAACTAGGTTTTGCCTTCTAGAGATACTAAACTGCTTATACCTAACAGATATACCTGATCCTCAAACACCTCAGAGACCTGAAACATGGCATTTAATAAAAAAAAGCTTCTCATGATGGAGACATGCCAGCTCCTGGCAGCATCCCCATCTCCTCCAAGGAAGATGGATGGCCACAGAAGAGCTTCCTCCTGGAGCTTGCTTTAAATGTAACAATGCCAGCCATCAGTGGGTGGGGGGAACCTGTCCAGACTGTGGACAAACAGGACACTGGGGAATTGATTGCCCCACTTTATCAAGGAAAGTCTGTCAAATCTTATGTTATTGGCAGCTGAAGATTGACACTGCCTTGGGACCTCTGTCCCCAGCAACCATGGAGAAAACTGTGAGAGTTGCCTAGGTAGCCATAAAGCTGTCTTAGTTCTGTATATTCAGGTGAAATTTATACTTCTCCTATCTGATGGTGTATCATGACTAGGGTACTAATAGATCTACCAATTTAATAGCTGCTCCCCCCCAAGGCTACCACCACCCTGGTAGCTCAATAGTTTAGTAGTTAAATTTCCTGATAAAAATACAGACAAGTTTGCCTTGTTCATAGGCTTTGTAGTAAAGGATAAATGGGCTTCAGAATTTTAGCGTTGATAAATACAGTTTTGTTAAACCGATAGAGCACTAACTACCAACAGTTTTTAGAAGTTCTAAAATTTCTGTGGATTTTACTGGTCCCAGCTTTTAGGACTGCATGGAGGCTTTGTCAGCATTACTATATTGTCTCCAGCCACATATGGCAAAACTCTGCTGAAATGCCAACTACTCCTCCTCTGAAACAGGTTAGCATTAAAGAGGGTATGGAAGCCTGCAGACATGTTCAACTCTGTTCCTAATCCCCTGCTCCTCAGTCTCCTTCCCTCCACCTCCTTCACTGGCTCAACCTCTTTTGTTCAGTAAATTTCCTCTGGTTATCTTCTAGGTATAGACTTAAAGGTATGTTTCATGGGCTAAAACAGGCACTAGGCAAAAATATTCATGCTTTTTAACCCAAAGACATAGCCTTTGCTATGATGCCAAAGTATAAATCTGTTCTAGCTGTTTTACATGCACTTGCAGGTTCTTAGGGAAAGAGTTATGCTACTGTATTGAGAAATCTGGCCTGGTGGAAAGTAATATCACTCTCTAGAGCTCCTCTTTATCCCACCCATCTTCAAGCCTGTATTTTACAGGTTCACTCTTCCTGACATACTTATGCCAAGGCCAACCCACAGGGGGCCCCCCAGATGTGCCAGAGCCCTTGCATCAGCTCCAAGGACATGAGAACAACAGCCAGGCACCTGACAGATTGAGTTCATCCACATGCCCACTCATAAAAAGCTCCATTATCTCTTAACTTTTGTTGACACCTTCACAGGATGGACGGAGGCACTCCCTGTCTCCAGGGAAACAGGAGGTGTGATGTCTCAGGAACTGGAACATATCATCCCCCAATTTGGCATGCCACCTGCCACCCAAGCTCCTGGGATGTCAATGCTGGTACCATCTCTCCAGGCTCAAGAAGACACCTACCCAGGATAGATGGTCTGTCCAGCAACTAGAACTCTCCATCCTCCATTTTTCCAAATTGTCCCTATGAAGGGTCTATCTGCTCTTTTGTCTTGCTCATTCATCTTCATCAGTACAACCAGGGCACATCTCCATTCCATTCTTACTGGCAATCTCCACTCTCCCCATGGCTAGTTCCATTCATTGGGCCAGTGTTAACAACCTATTTTTTTTTCTCCTAGCAACTTTTCTTCTCTGCTTCCTCAAGAAATAGATCCCTGAGGCTTCCAGGATGGCAGTTAATGGAATGCTTCTTCACCCACACCTCCGACTGAGCGTGAGCCCACTGACTCCTGACTCCCCCTCCGCAAGTCATCTTATGCCAACAGGAAGTAGTCAGACTTGAACTAGCATCCATATACCCAAGAAGGTTGGGATGTTCCAATTGGAAGCTCCACCTCAGCACCCTCACTCCAAACCCTGCCCATTTCAGAAAGCCCACCAGAGGAGCTGCTCAAGATTGAGCCTACAGGGCATTTAAGTTACAGTCCATAGACCTGCCACATGATTTCTCCCCCTCCCTTCTGAGATTACCCAGGAATGCTTTGCTCAGATTAAACCTAGTCTTTTACTTTTAATTCAGCTTGATCTGGCTTATTGCCAGTACCTAGTACCAGGGATTCAAAAATAATTATCACTATATAATGAATGGCATAACAGACTGTTTATAGTTTTTAGACGTCCAATTGTTTGGATGGGAGCTCCCCCTCAACCCCTGGCACCCTGGCACCCTGGCATCCCTATACCCAAAGAGTCTGGAATGTTTGGGTGGGAGCTCCACCTCACACAGCTCCTCCCCAAACCAGCCCCGCCCCTTCAGAGCCCGCTAAACACAGCTCCTCCCCCAGAGAGGCATAGATAGACTCCCACAGGGGATATATGAGTGGCATCCCTGAAAACAGACTTGTGGTTATTCCAGTCTTGTGTCCCTGTCTCCTCTCTGAGGGGCTGGGGAACCACCCAGGAATGCTTCACCCATTAAACCTGGACTTTGCCTGATTTGCTCTGATTTGGTTTGTTGCGACAGTGGAGAGGCCTTCAGGAGGTCTAAAACTTTTCACCAATGTAGCCAATATGATGATCTTCAACTTCTTGAATCCACCTCTCCCAAGAACTAAGTTTATAGGTGTGCGCCATCACACTGTTTTATGCAGTGCTGAAGAATGAACCCAAGACCTCATACATGACAGCCAAAGGTTCTACCAACTACACTATATTCCAGGCCCCATTATAGTTCTAAACCTCAATTCTGATACAAGTCTGCAACAGTCTTCCAAGGACCAACAGACCACAATTAGACACAATGTGCTTCTATTTGTGTATCTTAAGAAAGAGGTGCATAGCTTTCTTCAGGTTAGAAAAACTCCCAGTGGGCCAAGAGATTCAGACAATGTAGAGGCCTAGTGTTTCTCAATGTGGGCACCAATGACATTTGGCCAGAAAGCTTTCTGTCATGCACAATGTTTAGCATCTACGGCTCACACCCCATCAGATGCCTGGAATTGCTCCAAGCCCATCAGTTCTTCTTCCCAAATTCCAGCACTGATAATGGAGGACCTGGATGAGATTAGGAGTCTAAACACATGCTCCCTTCTTAGTTTACTTTCCCCTTCCATTACATCATTCCTGAAATCTAATTTCTAGTAGTTCATATATCAAAGAACATCTTGAAACCTTTAAGGGTTATTTCAGATATCCTGTCATGATATTGTTATTGTGAAGGACCAAAAGAAGTGTTTTGGAAACTATATTCAGTTACAAAATTTTGGTAATTGCTACCTCGATGCAGTGTGCACTTGTCCCAAATCCTCAGTTCTCAATTACCCACTCCTATTGGTGATCTTTCTGATATGAAATTTAAAAAAAATGCTTTGTTGTGAGGCAAGAGATGAGAGTGGATGACTCCTGGGAGGTGCCCAGCCATCACTGTACCTTCTTAGGACAATCATTAATTCATTACTTCTGAGAGTGAAAATACACAAAGAGATGCTAGTTTGAAAAGAATGTCTTAAGATGGGCAAAAGAAACAGCCAAAATTAATGATCTTTGAGCAGTGTTTCAATTAATTAATTAATTGTGTGTGCTTCCATGTGTGCATGTGCGTGGGCACCTGCATGCAGCTGTCAGAAGACAGCTTTCAGGGCTTAATGGTTACCTACTTCCAAGCGTGGGTCCTGGGCATCAGTCTCAGGCTGTCATGCTTGTGAACAAGCACGTTTACTTACTGAGCCATCTTGCCTGCCCAGCAGTTTATCAGGTTGCCAGTCAATTTTTCTGACTTTTGACCTTGCAACCCCATCTCAAACAGGTTTCCTAATCTTTTCTTTTATAGATGAGGAAATTGAGGCTTCTAGGAATCAAACTGAGATGCCTGAGATTGCACAGGATTTCTTAGAAGAAATAGGGGTTTCTAGAATCTTAAAATGCCACCCTTAACACTGATGTCTCAAAAGCACTTGTTGTTTTATAGGAAACAAAGAGTCCTATCAGAACTAATCAGAAGACAGGTCTGGAAGCACAAATGAGCAAAAGTGCAGTCATTTAATACATTGCCTAGCTCAGTGCCTTGAAGCTGCACTGTCTTGTCTGAAATGTTAGGACAATCTCATTTGAACTCCCAGCCCGCTGAGAAATTGAAAGCAGATGGTGGCGAAGCTGTTTGGTAACTTGGTGCCTTTTAAAATTAACTGAATCCTTCAAGTGCTGCTTTAGATTAGAGGTGACTAATTGGATAAAAGGAAAGGAGACTTTCAACTGATGAAGAGCGTTGTGAGAGCCCAGACTGAGTTCCAGAAAAGCAACGCACAAGAACAACTTCTCCAATAATGTTTTCATTACAAGAGTGAAGTTTCCAACACTCTGTTCCAATCGAGGACAAGCTGATGTGTCGTCGCTGCAGTCCAGAGAAACTTGGGGGCGAATAGAAAGCCCTTTCATTTAAAAATGGGCTTTAACTCTGAAACTTTCTAGTGCCAAACCCTTTAGTTTTATTTTTTAAATGAACACTCGGCGTGCTCTCACAGATGTCTGAGCTGGGAGGGACAGTAGGAGATCAGGCTGAGTCCGTTCTTATTAATATTAAACAGTCAGGTCTGTACCCTTGAGGCAAACGGGAGAGACACCGAGAGGAGCTGCTGACATTGACAAGGAATCCAAACAGGACTTGCATTATCGGTATCCACCACGTTGCCGCTCCCCGGTTTGGCCTTCTGGGAGTTGTAGTCTTTGCGGAAGCGGCTCTCCTGAACATCTGGTATGCTCGAACCGGGAGGTACTACAAATCCCAGGATGCATCGGGCTCGGCCCCTCCCGCCCTGATGTGAGTGTAAACTCACCGCGCCGGGGCGGCCGGCCGGCTAGCGGGCTTAGCGGGGCACTGCGCGGGGCACGCGGCTTGGGGGACCCAAGTCCCCTCATCTTTGTCAGGTGCCGTGATTCTGCTCCAAGTTCCAAGCAGAGGAAGGCGGGCAAGCGGGAGCCATGCAGTCAGAATCTGGGATCGTGGCGGATTTCGAAGTCGGGGAGGAGTTTCACGAAGAACCCAAAACCTATTACGAACTCAAAAGTCAACCTCTGAAGAGCAGGTGAGTGGTGACAGCTGGAGGGAGGCGCGGTGGGAGGCCTAGGGGCCCCGCGCTTGCTACCCTGGAGCGAGAATAGCCAGTCTGACTAGCTCTCGGACAAGGACCCCGTGCCCTTGCCTTGGGGTACAGGGCGACCTGGCCCCTGGCATTTGGGGTCCTGCTCTCAGATGACTTTCTCGCATCCCAGGGTGTCTGACAGAGACACTTCAGGGACATCATGGGTCTCTTGGGATGGCTCATCCAGGCGCTTGGACCCTTGACTGCACATGCCAGCTGCTGAGCTGAATGGGGGCTGGGGCGGTACCCGGCCAAGGTGGGGTAGGAGGAGCACCGGACTGGGACGGTGACCTGGTGCTATCACAAGGAGTTTTTCTGAAGATCCTAGCAGGCTGAGGGCTCAGAGCGGGAGAGCGCGGGTGGATGGAGATCTGATGCTCCAGGGAAGCAATGAACTGGCCTGGAGTCTCTCCTTGGAGTTCAGCCTCTCTGGGAGAGACTGCTCCGGGTGGCCCCTAGGTGAACTTCACCTGGGCTTTATCTGCCACCTGCCACCCGGGGGGGGGGGGGGGACGGGACACCAGAGTCAGGGCGTGGGGGGTGGAGGGTGGCAGTGGGTGGGCGTGTCTCCCCAGGTTGGGCAAGCTCTCAGGAATAGAGTTCTCCTAGTGAATGCAAAAAGAAGGAAGGGAGGGAGGGAGGGACAGAGGGAGGGAGGGAGGAAGGAAGGAAGGGAGGAAGGAAGGAAGGCAGGCAGGCAGGCAAGCTAGTTCAGAGGTCTGTGGTGGCTGGGAATGATCTCTTTGTGGCTGCTACACATGTTTAATTCCTCAGGCACTTCAGAAACTTTGGGACTGGAGTGAAAATACCCTCTGGTCTGGTGCCTCCCAACTCTGTACATCTGCAGCACCCTTATCCTTTGCATCACCGTCCATTGCTATTTACCCGGAAGAATAGGTTATCTTCCCTTTTCACTCTCTTTGGTCACTCTGGATCTGTAGCACTTCTTATTTGTGATGATTACAGAGAGGGGGATGGTCACTGGAATCTGTGATAGTCAAAGAAAGGCTTTATTTCCACCCCTTTCACTTGTGAGATGAGATAAGGCTGAGATTGGGAACATCATCCTTGTACCTCAGTTGTCACTAGGGCCTAGATGAGTGAGATTCCCCTGGCAGAGGGGCAGAGGGCCTCGTTTTCAGGTGAGTGAAGGACCAGGGAGGCAGGAGTGAGGGGTGGAATCCTTGCTTTTGGACAGAAGGAGGCTGAGTCTGAACTCTGCTGGAAAAATGGAGCCAGGTTACTTCAGGGCTGGGGAAGGACCTTGAATCCAGCTAGGGGAATAAACTCTGGGAAGAGCAGATGTCCCTGGCTGCCCTTGCTAAAGCAGGCTTTTTGGACATGCTTGTGGCAGAGGGGAAGGAAATGTGTTAGGCACTGAGATGCATAACCTCAGCCCTTCACTGGTGGCTTCTTCTCATAATGGCTATTTTGTATGTGGACATAGATTGTGTGTATCGGGTGCTCTGGGTGATATTGTGTAAGGGGTATTGTTGGGTGTGCTCATTATGGCTTTATCTGCATGTGGCTGAAGGGACCAGTGTTTTACTGAGCAGTCCCCAGCTTTTGCTTCTATAAGCAAATGCTTACATGGCCAGAATGAGGGAGTGTGTGTGTGTGTGTGTGTGTGTGTGTGTGTGTGTGTGGTGTTCCTGAAAGAAATGAATGAACTGGATTGTTTAGACTATTTTGATGGTGGGTGATACATTCAATGAGTTTGACTCTCCTCTGGAGAAAACCAGTGAGTGGTCTGACACTTATGTGGAAGGATTTGGTTCTGTTCTCTGTCACAGTCAGCAAGAATGGCACACAGGAGCACATGTCCTCTGTAGCTAGTTCGGGCAAGGAAAAATATGGGTATGTGGGCATAAACAGCTTCACACCTTGGTACTAGAGGCAGGTGCTAGGTAGGACGGAGGGACATGTGCTCTTTGAAATAAACCAGTTACGTGAAATCTGTGGGTAAGTTATCTGGAGTGGGTGACATTTCCTTACACTGTTTCTGACAGTCGTCCTAATGGTATTGTCACTTACATATGTTGTGTGACTCTAAGTGGGCCTCACATGGTTCAGGGGCTCCTCGTGGTTTTTAGTGCAAAGCCTTCCCTGGGGCACCCCTTAAGTCCTGGTTGGGAAAGAGCGGTAATGGAAGTTGCAGACTTTTGTAAGAAGGCCATGTCCATGGTGTTGTTTAGTTCAGTGGTTCTTTTTTTTATTTTTATTTTTATTTTATTTTACAATACTATTCAGTTCTACATAATAGCCACAGATTCCCTTGTTCTCTCCCTTCCTACCCCCCTCCCCTTCCCCCCAGGCCACTCCCTATTCCCACATCCTCCAGATCAAGGTCTCCCCCGAGGACTGGGATCGACCTGATAGACTCAGTCCAGGCAGGTCCAGTCCCCTCCTCCCAGATTGAGCCAAGCGTCCCTGTATAAGCCCCAGGTTTCAAACAGCTAACTCATGCAACGAGCCCAGGACCTGGTACCACTGCCTGGATGCCTCCCAAACAGATCAAGCCAATCGACTGTCTCACCTATTCAGAGGGCCTTAGATCAGTGGTTCTCAACCTGTGGGTCTGTCTCGATGCCTTTGGGGTCGAATGACCCTTTCACAGGGGATGCCTATCAGATATCCATCATATCACATAGTTACATTATGGTTTATAGCAACAGCAGAATTACAGCTATGAAGTGATCATGAAAACAATCTTATGGTGGGGGTTCACCACGACATGATGAACAGTTTTAAAGGGATGAAGCACTAGAAAGGTTGAGAACCCTTGGTCTAGATTGTTCTAGAATTCACCTACTTCTTGCCTGTTTCTCTGCGGCGACTTCGACCAAGCCAGTGTCAGTCCCCGCCTGGGTTATTGCAGCAGTCTCTTAACTCGCTCCTCCTTGGCAGCCGCTTTTAGATTTGTAACTTAGCAGTCACAGTATTCTTATTAAACTGTGCCCCCCTCCCCCCTTTAGGGCCGAGACCATGATTCAGTCAGTAAAGTGCTTGCCACACAAATATGTGGACCTGAGTTCTATTTCAAGAACACCCATGAAGATGCCAGGGATGGTGGTTGGCAGTTGCAATCCCAGCATGAGGGAGGCGGAGATGAGCTTGCTCACAAGCCAGTCTGTCTGAATTGAAAAGTGACGGATAAAAGTGAGAGACTCTCTCAAAAAATAAGACCAAGAGTGACTGAGGAAGGCACCTGAAATTGATCTCCAGTCTTTACATGAATGTATACACACACACACACACACACACACACACACACACACACACACACACACATATATATCAGATCTCAGAGCTTCAACGTGGCAAGGATTTCTTTTCATGGCTTGTTGACTCTGGAGTTTCCCAAACCCAGAACAGTCACTCAGCTTTGGAGCTCTGGATGTTTCGAGATAGATGATTCTTTACTGTAAAGGGCTGTCCAATGTACAGAATAATGTCTTGCAGTACATCTTTGTTGAACACGTGGCTTTTTCCTTTAGTGTGCCACAAAGATACAGTGTTTAATTTTTGTTTCTGTGTTCACTATTGTGTTTTTGAAATAAATTCCCAGTAGGCTTTCTTCAAGGATGGATTTCCATATTCTTCACTGGGGCTCAGCCTGGATATTCAAGTATTTCAAATAGGTTGCGGAACTTAGATTCCATGAAGCTCCTCTTGGTCTTACTGACTGGTGAAGTGTTGTAGGAGGAGACACAGTAGGAGCAGAGGTTCTCATGATGAATGATGCTTTCCTGGGAATAACTTCTCCACAATGGGTCCCAGAAGAAACAATCACAGTAGACCCAGATTTACACACTGGCAAGTCACACCAGAGAAATGTCTTTGAGCTCCTGGGGACAAGTGGGCAGAGCCTGTAGGTCTTTTGGTCCGGAAAGCAGCATTGCAGACCACAGTGGCACGGCCCACGGCCTTCTGATGGGTTTGTTCTGGAGAAGCCTACAGCTTCGTGATCGCTGGTGCTCCTTTCCTGAGCAGACTTAGGAACCGGCTTCATTTGGTCCCAGTTTCCTCCTGCAAATTTTAGTACTGTTTCAGACAGTATTAAATTTCCTGCAGATTAGAAATGGGGATGTAAGCCAGTGTTAAGTTAATCATGGCAAGATGGGACGCTGCAGCGGTGCCAAGTGTGGATTCAAAGAGAAGTGCGTGGAGTTTGCTTACACTTGTGGTGAGATGAGAATCCTAGACTGTCTCTTCCCCATACGTCGTCACAAGCCCACTGGCTTTTGCTGAGGTTTCCCCTTCGGTTTTCTTGCTAAAAATGCCCTTTTATTTTAGGAAATAATAATCCATGCTTGGCAAAACAAAACTGCTAAGTCAATATCTCCATCTCCATCTCCCTGCCCCCAGCCCCTGAATGTTTGTGTCTGGACATTTTCTTGTTTGTTTGTTTGTTTTTGTGTTCCCTAATCTTTCAGATCTGCAGGGGACCACTAGCATAAAGCCTGGAAGCCTTGCTTTGTCATTGTATTTTCCTGTCACTAGCTGGGTGATCTTGGGCAGGCCTGGTGATCTGTAACTTAGTTTCCTCAGCTAGCAAATAGGAGCTTCTTCCCAGAGACTAAGACAATTAAGGGTGACACTAACTTCAGGGATGGTGCTGGCGCCCAGTCATCACTCACCACAAGTGAGTACATGGGGCTCTTGTTTTTCCTTTTTCTTAGTGAGCTCCGACATGCTGGAATGTGTTTGTATTTAGTAGATTGTGGCTCACTTCTCCAAGACAAGTCTTGTTATGTAATAAAACTTCCTCAATCTCGCAAATTCTTTTTTGCTTTCCTTCTAACAAAGTGTTCAGAAATTTATTTTTGCATTTTATATTTTTGAACCATCTGATAATGGTTTATTTCTGCGGGATAAAATTTGGCAAGTGTGGCAATCAGCACACACACAAAAATCTATAATCAGCGTGTATTTTCAAGTCTGAGTACACCGAAATTAATAGCTGTAATGATGGCTAACAGGCGGTTAGTATTTCCCATGTGCCAATCCCTGTTCAGAGTGTTTTTACATGAATAAGATGTACTTAATCTCACTCAGGCTTATGAGATGGCTCAGCTGTTGAAGACTAAGGCTCACAACCAAAAAGAAATGATACATTTAGTCTTTGCAAAACCCAAGGAGGTGCTAACTAGAAACAAAGGTACTAATTCGGATGTGAAAATGATCTAGTCCTAACTTTTCCAGGCACTCTTCTGAGCACAACAGTTAATTCTCTCTTAAGCCTTGGGCATCTGTATTTTTATTTTTCACTTTTTTACAGAGAGGGAAACTGAGGCATATCAAGTACTAGATAGGGCCCAGATTTAAACAGAGGTGGTCTAGTTGGACCCCCAGGTTCTTGTCAACTAGTGTGCCCTGTCCTGTACATGATTATGCAGACTCCAAAGCTGCCAACGAAAACTCCTAGTAGGTGAGGGCCAGACGTGTCCATCCAGTGACCACACAAGGCAGAGTGTGGTCTTGCTGTGGGCATCAGCAATGGGGGTTTATTTATTAGAGGAACCAGAAGTGGTGTGGTAGGGGGCAGTGGTTCTGTGAGGGAATGAGGGAATTTGAATTTGACCTTCAAAGTGAAGCAATACTCAGACAGCTGAGAAGGCATGAGATGGCATGGAGGGCTTCCTCCTCAATGCTTGCAGACACTGAACTCGGGCTGGAAGGTTTAGGGAAGCCACATTAGTGCTGTGACCATGTCTTGGCCACTTACCCAGTGCATCTGGCTTCCTGAGGCCTCATGTCATGGAATCTCAATTAACATACCTCTAAGATGAGACCAATAGACCTTATCTTCTTGAGACTGGTGTACGTTTTAAAACAATGGCAAAAAGATGTATATATGCTTAACATAGACATTTGGTAATTGATAGCAGGTCTTTGTTTTTTGGTAGAATTACACTGTAGCCTTGCCTCCTCTTAACAATAACTCAGCTCTTACAGGCTCAGAAGCAGACTAGACAAGACTGAGGTGCCTCAACCTGGCAGATGTTCCAGCCTCATTATGCAGATGAGCTTTGCGATATGATTAGACGGAACACTTGATTAAAGTGGGATTCTAAGTGTTGGTTTTGCCTGTTATTGGAGATTTCCTCTTCCCAAGTGCCGCTATTTATAGAGTTTCTTTAAGTGTGCGAATGTTTAATTCCCTTTGAGTTCTGCAGTGCAGTTTGCACGAGCTGATGTTTAGATCTGCTCCAGTTGTGCAAGAAGTGGAAAATACCCTTTTTTTAGAACAGGTCACATGCGCTTGCTGTCAGGAATAGGACCTCAGTGTAGAAAAATGTATCTCGGGACGATTCAAAGTTACTAAACTTCTCTCTCCAACTGCTTTGTTTCAGAACTGGCAGTATTAGGATAAATAACAGGAAAAAAAAATAATCCCGAGTTACTGTTCTTTTTTTGGTCATCTGTCAAGGACAGCAAGGAAGTTTGGTTTGTTTTTGTGTGTGTGCTTGTGTGAGTAGCAAGTATAAAATGTGCTGTCCTGTTAGGTTTGTCTAATCGAAATAAATCATAAAAATATGTTTAAGCACTCTCCAAGGGGGGATGATTTGGAGGGAATGATCAAGAAGGCAGGCCAGAGACAGTCACTGTGGTCATTGCAAGCTTTTGGTCTTAGAATGATGACTTTACAGTTTATCTGGAGGGGTTTCTGTGTCTAAATACTGTGACTGGAGGAATGGAGTTACACCACGACATGACACGGAGTCTGCACCTCTGTTGACTGGAGGGCTGAGCTCTCTTCCACTGGAAAGTCCCCTCCTGGTTTCCGGTACCAGCATTTCCCAAGGCCTGCTTTGGCTTCTTACTGCTAAACCCACTTCTCCGGGTTGCTTCTTAAATAGGGGTTCCATGTCTCTTGGCCCCATTGTTTTCTCCTGTGTTGGGTCAAGCATACTGTGGAGGATGAAGGGGTGACCTCTTGAGGTGTTCACATGAGACTCTTATCTTGAGGTTCCAGTGATGAGCCTCCCGCCTTCCACGGTCACTTCCTGGTGCTTCTCAGGTGCTGCGCGCTGTGGTCCAGATGCACAGGCATGACAGATGTGACCTTATTGGTGGTTTTTCTATCCCAGCTGGAAGCTGAGTCAGGGTGGGCTGAACAGCAGAGCGCTGGGGGAGGAATAAGGGTAACTGGTGAGAAGCAGAGTCATAGGGCTGAAGGTCACACCTCAACTTCATGAGGGCCCTCTCTCAGCTCCCCCATCCCTGCCCATGTCAGTCACTCAGTCATGTAAGCAGAAGAAACACAGCTCTGAGGTCAGAAGGACCTGGACATGTTTGTTTTTCCTTCTTAAACACCCCACTCCATTTCTTTTCCCTTCTTACAACAGTTATGTATTAAGCATCTCTACTGTGTCTGGCTCCTGCTGGCTGCAGGGAATGAAATGTAAATTAGATAGCCAGAGTGTCTTACTAGCACGGTGCTTCCATCTTGGAGGTAGGGACCTCTAAGTTAATAATGAACCCAAGAAACAAACAAGGCGATTTTGGTAACTGCAGCGGAGTGTGACTGAGAGAGAAGCAGGCTGTGTGAGGTCGGAAGGCCAGGGAGGGATGGTGAAGTAAGTGTTTCTGATGGAAGACCTGACGCTACAAAGAACGCCTGGCATAAAGGTACACGTCTTGGTGCTACCACTCACCAGCTCTGTGACTTTAAACAGGTTACCCAACCTCTCTGAACTTGAGTTCCCTCTCGAGGAAAACAACTGCTTTGCAAAATTTCTGCAAAAATAAAAGGCATAATGTATAAAAAGCAGCTAACATCAGTTTGATGGTAAGACTTACTGAAGGTAAGATGTGAAAAGTGGAGAAAGAATAGACATCAATCTTTGTTGTGAGTATTCATAGCTTGGTTTTGAGGTTTTTTTCTTAGTATTGGATGAGTCACGTTTCACGCTCAGCTTTGTAAAATTAACCCTGGACTAAGAGTGGAGATGGGTCTTGCTTTTTATTATCTTTGATTTCCTTCAGAATTGTCCGGCTTTGTGTTGTTGTCCCTGCTGTGACTCTGCTGATGTCCCATCGGACCCTGGCTGGCCTAGGAGTGGGCTTTGGGTGGGGCTTGGGGTTACTTTTTTGGTTGTAAAGGTAAGGTCTGAGTAAATGAGGATTCGACCGTAAATTTCACAAAATGTGCCCATCCTCCTGACTCCCAGACAGGAGTCTCCGCAGTGGGTCATGCCTCTTGATGTGCAGTGGTAGTGTTGGTGCAGAATCGAAAAGAAGAAGCTCACTTCCCACGCTCCGCCCAGCTCTCGCCAGCCTTGACTGTCACAGATGCAGCCTGGCCTCTTGGAAAACAGTTTTTTTTTTTTTTTTTTTTTTTTCAACCATCATTTAGATTTCGATAGCTGTGTTCTTTCATTCACATACCTGTGGAATGGTAACTTTCAAAAGGAAAGGTCCTGCATAGTGAGACAACAAATGTTTTCACTCTAACTCAGTGAGTTCAGGTCTAGGGGGAGGCACTGATGGACTCCAGTTCTAGTCGAAACTGTGGCTCATTGAGCAATGTCAGGAAGGCGTGTGTGGGCTTCGCCTTCCCTACCCTGCCCCTTCCCCAAAGTGAGTCACTTGCTGAATCATTCACACACATTCCCTCACTTTCCATCTGATCGAGAACAGCATTGGAAAAGTCGTTTCCTGCCCTAGTGGAATCTACAGAGCTTATATTTGCAGACTATACATTTTCATCAGGCAAGGCTTGGCTTGTCTAGAGCAAGTTGTGAGCAGAAAAGATTTATTTAGCATAATGGCTGGGGTTACATATGGATTTACAAAGTGACAGTCAGATGAGGGTGCTGTGTTGACTCTGGTCCCTTTTTACATGGAAATCGCAAACATGGCTTTCTTGTTCAACTCAGGCGCCAGAACCATATAGGTAAAGTCTGCCAGAGGACCTAGGTGACACATGGCCCTGCTGTTCTTTTGGTATGAACAAGGTCTCTCCTGAACTAGCAGAGACACCACTCTACAGTTAATTTGGTGAATCCACACATGGGTATGTCAGTGGTCAAGCCTCAGCTAACTTTCCATCAAAAGGACTGGGTGCATTTTATCTTTCAGTTTTCTGCAGGAGTGAAGTGAGTTACTCTGCAGTGAGTTTTCCCCAGTTGTATTTCTGAGCCTGCAGAGTGGTCCCGTACAAATTTAGTACATTGGTTAGTAGAACCCTTTGCAACCAATTCATCGCACTTTTGGCTGAGAATGACGGAGAGTAAACGTTACGATAGTAGGACCAGGTAGAGTCCTGTATTTGCAAAGCAATAGGGTAACTTCAGCTGTGCATTCTTGACAAGTCTATTTATTTTTAAAGCAAGCATTTACAATAGCGTAGGTGAAGCAAGACCAACAAATATGAGCAGCTGGCGCAATTCCCCGTGACAAGTCAAATGCGGTTCTGTCCATTTGCGGCGAGGAAACGCACGTGGAGAGTAATTTGAGAGGTTGGCTACTGACTGGAGTGTCCTGGACAATCAGACTGCAGACTTTTTGGAACCACACCTTGCATCATTCATCATAGCATGGTAATTTCCCCCTGTCATTTCACTAATAATATTTTACCTAGGTAAATGCTGGGTGAGTAAATGGTGAATGATGGGAGTTTGGAATGCAGTTCCAATGATGCAGATTGCAGAGGGAAGCTTTCCATCTGTTGAGTTAGAAGTGAGTGAGAGGGCTGATTGGGCTTGCTTGATCATCACAGCAAAGTCACTGAAACGTACAATTTAACGGAACCTGAGTGACATAGACGATTAGTTGAGTTTTTTGCGGGGGGGGGGGGGGGGGGGGGGCAGGGGGGAGGGGCAGATTTCAGTGATACTCTATGGCACTCCATGACTTTGGAGACTCTTTGCCTTGTTACCCCCTTTTTTGTCTCTCTTGGCTCCACATAACTGCCAGCATTCTAGCTAGTTCTCACTGGCAGTCAGCATCCCTTCTCTTGCACGTTTCTCCTACTGGACAGTTTCATTTCACTTATGAACAGTCTCTTTCCCAAGTTCAGTCCCTTTCACATGCGCGGTCCTTGTAGTTGAGTTTTGTGCTAAATGCCTGGTCCCATGTCCTTGTCATAGGAGTTGGCTTCAGGGATGTGCTGACTTGTGAACCCTAAGGGGACCCCAAGATTTCCTTGGGTACGACCATATCATTCACATAGTTCCGCTAAAAAACTTTCTAGAGAGAATTACTCTCCTCCCTTAAACAAACAAATAAACAGGTGGTGGTTTTTGTTTTTGTTTTTTATCAGTGATTATTATTTATCTCTGATATGACAATACAAGTAACACCATGATTTTTCCTGAGAGCATTCCAGGTCAGGGGAGTTTTCATTCTAAGACATCAATCTAAGAATAATTTAACATAGAGGCATGGGATTTATGGAACTGTATTTGAACAGTAGTTTTCAGTAAGTGTGCATCATCCAGGTGTACCACCCCTGGAGGGCTCCTGGAATGCTCCCCTCCCTTTCTGATCTAGTAGCCCAGGATAGGATCTGAGAAGTCGTATTTCTAACAGGTTTGTAACTGTTACTCTGGTAAAGAGTTGGTGTGTGTGTGTGTGTGTGTGTGTGTGTGTGTGTGTGTGTGTGTGTGATACTTTGAAAATCATTACCATGAAGAGGTGGTAGATGATTTTGCTCAATGAACTTGAAATTGCCAAGATGATGGATATAAATAATGTATAATGACAAGGTTGGCTCCTGCCAGATGACAGAATATTCAAACTAATCATGTTTAATTAGAAAAGGAAATTGATGGTTAAATGACCCAAAAGTCCAGGGATATGGATGGCAGGTTTGCCCAAGAATTAGACTTTCAAGTGGCTTACAGGTCCCATCTTGCACTGGGGGTAGTTTCTTCCCGCCTCTCCGAGGGTGGAACTGGAAGCAGACTGAAGTCACTTGACTGAGGGATTGGGTTGAGAAACAGGGTGAAGGTGGTTTGGGGCACGTCCACATGACTGAATTGTTTTCCACACAACTTCTGCTGAATAAAACTTGAAATACGACTGTCAGCCTGTTTTCCCATCTCTAATGAATTCCAGACAGTGTGTAGAGTGTGGGAGCTTCCAAAACAGAGGGGCGGAATGACGGGGCCCAGCCAATGTTCACTCTGTCGCACACAAGGCCGCCCTGACATAACAGACTCTTCCTCTTTGTTCTAAACCTCACCACACTGCTCATCCCTCTGCTTGGGGGTGAGGGTAGGGTGGGGGCACTGTGAGAAGGAAGGTCAGGGCCAGACAAATTAAGTTCATAAGAAAGTTCCAGACTCTGGGTTTACCAGAAATGCAACCTGCCTGTGTTTAATCCACTTAGACCCAAATGTTTTGAATTATGTGTTTTTGCTGTTGTTGCCCAATGAACTTCTCCAGAGAAAGAGCCCTCATCTGTTCTGACCATAAGCTGGTTAAGAGTTTTCTCCACCAGCTCAGGAAGTCTAAATTTAGGAGAAGGTGGAATTGAACTTAGACTGCACTTCTGCCACCCCTCGGCTGAGTGCCCTGGGCGCGTTGTCCCTGGGGCCCCAGCTTCAGTGCGGGACTGAAAGGAAGCAATGAGTGGGTACCATCCCAGTGTGAGGTTAGAGGGCCATTATGTGATTTGACGAGGTTTGGAGGGGCTGGGGACACAGTTCAGTCAGTCAAAGCTTGCTGTGCAATTGTGAGGACCCGAGTTTGGTCCCCAGAACCCATGTAAGAAAGTAGGGTGTGGTGGCATGTGTTTGTAACGGGGGCTCCGGTGATGGAAATAGGTGAGTCTGGGGGCTCGCTTGCTAGATAGCTCAGCCTACTTAGTAAGCTTCAGGCCAATGGGAATCCCCCACCCCCAACTCCTATACACACAGAGAATAAGTGGATAGCATCCGAGGAACCACACCTGAACTTGACCTCTGACTTCCGTATGTACTTGTACGTGTGTGCATACATAACCCCAACCCCCCCCCCCCCCGCCACGTTTCTGTACACATACAGACTTTCTCACATACACATAGAGAAACGTGAAGAAATATGGGAATATAGTCATTTGCCCAAATCCTGGCTGTTAGCTCCTCCCAGTTAACCTTCATACATGTCATCCATTGGGTTTTTGACCTGAAATGAATGTTTGGTTTTGATACCATAGTGAGGGGTATGAATGACTCAAGGACAGGCAGGATGAGAAGTCGGTCCATAGCAAAGGCCCGAAATAGTCGCCCAGTTGGGTAATCAGCATTGGGATTGCTGAGAGTTGATCCGGGTCAAATAGTGGGGAATGGTGTGATGCCTCAGAGGGAGACATGTAAGGCTGGCACGAGCTGTTTACACGCCAGGCGTTACCCTGTGTGGCCAGCACAGTCTTTATCAGCCTGTTTCCTTTCATCATAATGACAGAGCATGGCTGGGTGGAGAACACAGAAGAAGAGGCACTAATTGGAGTTGTGCAATATCGTGGCAGCTCAGTGCCACTGCTGTGTCTGTCCGGGCTCCTGCGATTGCTAACTGTCCCCATCCAGTCTTGTCCGTGGTGACTTTCTGCTTTCGGGTGATCCATGTTGCACTATCACCTCTTTATGTAGTCACATTCTTCCAGTATCAATCAGAAGACCCCGTAGGCCCAAACTCGAGGACTTTCTATCTTCCTGTGTACCTTAGAAGGTTAGAAACTGCGTTTGAAACGCTCTCCTCCTACACCACTGTGATTGCATTTCTTGGCCATTGCAACTTTTCTCTCCTGAAAGTGGTGGTTAGCCCAGTGTTTGGAAAACCGGAAGGAGTTAACCCGAGTAGTAACTATCTTTCTTGGGGAACAGTTGCATTCCACACTAGGTATATGTAAAGGCCTTCATCAGTTAGTGTTCAGCCACATTCCTGGGTACCAGCATGCTCACCTCTTTAGTTTTGAGAAAGAATGAGAGGATGGTTAGGGAAAGGTTACAACACGTGATGATGGCACACACCTGTGTACCCAGAACTCTGGAGGTTGAGGCAGGAAAATCTTGAATTCTAGGCCACTTGGGCAACATAACAAGACCCTGCCATCTCAGCAAACCAAACCAAATCAAGCTAAAACAGAACAAAAGACGGCGTTGTATGTGAGCTGTGGTGCCGGGTGTAACAGCTACTCTTGCTCACTCTGTGCTGGTTAATGGTCATCCTTGCCCACTATGGCAGCCTGTGCTGTCTGTGCCCTACTGGTGTCTTTGCAGGGAAAATTGAGGGTCTTGCATGGCAATGGAAGAAATGGAAAGTCATAGAAATGTTCCTCTGAAGGAGCTGTTGATTTTCCCATTGCTCTGACACCCTAAGTCACAACTGGATTTTCTATGGCTTAAACACTCAGACTATATATATGGTTGATCTTCAAATGTGTATGGATATATACAGCAAAAATTTGAGCCCAGACTAGTCCTGAATGAATTGAAGAGTCTTTCACACTTCTTCCTTCAGCTATTTGCTGTGAGTACATAGGAATGGGAACAGATTTACCAACCAGTTAATTGCACACACACACATACACACACGCGCACACACACACACACACACACACACACACATGCACGCACGCACGCACGCACGCACGCACGCACGCACGCACGCACCTTCTACCAGAATCCATCTGTGCAAACACAGTGTTTTTTCAGGGTTCTTGCAGCCTGGCTGTGTCATTCCAACTAGTGCTACTTTGTTTCCGAGGGAAAGAGCATCTATCCTGAGGAGTACAAGGAAATAAACAACGTGACAATTTTCTTCTTTCCATGTTGTTGAAGCAAAGACGTACAGAGCAGGTTTATTGGGGTCAGAGAGGATGGAACTTGAAGAGTGCTGCTTAGACCCATCATGCCTGATGGGTTTCTCTGAGCCCTGAACTTTAATGAGAGGAATGGATGAATCCATGAAGAGCTAGGGGCACAGCTTGAGGCAAAGAGCCAGGCAGCTATGATGGGAAAATTGTCAGAGTAGATTTATTTATTTATTTGGCATCTATTAAGAGATCTGCCTCTTGGTCTGATTTTTCTGAGTCTTGGCTTGGGAGTTATCTGTAGCATCCTTGGTATATTTATTTTTCTCTTCCAGGTGAGGGTATATTTCACAGGCATTAAAGCCACATGGAGTCAGGAAATAATGATGAGCAAGAGAGTCAAACTGAATGAACATTGTTGCCCTTGGCCAGTGGAAGTGGGGCTTGCTGGGTAATGACTCCATCAAGGATCAGAGGAGGTCTTTCTAGAAGAAAAGAACCTGATTGGTGGTTACATTAGCTACTCTAGAAATAAATACACTTAAATGGTATTCACTGAGGGCACCCTTCAGCCGCCATTGTACTTGAAAGCCTTATTTAAAAGCTAATCAAGCTCCTGTATTTATAAGTAGGCCAGTGGTAACACTTATTTTACTGTCACGGAATCCCCAGGAGAACATAGAATTTGTCCGTTTGTTGGCCATGTCAAGCACCCAGGACACTGAGTGGTCACCAAATCTTTTTGGAAGAAAGGATAACTACAATGTGCCAGGGATGTAGCTTGGCATCTAGAGTGCTTGCGTAGCATATATCACACACAACACGGTGCTGTCCCCAGCACCAGCTAAAGCCAGCTGTGTGGCATACTCCCGTAATCCCAGTTCTCCCAAGGCTGGAGGATCAGAGGGCCAAGGTCAACCTCACTGTAGCCTGGGATACACAAGAATCTGTTTCAAGAAACTAAAAACTAAAAATACAAGAAATACAAGAAAGCCCTAAATAAGAATTGAAGAAAGTTTTCTTTCCTGTTTTTTCTTTTTCCTTCCTTCCTTCCTTCCTTCCTTCCTTCCTTCCTTCCTTCCTTCCTTCCTTCCTTCCTTCCTTCCTTCCTTCCTTCCTTCCTTTCTGTGTGTGTTCAAAGGGCTCTTCTGGGAAATGGGCAGGAAGTGGTCTCAGACTTGACTCTTTTAGCTATTCCCCCTTGTTATGTTTTCCTGAGCCTAAATTTTCTCTCCTGTATAATAAGACCATTGATAGAATTTCCGTCTTGGGACAGCAGTGATGGCATGTAAGGTGCCCGGTATCCACAACCCTCAGTACAGTAAATGAGTAGGCAGGGGATTGCTGTTGCTCTTGGTGCTAAGAGGGGCAATAAACTACAGCCAGCATGCATTATTTTTGGTGGTTATGCTCTGTAAAATCACTAAAACCATCAAATTTGTGGATATTGAATTATTCCCGGGGCAATAATGAGGTGGTTTCCTGACAGCCCCTGGTCTCAATAGTTTTTGTTAACCAATCAATGTGTAACAGTCTTCTGTGTGGTTTCTTTTAAAGACACTATGTTTTGTGGATATTACTGATTAGTTAACACTGAACTGACCAGTCATACTGTATCTCATGGCTGAGGATGCTCACTTTACTCTCTGAGTTTTCTCCACTCCTGACAGTTCCCTTAACATGTGGCGGTACAAAGGGCAGTGACCCAGCCTCAGTCCTGTGCCGGGAACTGTTTAAGTAGTGGGGTCACCAACACAAAACACAAAAGCGCACTGGCAGGCTGTGGAAGGATGCTTGTCTGCAGTGTGGAAGTAGGATGAAAGGTCCTAACTTCATTTGACCTCAGTGGGGAGTGTGTGCATTGAGCTACTTGGATTTCTTGCTACTTCAAGAAAGCCACAAATGTTGATATTTGGGGTTACAGATTTTAATTACCAACTGAATTTGAAAATGGGGAACCCATAAATAATGAAAAGTGACTTTGCTGAAAATGGTCTTCTAGCTATCCTCCTACAGCTCGGATGTCGGATGTGGTGGGTCGCACATCAGCCATGCTAATGAAGGAACTTAGTCTTCCATTTTGCCTGTTTGTCTGTTCTAAACATGACCCATCACTGCCAAGTTGTTGGTATTCTCTGGGCCTCACTGTTCAGGTATGGTACTTTTGACTTGGGTATAGTTCCCTTTTGTTTGTTATTTAGGAAGATGGAATATGAGAGTCAAGTCCTGGGCAAAAAAGACAGAGAAACTATGAGGTCTTTCCTGAAGAATCCAGTAGAGAGCAGATGGTGTAGAAATGCTGCTGTAGATAGTTCTGAAGTACCCAGGTCTGGCTCACTCAGGGCCTGGAGTTTACAGCAAGGGTTTTGATTTCCTCCTGTACTGGAAACCAGCATATTATAGTTATCAGCTGTCACTGTTGTAAATAATACCTGAGTACTTGTTATTAGTGCTTGGGATTCTTCTAGAAGGAATGAAAGAGGAACTAGTTTCAGACACACAATTTACTAAAACAAGAAAACACAAAAGGCCACCAGTAATAGCAACAGCAGCCACATCTAGCATTTTTATTTATTTATTTTTTATTTTACCACATCTAGCATTTTTAAAACCCTTATTATGGCCTGTGTCTTAGGCTGCAGTTTGGCTTGTTTTTCCTGTGTGTTTGAGCACTATAGCACTATAAAAAGTACGTGTGTGTGTGTGTGTGTGTGTGTGTGTGTGTGTGTGTGTGTACACATGCATGCACACATGCCTTAGTCCTGGGGTAAGGAAGATTACCTGTGTAATTTTCTCCTAGACTTTTCAGTGTTAGAAATTAAACTATCAGGAATGAATAAATTGTACCTAGGTGAATTTCAAACACATCAAGTCATTTGGTATCCAACAGATATGGTGTGAGATGTTTAAAATGTTTTTATACTATAATTCTCCCATGAGATTGACCAGCTCCCATGATGAAGAAATGGAGGTTTGCCTGTCTTCTTTTCCTTGGATATGTTAGGCCACTCAAATAAAGATGACATCAAGATTTAAAGGTAGGACTGTCCAACGTGGGTGCTCACCTTTCTCCGTCACGCTCTGGTGGGTGCTGCTATGTTGTGGTTCAGAGGGAGTGGCAGGTGTGAGCAAGGGTGACAACTCATTGTTTTTGGAATGGAAAGAGGACTAGGTTTCTGATGAAGTAAAGGCCAAGGACTCAGGGTGTGGCTGAATGTTTGAATCCAAGATAAATAGATCTGCGTATTAAAGGTGCTCGCCGCATACCTGGATAAAAAGCCCTTTGTTTTCCAAGCTGCTTCTGATGGAGGAAGGGGAGATAGGTTGTGATGGCTCCCACAGAAGATAGGATGTTGGTGCCTTAATCATTCTCAAGGGCCTGGTGGCCAAGTTGTAGGTTTCCCTCGTCATCAAAGCTTTCCTTGGATGATGCTTCCCGATAGCTTCAAACAGTCTTCTTCCTGACACACCCAGCATCGTGTTCCTCCACTGAACATGGCCTTCCTAACATCTGGATGTTTTTCACTGGTTTCTCTTAGTTCCCCCTCCCCCCTCAACTTGTTAATTGCTTTTCTTGTGTGCCTTCATAAAGTTGTAGCCAGTCTGTTCTCTTTTGGACTGTTTATCTTTGACATGCCAGACTTCTTGAAACATCATAATGTTGTGTAATGAGCATAACTTCTGCCTTGACATGTGGGTGTTAAGAGCATTAGTCATTGTAAAGTATTGAGTTAAATATTTCCAATAAAAGGTTGTAATGATCTAACAGAGAGGAAAGAAGCTATAACCCTCCCAGTTGATGGCGTTTATGGTGAGCCATGTACTTAGTGGGTTCCCCAAGCAAGTCAGGAGCCTTAGCATAGATGCACAAACCTTATTCTGCATAGTGAGAGAGGAGAGAGATGGACAGTTCAAAGGGACGTCATTGTCACACATGAAGAAAAACACCAACCCGTTCAGGTTTCCAGAGCTTTTGCTCCCGAGTCTTTATCAGTCATGGATCTTTCACTCCCACAGGAAATGTTAAAGCCTGCTGGGAGCCATTATCAATAGAGACTCCTGGGCTGTGTCTTAAGCATCATTAAAGGCCCTTAGGTTTGTAATAACGTTCAGTCAGTGTTGGAGAGCTGTCAGAGAGTTCTCGACAGGGCTGTGGCCAGCCAGAATCTTCGTGAGTGAATGCAAAACGCCTGCACTACCAAGTTGGCTTTATGAAGAGTTTTGGGCAGCATTACTCACTATGAAACTATGTTCCTGTTGCCCTGGTTTATCTCCACAGACATCAGTCCACGGCAGAAGGTTGACTACTTGTCTCTCCGTGTCTCTGGGCATCTGAAGATGGTTGAGGTACATTGCTTTGGCCTTTTCTGGGGAGTACATCATGGGCACTGGCCTTCTGGAAATATTGTCTAGATAGTGTTTTGGTAATCGGTTTGCTACAATGACGGTCTTTCTTGTTCTTTGGGTTGAAGGTTTCAATGGGATCGTGGGCTGCTCCTCCTTTTCCTTGCCAGAGTTCTTCAGTTGTTTTGTCAAACAACCTCAGAGCTATGTACCTTTTTCTTCCTAGAGAGTTTGCCTTTGCCGACAAGGGTGTTGTTTTTTTTGTCAGAGCAGTGTCTGTGGCTGCTGTTAAGGTATCTCAGCCCTTGGTATTTTCAAAGGAGGTCTGAATCAAAGTGTATTACTTCTTGCAATCATTTTCTCTTGTAGTGTGGTGTCTTGTACATATTGATCTCTATTTTCATGATCTAGTAGGAAATGGATGACATTTTCCAGGCCTGGAGGCTTTGTGGAGGGGAAACCTATCTATTCTCATCATTTACCTTTGTGTTTTTTCCTTGCAAGTATTATTGATCTCTCGTCCCCCTGTATGAGACATTACATTTATTTGTTTTTACCATTCCCTGAATCCATAGATAAGGACACACTTTTGAATGGGAGCCCAGTAACCTGTTGATGTAAAGTGGCTTTACCTTTTATGATTATCATCGTTAGCACCTCCCTCCTTCCTGGCTAGGTTCCCTGTCATTTTAAGCAGGCAACAATTACAGGTTTGCTAAAGAAGCTGGCTTCTGCTGCCAAGGATCCTATTAATTATCACTCTATCTCTAATTTAGCCTTCCCCCGTGTTGAGAGAAGGCACATGTAAGCCTTCTGCTGAGCGGCTATAATGGAATCTCCATAATAACCTTTCCGAGCAGGTTGTGTGGCCTCTATGTTCAGCCAAAGGGCCAGGGTGGCCCTGGTGAGTGTTTTCATCTTACTTCTGTAGGTTGCTTGGTTGGTCAAGTTTGGTTTGCTTGGTTTTCTCCTTCTGATTCTGACCTGAGTAAGAGCCAAGGGTTGGCCTTTACCTTGGGAACTCAGACCTATTTTCCAGTCTGTTCTTGAATCGAAAACGAGGCAGCTTGGAAACATGTAAGTGATTTTCCCACCAGCTGCTTCCTCTGCGGGTGAAGAGTGAAACGGAGACCATGGAACTGACTCTATGCCTCTCTTCCAGAAGGTAATAATACAGATGTTAACCAGTGCATAATAATGCAGATGTTGACCAGTGCATTCCAGTTACCGTTTACAGTGGTGTGTGTGTGTGTGTGTGTGTGTGTGTGTGTGTGTGTGTGTGTGTAGGACGTTGTTCTTTATTTCATATTGACTCTTTTCTCTCATTGCTCAGAAGTGGCTGGATTGCTTTTGTTTGTGTTCAGAAGCGTTGAGTTCACTTGTTTCCGTGTGCACTTTTTTAGAAGTTTCTAGGGCTCATTTGATCAGGGCTGGAGTGCTTACGCTTCCTTTCCCACTTTTTCATGTTATTTTTGGCACTGCTGCTGTTGGAAGCTGTGGAAGTGATTCACTACAAAGTGAATTAATTTTCCGAGTTTTCTGATGCGTTCCCCAGTCGCCCCCTGTTCCTTCCCCCTGAGATGACTCTGCATTTACACTGCTCTCATCCTCGCTGGCTCAGACAGAAATGCTGATGTCACTTGGATTTCTTAAATTACAGCTGGTAGGAATTAACAGAAATCGTAAAAGTGTACCGCTTCCTCATTTTGCTTCTTTCTGGACTAATTATTGTCCTTTCAAGTCCTGTGGGAGGTTGGGGACCTGGAAGCAAATTCTGTGTCTTTGAGTTCAAAAGGCACTTTTCAAGTTTCTTTTTCTGTTGCTCCAGAGATAAGGTTCCCCTTAGGATGGAGCTCTGGTGTGACCTTCAGTAACCCCAGACTGGCTCCTCACTCAGGATCTTGCAGGTTGGACTGTTGGACCCGTCTTCTGGGTGAAGAGTTTCCGACAACTTCCCTTAAGTAAGTTTCCTTATATAGAGCATTTTTACCCAATCGTCTCCTGCCAGCTCCAGACTGCTCTTGGTACCAGGGGAAAGGTTCTGACTCATTTACTGATTTTCTTCAGAGCCTTTGCCCTTTGAGGAATGCTCTCTTCTGACCCCCTTGTGCTCTTGTTTAGAAGGTTGGCCACCCTCACACATTTGCTCTGTCTCCGCTCCCATCTCTAGTAGCTTGGTGGCTGGGCCTCAGACTCTCTGCTTGGTGGTTTGAGTGATGGCTCGGAGAACCTGTCCCGGGAATTCCCCAGGCTTTGGATAGGCCTTTGTGGCTACCACCTGGAGTGAGCATCAGGATGGCCATGCCTGCCCCCTTTGGCTCTACTGATTGAACTGAACCCCATGGAAGCAGAAATAGAAGGGTTCAGCATTTGCACTTTCCTGTGCTGAGGTTTTTGCTTATTTCGTGTATTTAGAAAAAGCATCCATTTGCAAACTGCTGACTTACTCTTTTCCCTGGAATGGAGACTATTTGGATTATTTCAATGACTTTTAGCTAAGATTTGTTTGTCTATAGTATTAGTTTTGTTTTCTGCTGTCCTGTTTAGAATAAGGCCAGAATGTGTCTTTTTTACCTTATAGAAACAAGTATTCCTCGGTTCTTTGGAATTTTGCAAACCAATAATGTGCATTTGAAATATAATGTTTACCCCACAGAGTCAAAATAGAAACTCTAAAGTGAAAATTGTAGATATGTAAATATTTCTATCTTGGGACATTTGCTTTCTTTGAAATTTTTTCTCTTGATTAAAACATTTTCAGATTGTAGAGTACTCCCTTTCACTGTTCATTTTCTCGCTAATTGATTTCTTGGTTTTTTGAGAGAAAAGCAAGATTTAACAGCAGACTTGTAGATGGGAATCATATGTGCATCATGACTGATGTGTGGCAGCAATGGGAGCTTTGCTGTTGGCTTTCACTGAGTCGATTTAGTTTAATTTTAAGACAAAAGATTTAGCTTAGGGGTATGAAATAGTATTTGATTACTTGAAGAACTATTTAGCGTTGACTCAACATTCTTAGGAAGAAGTGTCTTTGTTGAACCTCTGGACATCTTTTTGCTTTGAGAGCTGTATCTAGTTAGCTAACATTTCTGCTGAGAGTGGCCGTGAAGTTTGAATTGAGATTTTAGAATGTCATAGGAGGAACTGTAGATTCAGCATTAAGCAAACTGTAAATTTCACTAGATTGGTGATTGTGCGTGCTTTATTTTTATCCCTACAAGTAGTACCATGGTCGAACTAGCAATTACTTAGTAAATATTGAATGAATGCATGCATGCATGCATGCATGAATGAATACATTGGAAATTCTGGTTGCAGGATCAGCTGTGCAGTAGCTAATCTCAGGGCCATGGGTTACTGTTTCTGAGGAGCCGATCTCTTCTATTGTCCAATGAAAGGGAAGGAATCGATCATGGATGACTGGGCAGGGTGCTTGCTGCTCCTTGGTAGGAAATGTGAACCTCTTTCTCACCTGCCCAGAGTCCTTTGTGAGTCTAGCACCACAGGCTTCCCGCCTCCACCACTGTGGTAGGGTAGATGAAGCCATGTGCTATCTCCGAAGCCTTCTTTCTGAGGTTTCTTACTCTGTTTCTTTGATTTGAGGCTTTATTTGTTTGTTACAAGTCAGCAATGTTCTGTGTAGCTTATTGGTCAGCAGGTGTTGACCTAAACAACAGCAATGGCAGCACCACTGGCCCCTCCTTCAGCATGCACCACTGGCCTGTCCTTCAGCATGCACCACTGGCCTGTCCTTCAGCATGCACCACTGGCCTGTCCTTCAGCATGCACCACTGGCCTCTCCTTCAGCATGCACCACTGGCCTCTCCTTCAGCATGCACCACTGGCCTCTCCTTCAGCATGCACCACTGGCCTCTCCTTCAGCATGCACCACTGGCCTCTCCCTCAGCATGCACCACTGGCCTCTCCTTCAGCATGCACCACTGGCCTCTCCTTCAGCATGCACCACTGGCCTTTCCTTCAGCATGCACCACTGGCCTCTCCTTCAGATTATTTTGATATATCAGCACATGTATATACAACTAAATCAAAAGGGCCAGTCAGTATTTCTCTAGTGGAGTAAGATATGAAGGGATGATGAGATCCACAGTTTCTCCCCTTTTTCCTTTGAATCCTTTTTTTATACATGTAGCATGTGATTATTGATGCCTGCTACATTCTGGACTATCTATGCTAGGGATAAAATGTTTGCCTATAAGACGCTGGATCTGTCTTTTTGCAAATTCACTGTGGCATAAATATGAGGCCAAATCTGTAATTGTTGCTGTGAGTCTAAAAGACAGGAAGGCTAGTTCTTCTGGGGGACCATAGCATGTGAAGAAAAGTCTCCTAGCAGGAGTGAACTTGGCTTTATCACGAAAGGGCACTGCAAAAGAAGTGAGAGGGAACCATTCCCGGTGGAAGGCCCGCAGAGTGTGACTGGAGCTCCAGGGAGCGTGGCTGGACCTGGGTAGGTGAGGGACAGCACTGCAGTTGCCACTTGATGATCTGGAGCATGGCTACAGCTCTTGTCCGAGTTAGAAAGCTAGTCCAGTGGTTCTCAACCTTCCTAACACGGGACCCTTTGATACAGTTCCTCATGTTGGGGTGACCCCCAACCATAAAACTATTTCATTGCTACTTCATCACTATAGTTTTGCTACTGTTATGAATTATGAGGACTATCTCATATGCAGGTTATCTGATGTGCAGCCCCTGTGAAAAGGTCCTTTGAGACCCCCACCCCCAGGGATCACAACCCACAGACTGAGAACTGTTCTAGGGGAACCTTCTTCGTGAGAAATGACAAGACCTGTGTGTTATGCCACCATGAAGATGAGTGATAACTGCAAGAGGGTATAAAAACCTCCCTTACAGATTTCAAGTGAGGGCAAAAGTAAGGCTGGCATGCTACTTACTGGTGACAGTAAAGTGATTGCTCATTCATTCATCTATCGAGTCTTTCCTCACGTAGTCAGGAGCCTCCTCTGTACCCAGCATCATGAGTAAAGCAGACATAGTCTCTGCTCCCTGGAAGCCTCTGCTCCAAGTGGAGAACCGTCTTCGAATTCTTGACAGGGTAAATGACCAGCATTCTGTTTGTCCATCTTGTCCACACTCCTTTCTTTCCTCCAGCTACGTTAGAGACTGATGACATGCTCCTATGACAGGAGTTGGAAGGTGAAGTTAGATATGGGGATAAGGCCCATGCCTTGCATTGCATATGCTTGCATGCATGCACAGGACTGGCAGTGAAGCGTTTGGGAATTTTCATAGGCAGATCTGTTCTGGGCAAAGTTCCAGACATTCCCCATACTTTTCGTGGAATAACTCTGGCCTTTTAGTCCATGATCCAAGAAGAAGAGTCTTGAGTCTTGTGGACCTTGAAGGTGGCTTTGATGGCTGCTTTCCTGTCTGTGTTCCTGTTGATGCCAGTGCTTGGGATTTGCACTGAGGAGCAAGAACTGGTCTCAGGGCAGCAGGACTGACAGAGGTCAGATAAGTAGCGTACTGTAAAGAGTTGTTTTGGTATAGAAATGGCAATCAGTTACTCCACCAAATTGAAATGTTCTCACAACGTCCTCATCCAGGCCAGCATTGTCCATAATAATACAGAGCCAAGATTCAGCTGACTGAGTGATACAAATTCCTGGGAAGATAAAGCATCGGAGCTGATAACTACAGCTGGGGATTGCGAGTTTGGCCGGAGAGTCTCCCTTTCCTGTTTTGCATGATTGGCAGTAGACTGCTGCTGTAAGAGCTGTGGAGTCAGCTTATTCTAGGTTTGAATCTCAGCTGTGTTGGGAAGGAGCTGGGTGAGTCTCGGTGCATGATTAGGGCCCTCTGTTCCTTCACCTGGGGAATGAGGTTGTGGTTAAGCACCTGAGACCTTTTCTTCAACTTGCCTGGGTTTGAATGCCTACTCTACTGCTGTGTGACAATGGGCAGTGTGTTCTCTTTGTGTCTTAACTGTCTTATCTGTACAGTGATAATGACGAAGGTGATAATAGTAATTCTTACCTCATAAGGATGCATTAAGAATTACACGAGATTATATGTACAGAGGGTTAGCACAATACTGGGCATTTAATTTTCTCTCAGTATTCCTTACTCAGCCATCTTCCATAGCCTCATTGTATTGTGCTTTCTAGAATGTGCTGTAATACTATTTTCAGCCTGGTATTTTGTTCTGTCTGAAAATTAGTGTTGTATAAAATACACTTGCTGCTATGTGCATTCCTTGGTGTGTGGTGTGTGATACGGTCTTGTTCTGTAGCCTTGGCTAGACTGGAAGTCATAGACCAGGCTGGCCTTGAATTTGTGACAACTGACAATTCTCTTGCCTTGGTCTCTTGAGTACGTGGGATTATACTATGTTCCTTTATGCCTGGCTTTTTTTTCTTTTTCTTTTAAACTTAAGACTTAATTGTAGAATTTCTGGGTGAGGGATACATTTCCAATTCTTAATAATGGATGTCCAGTTAAATTTTAAATAGAGAACATTTTTTTTTGTTTACATATGTGCTAAGTGTTTTACAGCATGCTTAGATTAAAAATTGCTTATTTAAATTTAATTGCACAGACAGCCTATATTTTTATTTGCTAAATCTTGAAACCTAGTTTAGGAGTGAGGAAAACTTAACCCTGCACTTTCATTCATATATATATATATATATATATATATATATATATATATATATATATAATGTATATATGGAAGTATATATTATTTTTATTTTTGTTATAATAACATTTCTTATGAAAACAGGCTGGTGTTTTCATAATATGTATGACACTATATATACCATATTGTGTGAAATTCTAAAGTATTTTGACATAGTTTTAACCTAAAAGGGACTGGTCACGATTCCCTACTGGGTAGATGCACATTCCAGAGAATCCTGAAGGTCTCATCACCATTGAAGGAAATTAGCTCATTATTCAGAGTCACCTAGCTGGGGAAGAAGTCCTTCCTTAGGGTTGGCCCAGTTGGTTTTCCAAGTGGAAGAATAAACACATCCAGTGGTTAGGTTAATATCTGGGAATGATTTCATCGTATTTACACCCGAAGCTAATTTGTTGAGTAGCTTTGGCCTTGAAGCTACTAGACTAGTTGGCGACTTTCAAAGAAGTTGCATCCAAGATTGAGAGCCTTTGAATTCATTCTTCCCCAAGCATTACTGGGCACACTGGAGAGATGAATGTTCCTGCCTTCAGCCCCTTTCATGTTTGATGGCACCAGAGCAAGAAATGACACTAACAAAAGGCAGAATAAATAAGGTCATGGTCCATGGCAGGTCAAGCCAGGTCCCACTGGGTTGAATGTAGGCAGAAACTAATTGTGGCAGCCAAGTGGATTAGAAACAGATTAAATTAGAAGTGGCTTCTTTACGGGTACTGTTTGAGAGAACTAGACAAAAGATGAGAATGATTTCATTTGGGAAATGGAATGTTCTAGGTATGGGCCTAGCATGAACAAATACCTGGAAGTGTCCGCAGTTTGAGGTAAACATGTTACTTAAATGCTACAAAAATACATACAGCACCCAAGTGTCTCCTGCACACTTTCTCTCATGGGTAACTGCTGATGGTGTAGGACATCCTTACTTGACATGAGATAGGTAGAGCTGGATGTGTTCCATGTTGGGTTTCTAAGTATTAACAGTGTACCTGCTGTTTTCATGCATGAGATGGTCAGAGCGACTTGGACAATATTTAGGGACTCGAACTTGGTTACTTCATCCAACTAAAATGCATAAAGTGTGATTCCCCAGTGACCTCTGGTTTAAATTGGACAGGAAGATGCCACAAGAGGCCTCTTGTGAGGCATCCTTGCTTTGAGTATTTGCTTAAATGACTTTGAAAGCCAGCTTACCTCATTTCCTGTTGGGATGGCAGTTGTTTATTAAACTTGGTCTAAGTCACAGTTAATAGGCTTAATGATTTTGAATGGTTCCAAATAACTAACTCTTCATCTGGGTGCCATTCGTAACCAGGGAGGATTCCCCAAATGGGGCACAGCACATACAGAGGTGCCTGAGAGGGCCTGTCACCATCTTAGACCTCACGGCAGAAACCAAGAATCTGGAAAGAAAGCATTAAAATTGCAGTCAGTGCTAAAATATGTCCAACAACTCTTCTGCTACTTAGGACAGCAGCAGCAGCAGCAGCAGCAGCAGCAGCAGCAGCAGCAACAACAACAACAACAACAACAACAACTGTTCCACGTGGTTAATGCCATTGGAAAATGACCCGTCTTTAGAATTTACTGTGACCAGCCCTACTCCTCTAGCAAAAGAATGAAATAAAGTGTGGCAGGGTGCTCATCTTGGTTAAGAGCTGTGGTGTGGAGAACTGGGCTGGGTAGCCTGCCCTGTGCTTGAGAGGGCCTACTACTGAGATGGTTGGGAATGGGCATGGGAAACTGCCATTTGTCAAGTGACATGTTTTAGATGGGAAAGCTCCAAGCTAGAATGGAAATTAGTGAAGCATTTGGGGTCTCAGGTATATTATTTTTGTCCATTAAAATTGGTGTGTGTGTGTGTCTCAAGTCCAGGCAGGTTATTTGTGGTGGATGTTTTGGCTACTTCAGGTACGAGTGTGGTGAGATGGAGCCTGGATCCAAACCTTTATTGGCTTCTTAAACATGAAAGAACATAACTGCTTATGTAAGTTTGGGCCTGGCTGAATGTTATTGTTTTTTCCTCTTAAAGGCCAGGCCAAATATTAGGTAGTTTAAATATCTACTCATGGCTCTTACTGCTTTATTTTTGGCCATGCTTAATATCTTCCTTTATATATCCATCATTAAGTTATAATTGAAGGTTCATGTTTTATATTTACAATGATGCATGGAAATTGAGCTATGCCAGCCATTCAGACTTAATGGCAAATGTTGGCTCATGCCAGAAAGTTTTAAAAATCTGGCTCTTTTTCGAGGATGTCCAATCAAAGCGGTCCATCTCTCTTCCTTTCAGGCTGTGACTGCCCAGGGAGGCACTACAGCTTCTCTGTGTGTACATGGAAGAGTATCTTACTCTTATTTACTCCCAGTGGTTTGCTTGACAAGACTTTCTGTCTCTCCATTCTCAGCTCACCGACTGTCATGCAGGGTCTCAGTGAGTGTCAGTTCAGGAGTGCCACATAATGATGGTAGGTGACACCCATGCCACAAGCTGTGTCCCAGGGCCTGCCACACACTATCAGACATTTAACAGCCCTTGAATTATCTGGATTTGGGCCATGTTTTAACTCTATCTATGAATCCATGGAACCAGCTGTTGGAGACTTACAGTTGAGGTTTTCCCACATGCCAGGCATTTGCTTTGGTGTGAAGAATACAGTGGAATGCTAAAGTGGTGGGATATTTGTACCCATGGAGCTTTCCTGTGTGTGTGTGGTGTGTGTGTGTTTGTGTGTGTGTGTGTTGGTATGTAAAACTAAATATACATGAAGAAAAAACTATGTAAGTAAGTGAAATATCTATGTACATCCATGTACTAAATGGTGATAAATGTTTGGGGAAAAGAGAAAGCATGGGTAGCTTTACAGTGATTTGTAATTTAAAATTGAGTGGAAAAGGAAAGACTTGATATGAAAATGGCAATTGAGGAAAGGCCTCAAGAAGATCAGAATGGGACATGGAGGGATTGAGGGAAAAGTATAGTGAACAGCAGGGGTACGTACATGGTCCCTGAACAGGTGTGACTGATTCTGGAAGAACATCGTGACCATGCTACCTGGGACAAGCTGAGAAGAGTGAGAAGCATTGGAAGTAGAGAAGATGGGCAAGGGTGGTTAAAGGAGAAATGTCACCTGGCCTAAAGCAGACCCATGGGGTCTGTGACGTCTTAGCATTTAACTTACTGTAGATGGTAAACCAATGTAAACTTCTTGCCAGAGGAGTAACAGGATTGATAACCTCGATAGTGGTCCAGTGTGATGGGACACAATGGTATAAGAATGTGGATCAGGAGCCAGCAAGATGGCTCAGTGGGTAGAGGTACTTGCTATCAAGTTTTTCCACCCTCGATTGATCTTCAGGACCCATATTGTGAAAGAAGAGTACCACCTTCCACAATTGTCCTACGGTGTACATGTGCACTGTGGCCCATGCTTTGGAACCCACCCTACCACCCCACCAAGAATCCGGAGAGCAGCTAAGCCCTGGCTTTGTCTCCATTAGAGGCAACTATATTCAGCATTTGCAGCTTCGATTTTTTTCTTCTTGCAATATAGTACTCTTATTTATTTATTTTTTTTAGACAGCGTTTCTCTGTGAAAAAGTCCTGGCTGTCCTGGAACTCGCTCTGTAGACTAGGCTGGCCTTGAACTCACAGAGATCTGCCTGCCTCTGTCTCCTGAGTGCTGGGATTAAAGGTGTGGGTTACCACCTTTAATTAATATTAAAAACCACCACCATTAAAACTGAGCTTACAGCACTCATTTTTAGTGACCTTCCAGCTCCGCTGGATCGGCATCTTCATCCCAGTTTCAGGATGCTGAATGTTCCGTATACATGGCTGATTGCATTTCACTCTGAGCATGCAGAGCTGGATCACGAATGTGTAAATGATCTTATTGCCCCTTATTTTTAATTTTTGAAAAACACTCCTATAACTATCTTACATTGAGAACCTTGAAAATTATGAAGTAGGTTTATATGTTGATGTCAAAATTTGCTCACAGGTGAAATTTGTGGGCAATCACAGATCTTAACTGTTATCTGTAATCATATTGGTATATGGAGCACAGAAAATAGATGTAAAGTTTTGTGTGTTACATGGAGCCTGGGACACAGTAATCAACAGAACAAAGGTTCTCAAAAGTTGAGTAAGAGGAGGTGGTTTGGGTTAAGGCAGACTCAGGAGAGAGGGAAAGACCTGGCTAGTTGGAGGCCTGTGAGAGTCTTAACTGTAGTCAATGTTCAGATCCATCTTCCCACCAGTATTGGTGAAGTTGTTTGCAACATCCACCGAGCCCCAGTGCCACACAGGGTAAGATGTGCCAGGACCTGGCAGACTCTCTTCTATAGCCTTGAGCTGTTTGGCTCCTCCCCAAAATGGCATCATGCTGCTTAGCACATCAAGGGCCTGTAATTAACCCTCTCTAGAGGTAGTGTAGGGCCTGTCTTTTATTACTCTAGAATATCCTTGGGGAATCTTAGCCCTGTCCCTTCTCTTGGAACATTTCTTCTGCTTTCTTTGTTGCTCTAGTGTCATTTCTAGCTGGTGCCCAGCCCAGCTGGCATTTTGGCTGGTCAGTTCATCAGCACCTTGTGGAGAAGGCCTTCCTTCTTTTTGCCATGGCTTCAGGCCTCAGTGTGAAGGGTCAGGGGCCTGTAGAGCCCAGGTCATGTCATCCATGGCTAGATTCCACCCATTCCTCCTCTTCTGTGGTTGGTTTTTCTTGGGAAGCCCAGAACTAAGTTTCTATGTCAAACATTCTGGAACATCTTTCTAAGAGATAAGAGGTCTACTATTCTCCCAGATTGGCCTTTTTGACCGACTGCTGGTTGATACTGAGGAGCGAGGTGTGTAGATGAGGAGAGCAATCGTGGCTACAGGGCTGCAACTCTTAAAAAGGTGAGGCCTGGGTGCTGCTCCTCTGGTGATGCTTAGGAGGCAACTAACTCTACTCATAAGTACCATCACAGAGTGGGTGGGAATCAGAGGGCAGGAAAGATGAGGGACCTGCTGGAGTTAGGGATCTGGTTGGATCACACACACAGGAGTTCTTGTCTCTACCACACATGGCTTCACTGTACTTCTCCGTTAAACTGCAGGCCTTGCCGTACCTTCTTGCTGCTGTCTCCAACACCTGCCTACCGTTCTTCCATTTGCTTCCTGTGACGTCCTCAGTGTAAAGGTTGCTCCTTCACTTCCTTTCCCCCTGTCTGACTTGGTCTGCCATACCCTTCCTTTATGGAACCTGATCTTTCTAGTTCTATGATTACCTGTGCATGCAGGGTCTGCTTTCAAGCTTCGTGAGGCCAGAACTCATAGCTGTTGTGGTCACGATAATGTTTCCAGAGGCTAGACCAGACAAGGCCACAGATAGGCTTCGTAGACATATTTGTGGGTTAGATTAATCATTCCATAATCGGGAGATTAGATGGCGGAAAGGCAAACTGTGCTTTCTCTTACTTATGTACATGAAATGTCTGTGCCTACCCTAGCTTAGCTTAACAATTGTTACCAGCTTGGGATATCATCCAAGGATATAGGAGATGTGATTTCTGTCCTTAGCATGATTCAGTCTGTGGCTTTGTGGCATTTTTATTAAGATTGTCTTGGCACGAACCAGAACTTAGTGAATCATACAAATCTGCGTTCTTGAATTGGTGCATGCAAGGCTATGATTTATCAATTTATTTAACTATAGTTGTGTTTCTGCTCCTTACTTCTGTTTCCCAAAGTGAGCTTGAATGCAGTTTGGCTTCCCCATTCTACTTAACTAAAAACAAATAGAGAAAGCATTGCTTGTCCTTACTAGGTTCTATAGAGGGTTTCTTTTTGGGGGACAGGAGGTTGTTTTGACTTGCAGATTGAAAATTTTAAGAGGTAGGAGTAGAAAACTAAACAGGTATTTCTCCAGAAGAAAGAGCAGGATTTTTGACTGTATAAAAAGCAACAGCTGTGGACTTCACTTCTGAAAGTATTGATAGAAACAAGATGGTTTTCCCCTAGCTGTCTGATGCACAGAGAACACATGCATTGTTACACAGGGCACTGAGGTATACTAGATTCCAGAAGATCAGCTCAAAGGGACATATGAACAGTGACAGCCTAAAGCGTAGAAACTGAACGTGTTTAAAGAGCTGGGAAATCTGATGTACACTGCTTCCCAGCCATTCATGTTCTGGGAAAAAAATAATTGAGGAAACAAGTGGTCAGAGTGAAACCTAGATGCTGCTGTTTAATGCCTACTTGTGTGACATTTGCTAGCTGGGTGACCCTCAGTTACTCAGCTCATTGTTTTGCGCCCCAGAACTCTCATCCATAAAGTGGAATGGAGATAAAAACATCAGCCGCCTTCAGTTATTGTGAAGATTTCATGAGTTAATGAATGGGAACCCTCTCAATATTATTGAACACCCCCCCTCTCAATACTATTATTTTGTAAGGGGAAAGCCCACTGGATAGGGTAGTAGGTAGTTAAGTGATGGACTTTGGAAGCGCCCTCACCTGGGTTTGAATCCTGCCTCTGTGGCTTCCTGGCTTAGCCACCTTCTGTTAATCAATAGCCTGTACTGTGGATGGCTCCCCTGTGCAGAGTAGTGATAAGATAGCTAAGGATGGTCTTCCTGCAGATTAACTGAGTTAAAGTTTATCAAGCGCTCAGAACAGCTCCTGGTAAGTGCTATGCAAATGTTTTCATTATGATTGAGAGGCCTGAGCTTGGCTCCATCGCTACATTGGAACCATGAAGAAGTGGCTTAGCATCTATGAGCCTCAGTTTCATTTTATAGTGTGGGGTGATTGTGAAAAGCCACATGAGAAATCAGTGATACCAGGTATGTGCTAAATGTTTAGTTAAGGCTTAGAACATGGACTACTCTGTGTTTTCATTCTTCTTCTCCTGTCATAAAACATCTGACAAAGAATGTAAGGGAGGAAGAGGTTATTTGGGGTCCTAGTGTGTGGGGTCCAGTTCATCATGGCAGGGATGGTATGGTAGCAGGAGCTTGGGCCTCTGTAGTGAGGAAGCAGAGAGAGATGGACACTGTGCTTCACCTGTTTCTCCTTTTGACCCAGTCTGAGACCCTAGTGTATAGGATAATGCTGCCCAATTTCAGGGTGGGTCTTCTCTCCTCCGCTGAACCTCTCTGGAAATGCCGTTTGTAGACAAATCCAGAGGTCTGTCTCCTAGGTGACTTTGAATCCCATCAAGTTGATGACGAAGCTTAACCCTCACATTAAAGAAGTCATGAGTGTGTCTAAGGCTGTTCTTATAATTGTTTCTACTATTGCTTTTTTAGTTTCCATTGTTTTGATTGCTGCTACTACCATGTTATATACAGTATTACAGTTCAGATAGATTCCCAACACTGTGTCAAAATGAATATGATCACGTGGACATTAATATTGAGGTTTGCTTCTTCCTGTAACTAGTGGGATAGTTACGCAGATGAACCCCTTTGGTACACTGAAAAGTATCTAGTGAAAGACTTATAATCAAGCATGCGTGATTTTACAAGTCACAAAAGATCAAAGGGTCAATGATAGGTATATCTATTTGTGGAAAATGATATAGAAAAAAATGGGAAGTGAAATTTCCAAAAAGAGCAAGAAAGTGTGAGCAAATACTGTTCAAGTCAAGTCTATATCATTTCCTGTGTTGACTGGGGTTGAGCTCATAATGACATAGCTTAAATTTCCAATGTCACATCCCATCTATGGCTGATAGTCATGCATCTTCAGGGAGTAAATAACTACCAGTTCCAATGTTGTTAGCATTTTCCATGCTCGTCATTTGGGTCATTCTCAATACAATAACTATGTTTAGACCTTTGATTGTTTTGCAATATGTCTTTAAGTTCAGCTTCCCCCTTTTATTTTAGAGAGAAACTAAGAGAGTGACACAGCATTGAGTAGAACGTAGAGTGATGAATGGTGTTTTGAGAAATCTAGAGCTTTGACTAGTACAGTGGTTCTCAATCTGTAGGTCATGACTCCTTTGCGGGGGTCAAACAATCTTTTTACAGGGGTCATCTAAGACCATTTGAATAACAGATATTTATATTACAATTCATAATTAGCAAAATTACAGTTATGAGGTAGCAATGAAAATAATTGTATGATTGGGGATCACCACAGCATCAGGAAGGCTGAGAACCACCTGTTGGAAGTCACCTGTGCTTTAGTGAAAAGGGGAGACTTGCATCCAGCCATTATGTAGGCAAAGAAATGCAAGAGTCAGAGCTCTTAGAACTAGATACCTAAGTTACAATAGAGAAGGGCTGATGAAGTTCCTAAATTATGTGTTCTGGAGGGACTAGGGCAACTGAAAATATGAGAGGGCTGGAGAGATGGCTCAGTGGTTAAGAGTACAGGCTGCTCTTCCAGAGGACCAGGGTTCAATTTTCAGCACCACATGGCAGCTAACAACTGTCTGTAACTCCAGTTCCAGGGGACCCAGCACCTTCTTCTGGCTCTGTGAGCATTAGGCACACATGTGTTACACAGATAGACATTCAATCAAAGCATCCATACATATCAAATAAAATACATACATCTTTCTTTTTAAATGAGAGATCTTCATTTTGGCGTGTGAAGATACCTTTAGAGTATGACTTTGAAGGCTAGAACCTGGGGGAATGATAAACATAGGCGTTTTGAGATTGGGACCTGATGTTGTGGTACCTTTAAAGCCATTATAGGAGTGATGGGCTTTATTCCAGGGCTAAGAGGGAGGCCTAGGAAAGCTTTAAGTAGGGAAGATGGGAATCCTTCATGTTCCTGAAAGGTCACCGTGACAGTGCCGAGGAGACCAATTGCAGGCAGTGGTGATGGAACCAGTCAGAGGCAGTGCAGTCCAGGGATTCACAGTGGCCAGGGAGATGGAGAACAGTGGATATAAGGGAGAGGTACCAGGGAGACAGAGTCATAGCTAGGATGATTGGCAGTGCACGCAATGGTAAGCTGGGGAAGAAAGGATGTAGTTAGAGTTCTCACCTGGGCAAGTGGGTAGACCAATGGCACTGTTTATGGTGATGGCTGTTGGGAGAGGTAGATTGAGGAGGGTGAACATTCTTTGATCATGTAAGTGATGGGACAGTTGTTACTGTGATCTGCCTGGGGCAGACTTTGTGTATCAATCTGGTTTTCATTTTCATCCGTGAAGTATAATAGCCAATTAATAGCTGACTAAGCAAAACGAAGCTCAATGTTCTCTGTACAAGAAACTCAGGAGTCCATGACCACTGCGATTGCTTTAGTCGCTCATATCAAAACCAGCACTGATTTTTTCTTGTTTTTAGCTAATGTTTGTCACCTGGTGGTGGTGATGTGACATCCCATTGACCTTAAGAAGAGGGGAAACACCAAGGAGGCAACGACAGTAGCCAGGAAAACAAACTTTCCCCAACCTGCCTCCGGAGACTGCCAGGAAGTCATGCCTCCGTGGCCATCTTGGTATCCTGAGCAAACGATGGTCCTTGGTAGTATGAAGTGAGAGACGTTCAGATGGTACATGCAGTAGTTGTTTTTGCCTCAGCCAGGTTTCAGTCAACGGATGGAGGGATGTGTAACGGTTGAGAATGTAGAAGCGCTTAATCATCTGGTCAAGCAGTTTCAATGAACACATTTGCTCTCAACTCCACTGTAAATCCCACATCACAGCTTCCCGTTAATATGGAAATGATGGAATTTGTCTAAAGTTTGATGGAGCCTTTCTTAGAGCCCTTCAAACACACACAACTCGGAATTGTCTTCACAAATGTTAAATACAGCTTTCCTGAATCTGATAAGAATCTTGACCTACAAAAGACATGCTTTTTAGCTCAAATATATTCTCAAATCTTCCTTATTCTTCAGCCCTCAGCAGACCTAAGCCCAGAGCAAATGTGGAAAATTCCACTGGGTGTTCACCAAGTGATCTGCAAGGCAAAGCAGGGGTGCATGATGGAAAATGTCATACCCTTGACTTTTGTCTCTGTGAAGAAAAGAATTATTCTGTGTTTAAAAGTAGGGGATGAAATGCTTGTTTATTTGTTCTGAAGGTACTATTATTTAATATTATATCAGTATTATAAGATGCAAATACCTGTCTTCTACTCCACTTTAATTCAAGACAGTCTTATCAACTAATAGACCCAGAGTTCTGAAAGTGACTATTCTAGGTAACCGTGATTCTGAAGGTACACAATGTCCAGGCCCAGAAGAATAGCAGAAACAGCAGATAGTTAGGAAAGATCCTCCTGTTTATACTGGGCGAATTTGGAAATGTTCTGAACTGCTTTCTTTCTTCCCTGAACCTGGGATGAGATATAAGTGGCCTTACAGTAGGTACACTAACACTGTATCCATATCCTGCAGAGCCTTGGAGACCAGGATGTGTGGGACACACTAAGATTGTAAGTCAAATGAGGAAAGATTAATGTGTGCTTTGAGATGTTGTGGGGAGGGGGTTAAAACTGCCCGTTAGATGGTGGAGGGGAGTTCCAGGGCAGCTGTAGACAATCCCAGTGTGCGGGTGTGCAATGTGAACCCCGTGTGAGGGCTTCAGCCCCAGTGTGCGGGTGTGCAATGTGAACCCCGTGTGAAGGCTTCAGCCCCAGTGTGTGGGTGTGCAATGTGAACCCCGTGTGAAGGCTTCAGCCCCAGTGTGCAGGGACACAATGTGAACCCCATGTGAAGGCTTCAGCCCCAGTGTGTGGGTGTGCAATGTGAACCCCGTGTGAAGGCTTCAGCCCCAGTGTGCGGGTGTGCAATGTGAACCCCGTGTGAAGGCTTCAGCCCCAGTGTGCGGGTGTGCAATGTGAACCCTGTGTGAAGGCTTCAGCCCCAGTGTGCGGGTGTGCAATGTGAACTCCGTGTGAAGGCTTCAGCCCCAGTGTGCGGGTGTGCAATGTGAACCCCGTGTGAAGGCTTCAGCCCCAGTGTGCGGGTGTGCAATGTGAACCCTGTGTGAAGGCTTCAGCCCCAGTGTGCGGGTGTGCAATGTGAACCGTGTGTGAAGGCTTCAGCCCCAGTGTGCAGGTGTGCAAAGTGAACCCCGTGTGAAGGCTTCAGCCCCAGTGTGCGGGTACGGTGGGCGAAACCTTCAGAGATTTGTTTTCAGTAAGGGTTAAATGAGGAGAGACTTGACAGGTTGTCTGTCTGAGTGAGTTGGGACCTTGTTCTGTCAGTAAAGTGGAACAACTGAGGACTTTAAGAAGGTTCATGTGAATTTCATTTTGGAGAAAAATGGAATTCATGTGTCTGAGGTTACAGGCATTTAACATTTCCATAGATACTTTGAGATAACTATAGATTTTATATGCAGTGTAAGAAGTACGGGAGCCACGCATGGTGGCACACACCTTTAACACCAGCACTCAGGAGGCAGAGGCAGGCAGATCTCTGAGTTCGAGGCCAGCCTGGTCTACATAGCGATTTCCATGCCAGCAAGATCTACATAGTGAAACCCTATGTCCTACTTAGGGTTACTATTGCTGTGAGGAAACACCATGACTAACAGCAAGCTGAGGAGGAAAGGGTTTATCTGGCTTACACTTCCACATCTTAATCTATCACAGTAGGATATCAAGACAGGAACTCAAACAAGGCTGATGTTGAGGCCATGGTGGAGTGCTGCTTACTGGCTAGCTCATCATGGCTTGCTCAGCCTTCTTATAGAACCAGGACCACTAGCCCAGGGATGGCACTACTCACACTGGGCTGGGCCCTTCCCCATCAATCACTAATTAAGAGTCAGATTTTTTTTTAACTACAACTTTACTTTTAACCAAGATCATGCATTAACATAACAATAAAAAACACAGCACAACTTCAAAAGTTCCATGGTCTTTAAAAATTCCTACACTTTAAAAGTCCAATATCTCTTTAAAAACCCAAAGCCTCTTACTTCTGGGTTCCTATAAAATCTCAAAACTTACTTGCAAGCTTTCTATTCTTCCAAAGTGGAAGAACTAGGGATAGTTCTAATCAGATTTAAGTAACACCAGCTTCCCAAAGTGTAGTTAGCTCAGCCTCAGACCTCTGGGACTGTTTCATGATTTTCTGTCTCCAAAGAGCTCCAACAGCTCCGTGTCTCTGGCTCTGCGACCTGAAGCACACACAGCTAGGCTCAGGATGGCTCCATTCTGTATCCTCAGTAGTGGCTCTCAGTGGTTAAACCACAGTCTTGGCATCTGCACTATCTTGAGGTCTCCCTTGCATGCGCCTTCACCTTCAACAATATCATTTCCTGGCTTCTCTTTAGGGACTCTAACCTGACCACATGTTTCTAGGCCTCAGCTTCTTTCTATGACCCCTTCAGTCTTGTAGCTTCCAAGCCGCCAGAACCATATTGCTAAATTAGGCTGCCAATTTAAGACACATCCTTGGTCCTACTGCAGCATGGCTTCCCACAGTCGGATCTTAAGGAGACATTTTCTCAATTGAGATTCTTCTCCTTTTGGATGACTCTAGCTTGTGTCAGGTTGCCATCAAACTAGCTAACATACCCTGTCTCAAAAATAAAAATATTGAGACATCCATGTGCCCTTTATCCAGTTCCTCCCATTGAAACATTGATTGTATCACAACCTGAAAATGAGCTGATGACTGTTGAGGGAAGTCTATGGTTTGTCAACACCTGTGCCGGTGACTGTTTCTGGGACCTATGCCTAGCATGTAATGGAAGCTATGGGATATCATGGGCACAGGGATGCCCTTTGGGGGCTGCTGCAGTCATCCAGGATGGGCTGAGACAGTGATGAAGGCAGTGGGTGTTCAGGGAGTAGCCACAGGATCTGGCAGACCCCTGGGGATGCTGAGAGCAGCTGCTTTCTGAGGCCCACACATGGCTTGCCTGTTTCTTTGAAGGCTTCTAATACGTTCACATGAAAACTAGCACAGTGTATTTCCCCTAGGGATATGTGTGTCACCCCTAGAAAGTGGTTGGTAGACTCTAGACATGTTACCATAGCACAGGACTTCGGGGTCATGTCAGAGAATGGCAGCCCCTGCCATGTTCAGTGCACAACCTGAGTGGCCGTGCAGGAAGGCTCAGACGTGGAAGATTATCAGTCTGCTATAATCATCTACAGAAGTGTTTATGGATCTGATTTTTGAAAAGAACACATGAGCCGCTCTGAATTCCTTCTGTGAGCCCTAGCCTGTAGCATCACCAGCTCTTAATTTTTTAAACGGGTATTAATCAGTAGATGCCAAGGCCAAATTACGTTCACACCCACACACTTGACCCTCGTGCTAGAATAATGGTAGCTAACTTTTATTGAGTGCTTATTATGCGTCAAGCAGCCTGTGTGCATTATCTAGTTTGACCTTCAAAACAACCCCATTAGTGACTGTTATTCTTCTACTGAACAGATGAGATCACTGAGGCTAACTGGGGCTGTGTGACTAAGTGACAAACTGTGACTGGAACCCAGGACTCCCTGATTTCTAAGTGTGAGCATGTGCCATGCAGTTTTAGGGTATGTTGGTATGTCAGAGTATTCACTGTGCACAGTTTATTTTCTTGTCGGCCATTCCTTCTTTCTACATTATACCGCTATTAAGTACTCTCAGCCTGTTTTGAGTTCTCAGTACCTTTGACTCTTTGCCAAGTAACCACGGGTCCTTTCAAGTAGGCTTTTGCTTTCCTTTGTTGCTATCTGCTTGAGTGAGTGTGGGAATATTTAATATGAATTAGCTAAAATTAAAATGGTGGTGGCGGTGGCGCACGCCTTTAATCCCAGCACTCAGGAGACAAAGCCAGGCAGATCTCTGTGAGTTCGAGGTCAGCCTGGTTACAGAGTGAGATCCAGGACAGGCACCAAAACTACATGGAGAAACCCTGTCTCGAAAAAAACAAAACAAAACAAAAACAAAAAACCACCACCACCACCACCAACAACAAAATGGCAAATGCTTAAGGAGATTCTACCCCAGGTGAATTTTGCAGATTCTTAAGAAACCATGGACACTGACTCATAGCCTGGGACACAGAGCCAAACGTCACTTACCTGGTATACACTTTGGGAGAGAGGGAAGAGACTATTATTCCTTCTTTCCCAGATAGCCATCAGAATATTTTTTACCCATCAGAGTGAAGTTCGCTTATATTCACAAGTGCCTTCCCAGATATGAGAACAATACTGACTTAGAAGCGGAGACCCAGGAGTCCCCTCATGTGTCATAGGAAAGTTCAGATGCAGAAGGAAGCTGGCATGCTTCTTGTCTCTCTTACCCTTCCTTCTGTATTACATTCTGCACAATGTGAGGGAAACAGTCTGCTGATAACCTGGTTACTGTTGGCTGGCAGTTTTTGTTGGGTGGGTAGAGAAGAGAATAAGGTCCTTGTTTGGTTACTTAAGTTGCTTAGTCAAAGATGGATATATATATATATATATATATATATATATATATATATAGATATAGATATAGATATAGATATAGATATAAAGATGGATGTGGTGTGTGTGTGTGTGTGTGTGTGCATGCATGTCAATATGTATCACTGCCCTTTGATAAATGTGAAGTCTGGTTTTATTGTTTTCAGTACCACCTAGAATGGCTGAGGTCCTGCCTACTCACTTGCCTAAGAAATATGGGATGCCTTATTTTTATTTATTATTTATTTATTTAGTTTTTTTGAAACAGGGTCTCTTATAGCCCAGGCTGGCCTCAGACTTGCCTGGTAGCTGAAGGAGACCTTGAACTCCTCATCCTCCTGCCTTCAATCCCCCAAATGGCCTGTGTACCACGTCTGGTGGGACCGCAGGATGCTTTATTACACTCACAGAGTTCCGAGTTTAAATCATCCGTGGTATTTATTTTGTAGATCCAAATGCAGTGCCATCCAGAGTGTAGTTTGAGGACCACCTGTGTCACAATGGCCTGTGGTGTGGTGACAGTTCTGAATTCCTGGGTCTCAGACTCCAGCCGTCCTGACCTGAAGGCTGCAGGCAGCTGCTGTCACCCTGGTGACTCTTTCCCAGGGTTGGAGAGAGTAGTCTGATGTATCAGAGTGAGGACCAGGATGGACTTCGTGTTTGTCCATTTCTTCTCTTCCTCTCTTCACTGTGCTGTCTTTCTTCCTTCTCCCCTCCTTCACACCCAGTAGAGGAAATGATGGCGAGGGTTGATCTAGAGGCCTCCGTTGTTATTGTTGATGAAAGGCTTTTGTTAATTTACTGGGATGACATTTCAACTCCATCCTTCCCTTTGTGGTCTGTACAAAAGGAGCCATTGGGCAGAAGGTTTTCTCCCCTCCCCTTTCTCCTCTTTATTTGTACCGACTCCTGTTTTTCTCAGCTCTGCAGGAAGGAACAGCATGCTGTTTGTCTCCCAGGATGAACCCTGCCTTTCTTGGCTAGTGGGTGTTGTCATGAAGACCTGACCTGGGCTTGCTAGTCCTTCTTGACATAAGTCAGAGCACTGCAAACGTTTCTCCATGTACAGAGGGAGCTTTTAGAGGAATCAGAACTCTTTGAGAAGTCATTCCGCCAATTCTTTAGTGCCTTAGGATTATGAAGCCAGACTCCAGTGGATTCTTCTTCTTCTTCTTCTTTTTTTTTTTTTTTGGTTTTTCGAGACAGGGTTTCTCTGTGTCCAGTGGATTCTTTAAGTGCAAGGTTCTGATCTGAAAATGTCCTGGTGAGGTGAAGTCCCTTGCACTGGAGAAAGCCCCTGATCGAGGGTACTATAGTGGAAACTGGTCCCCATTTCAGTCCATGGGACTCACTAGTTGTCTTCTTAAATTCTAGGTTATTTGGGACTCCCTAAAGATGTGTGAATCTAGACAACTCTACGGAGGTAGATTCTTTGTTTACAGAGGGCCTTAGAACAAAGAAAATGGCAGTTTGGGTATTATCATGTTAAAGGAGTATGTGCTGTGATTTCTTCCAAAGTGTCAGATCCAAGGGCTGTGTGTGTGTGTGTGTGTGTGTGTGTGTGTGTGTGTGTGTGTGTGTATTTGTGTGTGCGTGCATGTGCGTATATTTGTGTGTGTGCATGTGTGTGTGTATGTGTGTGTGTGCATGTATGTGTGTGTGTGTGTGTGTGTTTGAGAGAGAGAGAGAGAGAGAGAGAGAGAGAGAGAGAGAGAGAGAGAGAGAGAGAGAGAGAGAGAGAGAGATTGGAGATCTTCAGATCAATCTCAAGGCCCTTTGTCCTTATCTAGAAATCCGGCTAACCTATGGGCGCTGGTCCCTAATCCTTTGACCTTGGGCTTTTGGGGAGCCTGGTGTCTGTTTGGACTGTGCTTGTAGTTTTGTTTAACAGCACAGGCTCTGTCTCCCTGTCTTCCTTCTTCCACAAAAGCTTCGTGTTGGCCGAGAACCTTTGGCTGCAGAGCTTTATGTAGAGTATACTTCAGGTTGTTTAGCAGTGAGGGCCCAGAACATTCCTCAAGAGGGCTGAGCAGGGCAGGCTGAGTGGAGCTGTGAGTCACAGCGTGCTGGGGCAGTGGTGTTCCTGGAATAATAACAGTGGCAGTGGTAGCAGCTACGGAAGCCCTTTATTGGCAGCAACCAGCATTTATGGAAGCTTCCAGTGTGCCAGGCCCTCTGCTAAATGCCTTCCCTACATTATCTCATTTAAATCGGAACAGTCCCGTAGAACAAGGGCATCTTTTATAGTCAGCCTGGTAGATAATGATCTCAAAGTCATGTGACCACTAGGAAGTAGGAGTGGGACGTGAACCCTGATCTCTAGGATGCTAGAATTCATGCATTTAGCAATAGTATCACATTGTCTTTAGCAAAAAGGGTGCGGTGGGAACAGGCTGGCGAGATGGCTCAGTGGGATAAAGGTGCTTACCGCTAAGCCTGGCAACCTGAGTTCAATTCCCCAAGACCCATGAGGTGGAAGAAGAGAACCCATTCCTTCCGATCTCCACACACGTGTGTGGCATGCATGCATACCCCAATAAATGTGATAAAAACTATGTTAAAAAAAGATACTTTCTGTTACTGACTTTTTCTGTTTTCCTTAAATCACATCACAACCAGTTTTCACTTTGTAATTTAAGCTCTAGTGACAGGAAAAAAAAATTTCCCCTAAATTTTTTTTTTATGAATTGAGGCTTGTAAGTGATAGGAAAATACATTATGGGAAGACCAGGTTTGGGAACTAGGCAAAACCTTTGCCTGACACCGTGTCCAGCATTACATGGTCAAAGACAAAATCAGTCTTGGGAAGTGAGGGACTGAAGAGGTAGCTAGTCAGAAAAGTGCTTGCTGGCCAAGCATAGAGACCAAGTTTGATACACAGAACCCACGTGAAAATGCCAGATGTGGTGATGTGCACACACATCTGCATTGACTGGGAAGGCAGAGACAGATGGGACCCATGCAGGTAGCTAGCCCACCAGTCTAGCCTAACTGGTGAGCTTGAAGGTCCCAATGAGGGACCCTGTCTCAATAAACAAAGTGGATAGCTTCTAGAAAACAACACTCAGGGTTGACTGCTGACTTCCTCATGCTCACTCATGTAAGTGCCTGTGGTCCCTGACCCTGTTTCCCACCTAAAAATGAAATAATGGTTGGGCGAGGGGGGAAAGGAGACAGGTGGACAAATCCAGGGGCATTTCTACTTTCATACAAGAGAAAGAGTGACATTACATAGAGCGTCAGAATACAGTCAGTGGTCCACTGCATAATGATAAGTGCTGTGGGCGTTTAATGAAAGCCAAAGTTCTGGAGTCATGCCAGTGCGGGAAGCTGTGCATCCAAATACCCATAGGGATCAGGTGTGTAAGCTCCACAGCCTAGCCCTGCTTGAATGCCTCTTGTTTCTACTTTAAGTGTTTGTATTTCTTAACTAGATGAAGTAAGGTGTTGTCTTCATTCCCATTCACAGATGACGACAGGTGACATGCTACCATGGGCGAGGTGGGACAGTAACCAAGGCTGGGATGCTAACCACAGTTAACCAGGGCAACGGTGGTCCAGAGCCTGGACTCCTTATACATACCAGGCTTGTAGAAGCCTGACTTAGTCAGGGTTTTCTATTGCTGTGAAGAGACCCCATGGCTCTGGCAACTCTCATAAGGAAGACATTTAATGGCGCCCCCTGCATTAAATGTTTCAGAGGTTAGTCCATTATCATTATGACAGGAAGCATGGCTGCATGCAGGCAGATGTGGTGCTAGAGCTGAGAGTCCCATATCTTGCAGGCAACAGGAAGTTGACTGTCACACTGAGGGAAGCTTGAGCAAAAGAGACCTCAAAGCCCGCCTCCACAGTGACACACTTCCTCCAACAAGGCCATACCTCCTAATAGTGCCATTCCCTTTGGGGACCATTTTCTTTCAAACCAGCACAAAGCCCTTCACTTGTGTGGGTGGCTACTGATCCAACCTTCTCCGCGATTACAGTGTAGAGTTCTGAAATGTCCATCAACTGACGATCACATTTGGCTATGTTTATGTCCCAAGTTTGTTTGACTATAGACTCTGGGTGTTTTCAGAAGGGGAGGAGAGTTGATGAAGGAGGTCAACCAGTGCACTTCGGGAAATGTGGAAAAAGAGAACCATCTTATTCTAATGTTGCTCCTCATGAAATATAGGTTTAGAATGAGTGACTTTCAGAATAGAAAAAACAGAATGGAATAGAACAGACTAGAGTGGACTAGGGAATCCTTAAGAACCTGGATTTGTCAGTATTTACCCATCATCTGCTGATCTTAGTCAGTGGCATGGCTTTACCTTGCTGTCTTTAGATGCATGTGTAACTGCTCCAATGCTTTATGGGCTATAGACATAAAGGAGCGCTTTGGGCTCCTTATAAGAAAGAAATGTTTGACGTCTAAAGTTTTTGTTATGTCTCCTCAAGTGTCCATAGTCATTCCATAAGTGATTGTATATCCAAGTAGGCTGGATGATGTAGTTTTATTTTACACAGAGGATGAGAAGAAATGCATCTGAGCAACATTTACTGCTCCCAGGAGCGAAATCTTGAATTTTTTTGTAGGAGATATTTCTACAACCACAGACCTACCTTGAATGATCTTGTTTCTTATAGGTATGATTTTATTCCTTTGAAGTCCAAAATTTTGGGGCCAAGGGCACAAGGACACACATCTGGTACCCCCATCCTGAGAACTATGTGTTATTGGAGAAATTATTTTGGCCACTCCACGTAGTTAAAAAGATATTTATTTAATGGCGTAACTCACAAATTAAGTAATGGGTAGGTCGCAGGGTCTGGGGAAGGTGTAATGCAGTCCAGCGGTGTTCTCCGGAGCTCTGCACAGTCAATCTGCACCGGTCAGCGTCCCGGCACCGAGAGAGCGCCCAGAGCGAGCGCTTGCCCATCCAGCTCTCGGGTCCCCAGGCGCCTCCCCTCGCCCCGCCTCGTAGGCGTGACAGTTGCCAGAGTCTCAATGGGGGTTGGAACTTCCAGAACCAAGCTGGAATGGCTACCCACTACAATGTGTTCTTTACAAGTTTTATTTTAGAAAGGGTTTGGTCAGGTTAAAAGCAGTTCTGTCCTAAGAGACAAAGGCAGCCTCAAACAGCAGACAGAGAAGGCTTGCTAGTTCATTCAGGTGCTCAGTCCCTCCAGTCCTGAGTACGTGGTTCTATCCGGAGGTTACTGGTTGGGACCAGGTTTCTGAACCACCTTTTGCTGTTGGCTTTGCTTCCTGTCGAGGTGTCTACTGAACACTTCTGTAACTGCTCATTTCTTCAGAGTTAAGGGAGAGGTAGCTAGAGAGGGAGAGTGATGGAGGGCAGGAGAGAGAGAGAGAGAGAGAGAGAGAGAGAGAGAGAGAGAGAGAGAGAGAGAGAGAGAGAGAGAGAGAGAGAGAGATTCTGTAAGACCTATCAGAACAGCACAGAAGAATGCCAAGCTGTTCTTAGTCAGGCGCGAGTCCTGTTCCCAGTTGTCAGCCACTTTCTCTGGGGGAAGAAGAGTCTCAAGACTAGGAGTGCAGATGCTCTACTTGCAGATTCTCTGGTGGAGCGAGCTTCACCAAAAGAGGTGGATGTTAGGAGAAAGTAGGGCGTTTGCAAGGTCAGCCAATGTGGGTACAGCTCTAAACTGTGACCTGGTGGGTTTCCCTCATGTCGGTGGTTATTGATGAAGTTGGCCTTTGATGAATGAAAGGCCAGATCGAGATTTAATGGCGAATGGGCCTGGCTGGTGGCAGCAGCCCATCCTCTTCGTGTCTGCTCTTTAGACAGTCTTCGTGGTTTAGTTTTGAACCTGTGCAGCCCTGCACTCAGTGTGTGTCTGACCAGTGGCTCTCCCCTCCCTTCCGTGTGCATTCTGTGTCCACGAACCCAAGCTTTCACCAAGGCAGTGGGTGTAAATTCCCCTGAGTGGACTTCTTTTGTCTTTCTGATCTCAGGAATGCTCCTTGTATCTGGCACTGGCCTCCATGACGTTACATTTTATTCTTTAAAAATTAAACTGCTGATGAAATTGGAATAGTGATTACTGACAGGCACCAGGAACGTGAATGGTGGTCAAAGTCCTCAGGTGCTGATTGTACTCGAGGCAAGCACCGTGCTCAGTGCTGTAGGTAAGTGCTGTGCACAGTCTCCATTTTGAAAATGAGAAAACTAATGTTAAGCAAAGGTGTACAAGGCAATATGGACAAAATCTGGCAGAGCCAAAACTTAAACCCATCTTCCAACATAAAAAGAACAACTTGTTTGATATATTGATAATGATGATAACGTGTATGTGAAGGGGTGCACATATATCCCAGCACATGTGTGGAAGTCAGAGGACAACTTTGGGGACCTGGTTCTCTTCTTCCACGTACACGGGTTCAAGTCTTCAGGTCTTCAGGCTTCGTGGCGAGCTCTTTTACACGCTGAGCCCTGAACTCAATTTTGTTTGACTCTAGGATCTGTGCCCTTAACCTCACTTCCTTCGACTTGCAAAGCCGTGAAGCTCTGATGTCTTCACCTAGTGTTGAGTCAGCAAGTTCTTGGACTCTGTGCTCTGCTGGTGAATCCTTCCAATGCTCCTGCCTCAGCCTTCTAGTCACACAGATGGTGGAAAGAGGACAGTTACCAGTCTGGATGCGGGAAAAACCTGATTCTGAACTATTGTAGCATAAAACGGCATTTTACAGAAGAGATGGAACAGTTCTGAGAAGTGAAGCACAGGGTTGGAAGGTTCGCACATCAGGATTTCAAAGCACATTGTGACTATCAAGTAATCAAGGCTGTGCGGGGCCGATGTGAAGACACAGCCAGACCAGAGGACTTGAATGGAGAGGGGAACAGTTAAGTGCTTCTTCACACTGGTGCCCAGACCACTCCATAAACAGGACAGTTTACTCAGTGAATGGGGATGGGAAAACATACATCCACATACAAAAGCACCAAGCCAGATTATACCTTACATCATACACAAAGGTTACAAGGCCCCAAATGATAAGAATCCAAGAAGAAAACATTTAAGGAGAACCCTAAATGATGCTGGGGTTGCCAGTGACTTCCTGGAAACTGTATTCATAAAGGACACAATGCACAGAGTGCAAAGGGACTGACCACAGAAAATTTGTGCAAATCATGGGCTGGATGAAGAGCTATGATCAAGACTCCCTGAAGAGCCTAGGAAGACAGCTCATTAGACAGAGTGTTTGTTGGGTAAGCATGGTGGCCACTTGCAATAGTGGTAATTGGGAAGCAAATGCAGAGGGTCCTAGTATCAAGGACAACTTGACAACAATAACAAGGAAACAAATAAAATAATCCTACCAAACCTGGACAAAGGGCCAGAACATCTAGAGATGATCTAGAAACAGCCACGAGCAGGTGAAGTGATTGAATATCATTAGTTCACAGAGAAATGCAAGTCAAAGCCATAGTGACGAACCACCTCCTGTCTATCAGGATGATCACCATGTTTTCAGAAAGGAGAAGGCGTTGATGGGGCCTGGAGAAGCTGGGGCCCTGGGCACTGCTAGTGGACCATTCGATGGAGCAACTGCTATAGAAAACAGTATCAAGATTCCTCAAAGACTAAATATAGAACTGCCACATGATCCAGCAACTTCAGTTCTGGGCACAAACCCAAGTGAATTGAAACCGGCGAGTCAGAGAGAAATTTCACACCCATTTTCTTGATCACAATAGCCAATAGGCAGAAGCAACTAACAGATGAGTAGGTGAGGAAAATATGTTATCTATACTGTAGGATATTAGTCAGTCTTAAAAAAAAGAGAGGAAATCCTGATACGTACAGTGGCCTGGATGCGTCTTGAGGGCGTTCTGCTGATGAAATAAGCCGATGGTGAAAGACAGACACTGCATGATCCCATTTATTGTTGTCCTGTCCACTGAAGTTGAGGATTAATGGATGCCATTTAGTTTTGCAAGAGGAAAAGGTTCTGGATCCACTGCTGTATTGTGGATCTTCTTAACATCGGTGAGCTCTCATCTTAAAAATAGCCAAGAGGAGGACAGGTCAGATGGCTCCGTGGATACGAGTACTTACTTTGAAAGCATGAGGATCTGAGTTCAAATCCACATCACCAACATAAAAAACCCAACCTGACGGTGTCTGCCTGTGACCCTGGGACTGTGTGGGATGAAAACAGGAGTATCAGCGGGGCTCTCTGGCCTCGATCCACGTTCATTGAGAGACCTGTCTCAAGAGAATAAGGTGGAGGAGGGTAGAGTAAGATAGCTTACATTATTTGGCCTTTGTGTGCTCATGGGTTTATGCACCTGTGTATACACCATACTCATATCACACACACACACACACACACACACACACACACACACACACACACACACGGACACGGACACGGACACACGGACACACAGAGAGCAAAACAAAAAGTGGCTAAGAGAGTAAAAATTTTCTGTTGCCTGATTTCTTTAAAACTCAATTTTACATAATTACCTTTGTCTCTTGGCACTAACATAAGTGCCTTATTTGGAAATTGGAGTATCTTATTTGGAGTTGTATACCTTGAACTCACATAGTGAACATGATTCATAGATACACATATTCACATGGACCTAAAGTCTGCTGTGACTGTATGGAGCATAAAAAGATGGGGTAGGAAAAGCTCAGACCATAGTTCTCCCCGGCTAGTTTCTTATTGTGGGCCCAGCCCTCATGTGCAGGCTTTAGTAAGTTTTAAAATCAACTTTTTGTTGGCTACCTACCAAAGGAAGGTTCTCTCTATGTCCCTTCTATATTACTGCGTTTTCCTCTTATTTGTATACCACCGTTCCGCCTCCATCCCCCCACTGTTCTTCTTGCTCTCCCCCAAATAATACTCCTCTATCTGCTTTTTAAAGTGTTACACGCACATGTGTATGGCACATACATGTGAGAGAAAACAGCTGGTGTTTGGTCTTTCATCCTTCCGTTCCCCTCTTTTCTCTCTCTTCTCGGCCTCAGCATTTGTACATTTGAAATAGCAAACACTTTCATTCCTGATGCCCCCCACCCTGATGGCAGGTACCCTGCTAGCTCTGCCCTCCCCACATTTTAGAGTCACTGAGCTCTTGGTGTTCTGGTCTGTCTTAGATTTTACTATGATGTGATGACCTCAGGTCCCTATAGGAACAAACACAGCCTGGCACTCCCTGTTCCCTTTGCCATCTGGCAGGCGACAAATGCTGTCCCGTCGTGAGTCATATTCTAAATGTAGATGGGTTAACTTTCAGATGTGTTTTTGGTGAGTCTCAAACCAGTCAGCACAGAAGGGGAAGTGCCGTGATTGGCACCTGTCCTTGCAGGCCTAGGAGAGGACTGTGAAAAGGCTGTCCAGCTTCCACAACTGCCATTCAACTCTGGTTTGAAAGAAGGCTCCAGAGCCACCCCAAGCTGTTCCTCTTCTTCCAGGGTAGTGGGTGGAGTACTTTGAGATTATAATTTCGAAAATCTAAATACATTTTCCCAGTGTCTTTTACCGGCACTGGATTAATAGTATGCTAATAAACTATTATTCTGTAAACAAGAAGAAGAAATCATGTTTTGTGAGTTTTTCATGTGCAAACCATCTAAATGTAATTCTGTGTAGTAAGGGACCCAGAGACCCAGGATGACCTCTTCAGAGAAAGCTGAGAATGGTTATGAAGCAAACTATGAAGGTCCTGGCTAGGGGATGGGGAGATGGTTTGCTGGGTGTGGGGTCTGAATGAGAGCTGTGCCCTAGAGTCTAGGACATGTGAACCCTTGGTCCCCAGCTGGTGGTGCTCCTTGGGGAGGTGTGCTGGTGCAGCCTCGCTGGAGGAAGTGTTACTAGGGACTGGCTTTGCCTTGCCCTACTCCCAGTTTGCTCCGTCTGCTTTGGGCCTGTGGTTCAGGATGTGAGCTCCCTTAATCCTGCTCCGTCCACCACATTTGCCTGTCGCATCCGCCGTGTCGTTAGGGACTCCAACCCCTGGAATCATCATCCCAAATAAACTCTTCGTTTTCAAAGTTGTCTTTGCCATGGTGCTTTCTCACAGTGAATAAGAACACTTACTTTGCTAGCCTGGGAATCTGAGTTTAAATCCATAGCATCCACCTAAATCCCTTACCTGCAATGTAACCCCCCCCCCCCAGTGCTTTGGGGAGCAGAGATATGAGGATCATTGTGGCTTACTGACTGCCAGACTAGTTAGTTCCATGTCCAGAGACCCTGTGCCAAAGGAATAGGGCAGAGTGCAATAGAGCAGGACATCTGATACCCTCCTTTGGTCTCCACATGTCTGGGTATAGAGGCATGTGCACCTACATATACATGCTAAGACACACACACACACACACACACACACACACACACACACACACACACGCACAGTGTCTTGGCTATTTGAAAGTTCAAACTGGCCCAAGTTTTCAATTTTTGTTTTTGTTTTTGTTTTTGTTTTTGTTTTTCCAGACAGGGTTTCTCTGTGTAGCTTTGTGCCTTTCCAGGAACTCGCTTTGGAGACCAGGCTGGCCTCGAACTCACAGAGATCCTCCTGCCTCTGCCTCCCGAGTGCTGGGATTAAAGGCGTGCACCACCACCGCCCAGCAAGTTTTCAAATCTTTAATCATGTAAACATGATTAGTCTATTGTCCTAAGACAGACTTCCTGTATCCAGTGCTTGTGGGAAACATAGCAACCATGTATTAATCAAAGCTCCACCCACCACAACATTCATATGTGTGCATAAGACATTAGAAATGCCTGTGTGTTGCATGCTGAGTCTCCCTGATTTGTGCACTAGGTCCTGGGAAACACGGCCTAATGCTTGGAGTAATGGTCAGCAGACCTGGAGGAGGCCTTCGTTTCCAGGATGGGGGAACGGAGGAAACATTTGGAAATGAGCCTCGGCTAAGGAGGCTCTTGTGTGCTGACAGTAGATCTTTGTTGGCCTGTCCTTCAGAGCAGGCAGTGTCTCTGTGTTGCTGTGGCCTTCCTCGACTCCACCAATCTCTAGTGAAGAACTGTCAAATGAGTAGTGGAAGAAAACAGAAACCAGCAAGACAAAGCAGGCCTGCCGCCTGGCCACACTGTTCTGCTGTGGGCCTGAGCCCCTGGCCAGATGTTTGGAGTGCTGTTCCTGGTTTTATTTCCCCTGCTTTTCTGCACCGACTTGACCAACAGCAGCACTGGCTGGTGAAAATGGGAACAACAGAGTGTTTTCCTTCCACTTCAGGGGCTGCCTTCTTCTCTTCTTGCTTACCCCTCTCCCTTGTTTAAGCCTGAGTTTACTTCCTAGGGCCTTGAGATCCCAAGAGACTACTAATACATAGTAAGTTATCCACCTTCCTTCTCATCCCAGACCCTGTTATTTTAAAGAAATCAGCATTGACAGTTTGGTTTGTCCCAATAGTTCCTGTCCATGTGAACAGGCTTGCTCTAGAAGCTCATTTGTCTGGGATTTTAGGGGCGTGTGCTCAGGCTGTATGCAGTGATGCTCTTTATCTCAGGGACATCTCACAGCTGACTTCCCAGCTCTCCGGCTCTTACAACTTTTTGCCCTCTCTCCCATGATGTTCCCTGAACTTTGGATGCAGGAATATAATACAGTGTGGTCAGCCATGAAATGATATACACACAAGCAACACCAAACTGGTTCAGCAGGCTGTATTTATATATTCATGTTTATAGATGTATGTGTATGTATAAAGATATATATACATATATATATATACATATATATATGTATATAGATCAGTAAATTTATATCAGTAATGTAATAATCCATGACTCATGCACACAGATGCTCAGGGCAGCAAGGTAGCCAATGCCTTTTATATATATATATATAAAACCAATAATAATCAAAGGAAGAAAAGATCATCAATTTGACAGGGAGGAGCATGGGAGGGTTTGGAGGGAGTGGAAGTGATGGGAGGAAAGAGTGGAAGTGATGTAATTATACTTTAATTAAAATTAAAAAATCACCATTTTTCCAAGCTGCAAAATGTTTCACAGTGTGGTTTGATTATAGTTTATCTGTGTAAGTCTCCATTGACGGACTCAGATGGTCCAGTTTTTCCAGCCACTGAAACACATAGTGCTGCATATTGTAACTGCATTTAAAGGAGGACTAAAGGGTGTTGCATGTGTTTTTTTTATGTACCACTTTCTAGTGTTGTTCCCCTCCCCACAGTCACTAAAGTCTTTAAAATTTCTAATTTACTAATGGACCGTCTGGAAACCTTGCACTTTGCCCATCTGGACTATCGTATAGTATTGACCTCAACACTTTCAGTCTTTGCCTTAGATAGTTATTTGTTGGTGATGGCTGTCCTGTGTGTCAGAGGATGCCACAGAGCATCCCCCATCTAGTGTGTATCTAAACAATACATCAAGTTGGGATGACCCAAAATGTCTCTCTAGACATGCCAACATCTTCCTTGGGGTTGAGGATGACCCTGGTTGAGAAGCGACATTATCCTGTGTGATGTGTATCAAGTGTGTATTATACCAAAACCAGATACATAGCAGAAGTTGCTTTTCTTATATATCTATCTACACCTGATAACATGAGCCTCTTTCCACACAGTAGAGCCACATACTGCACAAGGACACTTTGGTCAGTAATGGGTCACATATATGACAGTTGTCCTGTAAGACTGCATCACCTGATGACACTGGAGCCATCTTAATTCCAGAATGTGTAGCAATGATATTCAGAGCACAGTGAAATCACCTTGCAACATATTTCTCAGAACAATTTTCCATCATTAAAAGCCACATGGCTGCACTGGAAATAAATCTCAATATTGTGTTCAGAATAATAACTTCCAGTTAGTTCCTTTGTATACTTGACACTAAAAATAGTCAGTTTATATTTTGTGTTTAGGAGCAGTGTTTTTATTTATAAAGTTCTCAGTGTCATTATTGGGAATTTCAGTATTTTCTGGTTGTCACTGAGGCAACACCTACCTATTCACGTAGCCACAGAAACAGCACAAGAGTTCCATTGTTTTATCCCCAACACTTGTGTCCAAATGGGGATTCAAACCATTCACATTGTCCTTCCCAGGTCATTGTGGGCACCTGAAGTGTGTAGGATGCCGTGATGTCAGTCAGCCGTCACCTCTGCTCCCTCCTCTTGTTACTTCACAGCACAGTCTCCCCAAAAGCTTTTGGCTTCCACGGAAGTAGCCCCACCTGAGAGGATCCCAGGGGAATGTGTCCTCTCCACGTTCTTGTTCCTGTGAGAAGATGCACTGTAGCATCCTTTAAGTTTCTTTATTTTTTTTTACAAGTGGCTATTTAGGTGATTTGTTTAATTAAAAGAGGGTGTGTGTTATTATATCTACCAAATCTGGCATCAGGCCTATAATTAAAAGTGTGACCTCTTATTAAGGCTTTGTTTGTTTGCTTTTACAGTAGGCCAGGTGGCTAGGTGACTTACTGACTTAGTGCCCTTGCCAGGTAGCCTACTATAAAGAGTCCCTGATACACTGTGACTGGTCTGCTTATCTTCATGGTGAGGGAGGATTATTGAGAATCACGTGTTGTATCTTTGGTTGGTGTTTCAGTTCTGCGAGTTCAGTGGTCAAAGTAACAGGCAAACATGAAGACCCATCCATGTATAAAAAAAAAAATAGCATTGTCATCTGGACCAGTGTGAACCTGTGATTTATCAGTTTATTTACCCTGGATTGGAACCTATGCAGCTACTGCTCAAATCAACAGCCAGAAGGGTCCACCACTCTAGAAGACTCCTTTGTGTGCCTCTCAGTCAGGTGGAAACTGCAGTCTATCCTCTGTCACTCTTGACGTAGCTCCACTCTGTTTTGAGCTCCATGGCGTTTGTTCTTTGCTCAGTGGCCTCCTTAATGTAGCAGAGTGCCTGTGAGGCTTGCCTGTGATGCAGAATGGGCCTGCAGATTGTGATCTCTGCTGCTGTGGGCGCAGCAGGCCAGGCAGGCATGAGCACACCATGTTGTACTTACTCTCTTCACTCACTGCGTTGGGCGTTGGCTTCCTTGCTGCCCTGAGCATGTGTGTACATGGTGTTCATGGATGGTGGGTGCTTCTTTTTGGGGAGACTGCCCAGGAATAGATTATTTGGCTCGTCTTTTGTTTACATTTATTCTTAGTGTCTTGAGCTTTTTGGTATGGTTCTGCATAGATTTTTCTCTGCTCTCCCCCAGTAACACATTTTCACTTGCACACCTTAGTATAATTTAATAGATGTCATGTAGCATGCATTAAAATATCTACCTCTTCTAAAGCAAGCATAATGTAGAACATTCTGATTATTAAAGAAAATATAGAGTACTGTAAGTTCACTCTTCATGTTACAAAAGATCTCATTTATTTTAAAAAATAATTTTCCTACACATGGTTATTATAGTAAATAAGTGATATTTCAAATGAGCTCATTTGAAATTCAATATGTGCTCTTACATAATATACATTTAAAATTTTTATTTATAACTTATTTTTTATGTGTATGTGTGTTTTGCCTACATATATGTCTATATATCATGTGTATGCCTGGTTCCCACAGAGGCCAGAAGAGGATATTAAATTCCCTGGAACTGGAGTTACAGGTAGTTGTGAGCCACCATATGGGTGCTGGAAGTGGAATCCAGGTCCTCTGCAAGAGGACCCAGTGCTCTTAACCACTGAGCTATCTCTCCAACCCCACAGTACATATTTTTTAGAATTCTGTGTTTTCTGGTATTTTTATTCATGTACCTACTGTGGCCATTTATATAGAACAAGATTCACATACATCATAATTCAAATGCATTGTTACAGAAAAAGAATACATTTTTGTTTGAAGATTGGGTTTTATCACAACTTATTTGAGGCTATTGTGTATGGTGTATCATTTTTGGTTTAAAAATAGAACCTGATCTGAAAGGTCTTGTTGTGGTTGCTGTTGTTCATCGGTTTGCTTGTAGTGTCTGCAGGAGTATCTTGAGATGGTTTTGGTGTTAAAGCCTCTGGCCCACCTGGATACACTGCAGGTGTGGGACTTCCACACGCCATCTCTTTAGAATCCTCCTGAAACAAAACCCAGGGCAGACGGACTTTTTATTTAGACCACATCTGTTGCCTGACAACAAGCTCAGCATCCACCTTCTTGCGTTGCCATGAGCAAGTGATGTCTAGGAACCGCACAGTTAAAGCAGAGGGACTGGACCACCTAGGCAGAGGCTGCAGGGACAGCAACATTAATTTCTTTCGATTCTGACTCCGATACATGAGAACTGCAAATAGAAGCCATCCGTGTAAGTTGATAATTTTTTAAAAAGCAGTATGCAGGAATTTGTAGGGTGTTTTAGTCCAAACAAAGCATCTCTAATTATATGACTTTCTTCAAATCAACTTCCTGCCACGTCTGAGTGTGAAGGTGTATTACACTTGTCCTGTCGTGGAAGTGTGGGCCCACAGGGAGATCTCAGATAGCAATCTTTTTGTCCAAGTAGGTTTTTGTTGCTGTTGTTTGGTTTTTAAACCTGTACACACTGTACATTCATGCAGAAGTTGTTTGTTTGTTTGTTTGTTTGTTTTGCTTGGGAGGCAATATCTACAACTCATACATGATGGTTTATTGAAACATCTGTTATACTAAAGATCATTCATTAATGATTTCTGGGGAGTGAATGAATTGCAGAAAAAGAACATCCCTTTTGGCCTAAAAGAAAAGCCTTTTCTCCTTTGGTAGATTCCATAGAAAAATTAGAGAGCATTTAAATTTTGTTGCTGTGGGAAAGTTTTGAAGGAGAAGGTCATGGTGGAGTAATTAGGAATTCAGGAGTATGGTTCACTTTCTTCTGTTTCTATAAATTCTTTCTGTGCAGTTTGCTTGTTTATATTTTTACGGTTCTGGGCATGGAATCCAGAGCCTTGGACATGCTAGGAGAGTGCTCTACCCCTGAGTTACTTACATCTGCAATCCTGTATTCTTGAATAGGATAGACCTCTTTGATTGGAAATAGCATTTATTTTCAGTCTTCTGGTGCTGCTGTTCTCAGCTTACATTTTGGGAGGACCTCTGGCTCCTCGTGGATTGCTTAATTGCCATTTCTTCTGACCGTTTTGGTAGAAATTGTCCACACTTCTTATTTGTAGCCACAGCTATCTGCATCTTTGTGAGCTGTCAGAGCGAGGTGACATGCAGCGATATGAATCAGGAGCTCCCAGCACTGTGGGGCAGAGATTATGAATGATGATTGCAGAAGTAACATTGGTTCTACATTTTTTCAGAAGGCTTTAAACTGATCACAGATAGAATGGTGACTCATAGTTTTAGTTTTTAATTAATAATCATACAAACTCATGAGGAAGAACCATCCACAGCTTTATTGGTTTAGGTGGCTCAAATTCCAGTCCTGTGACTTTTAAAGCCTAGAAGTTTTGTGTTTATGGTTGACTCTGCCTTAGTTTCCCCTTCTGTAAAGAGCAGCTTCATATCACACAGCTGTTGAGAAGACTTAAAGACACAGTGGGTAGAGACAGCTAACCCTCTCTGTTGGGAGCTCATGGACTCTAGATTGACAGCTGTGGAGCCTGCATGGGACTGACTTAGGCCCTCTGCATGTGGGTGACAGTTGTGTAGCGTGGTCTGTTTGTGGGGCCCTTAGCAGCGGGACCAAGATCCATCCCTGGCACATGAGCTGGCTTTTTGGAACCTCTTCTCTATGGTGGGATGCCTTGTTCAGCCCTTTGCAGTGGGGAGGAGCTTGGTCCTGCCTCAACTTGATATGCCATGCTTTGTTGATTCCCATGGGAGGCTTTACCCTTTCTGAGGAGTGTTGGGGAGGGAGGGTAGAAAGGAGGTGGGAGGGAATGGGAGGAGAGGAGGGATGGGAAACTGTCATTGGTATGTAAAATAAATAAAAAAGACAAATAAATATCAAAAACTAAACAATACAAAACACAGTGGGTATAAACAGGTCTTGCACAGTTCCTGGCTTCATATATTGGCTGTTCTTATTCTTGGTGTGGCAGGAAACTGTACTAGGACTAGGCAGGTGTATCAGTTAGGGTTCCCTAGAGGAATAAACTCACAGAATGACTGACTCTCTCTATATCTATCTGTATATGCATACACATATATAGACATATACATAGTATAGATATATACCTATATCCACATTTATATACTACACACTGTATATGTTGGGATTTATTAGAGTGGTCTACAGACTGTGGTTCAGCTAGTTCAATAATGTGGAAAGTCCAAGACTTCAGTAGTTGTTCAGTCCACAAGGCTGGATGTCTCAGGTGGTTTTCAGTATATTTTAGAATCCCACAGAAGTAAGCTCTAATACCCATGGGAGGAATGTTCTTGCCAGAGGGAGGGTATGTAGGCAGAGAGAGAGAGAGAGAGAACTTCCTTCTTCCATGTCCTTTATATAGGCTTCCACCAGAAGGTGTGCCTCACATTTAAGGTGGATCTTCCCACCTCAAAAGATCCAGACTTAGGGTGGGTCTTCCCACTTCACTTAATTAAATCAAGAAAAATCCATCACAGGTGTACCCAGCCTCTTGAGTTTTAGTTAATTCCAGAGGTAGTCAAGTTGACAACCGAGAACAGCCATCACAGAAGGGCAGGGAGAGTTTATTTAGCTCCTGTTGTATTCACATGCCAGCTGCGTGGTATGACTAAGTATGTATCGAGTGACTTCACCTGCTGTGAGTCTCAGTTTGCTCACATGCAAAATGAAGACCACACATGTGCATCACCCAAGGCAGTTGTGAGAAATAATGATCATGTATTTAAAGAGCACTGCTCTTGGCATCTAATAAGCTTCCATCAAATAATGGATGCTGGCATAATTATGGTGCTGGTCGCTCATGTCATTTTTCTTATGATTTGACTGCTTATCCACATGTTATTAATTCTTTTATTCCCATAGGCCAGCTGGTACCCCCTCCCTCTGGATACCTGGGGCCACCTTCTAACTCTTGGCCCTACCTTGGTAGAAAGATCCCGAACCATCTGGCCTTTCCCACACTGTCTGCATCCCTCACATTGCTTCCTTTCTGTTTTCCCTGTACTTTGGCACAAAGGAATTCACTTCCTCTGAATGTGCCATGTTCTTCTCTCACCCTGGGCTTTTCACGTCCTGTTTTAAACACTGTTTTCCTCGTTGGGGCAGCCTTTCCATCCACTCTGCTACCCACTCTCCAACTTTCCCTCTCTTAGAGCTCTCGTGGGTCTGCACTTGGATGGTGCCTTGTACTAAATCAGGCCTCTTGTTATTGTGTGTCCATCGGGGTGACCGTCCGCTGAGTTCTGGGTCTGATACTAGGTCTTCTTCCAGCAGAGATGTCAGGTTTGGATTGTCTTCACTGAGTCTCAGAAATTTCCATTTGATGAGGGGATGAGGAAAATCAAGGAATGATTGATCTGATGGGCACCATTGGCGAACAGAGAGCCTGTGGCGGGGAGACCTGTCCTGGAGAGCATGTACTTAGAGAAAGCAGATATTCGCTGTTTGAGGCTCCATGGTGTGCTTATAAGGGGTCAGGGGGGACATGAAAGTCAAGGCCTACAGGTCAGAAGGAAGGAAGATGAGCAGGACCTAGCTGTGGAACGCTGCAAATAGGAAATTGCTGAGAAATGACTCTGATTGATTTCCTCTGCTGCAGTTCTGAATTTCTTTGGCCTGAGTGTCTGTCACCTGGGGAGTTTTGCTTGTTTATGATCCTGATTTATAGTGTTTTCTTCACTCAGGGATGCAGACTCCATTTCACAATTGTATTAATACCCCATAGTGATCACAGGAGCAACAGTGGTCGAGAGAAAACATTTATCTGGCCCTTGCCTGTCTTTCCCAGGGCTTGCTCTTCCTCCTTCCCTTCTGTTTGGCTATCTTGTTATTGCTCAATCAAAAACCCACTGGGTCTTTCTTGTGGTTCTTTGCACCTAATGACTTAATCTATGGTTTGTGGTCTGTTGTGTAGGATTTCCCTCGCTAGTTCCTTGCTTCCCATGCCCTGGCACCTAAGGCAGCAGGGAGATGATTTTCATAGATGGAATCTGTGCTGTCCAGTGCTCACAGAGCAAAGAGCCATCAATGTCTGTGTTGCGTGTTTCCTTGTTTAGTTATTAATATTTTCTCATTCCTTCCCTCCCTCCTTTTTTCTCCCCATTCCTTCTCTCCCTTCCCCTCCCCTCCACCAGGGTCTCATTTAACCAAAGCTGGCTTTGAACTCTTGATCCTCCTGCCATTGTATCCCAAATGCTGGATGACAGGCATGTGCCACCACACCAATTTTAGCATCATTTTAAACTAAGATGCAATTCACGTCACATCATTTCATCATTTTTAACTGGCTGTCTCTAGTATGTCTGCTGGGCTGTGAAGCTATCACCTCTATCTAGTTCCAAAATTTTTCTGTGGAGTGGACTTGCCTAGTGGATATTTCAGGGGTCTGAAATAATACAATTTGTGATCTTATGTGTTGGTTTCTTTCACACAGCATATGTCTCTTCTAGCACACTGGTGCATACTTCTTGCAACATTTGCTTTCTTATTTTCTGGGCAAATAAAAGCCCTGCACCAAGGCAGAGGGCAGTGTTTATATTCCTCGGATGACATGCTTGATGCTTCTGTTATTTTAGCTATCATGAATAATGCTGCTATTGACAGAAATTCTTACATAAGTTTTGGTGTGACCCTTTGTGCCCGAGTAGAATTATTTGGTCGTAACTTGCTGTGCAGTCCTCTAGAAGCAGCTGAATGCTTTCCTAACAGCTTCTCATTTTCCCTCCTATAATGATGTCATAGAAGGAAGTCCAGGTTCCAGTTTTTCTATGTTCTTGTCAACATTTGTTATCTTTTCCCCCTCCATTCTTGGGTGTGAAATGGTCAATATATCTTACATTTTTATGGTGGCTTTGGTGACCTTAATTAGTTCTTTTTTTCTTTCATTTAAATTTTGCATGCTATTTTTGCCATTTTTATTGGAACTGTTTACTGAAATGAGCCTTCTCAATGACCAAAGGTATCTAAAGTAGTATTGGAACAAGGTCTGGTGGCACATACCTGTGCTTCTACCTTTCAGGAAGCTGAGTAGAAGGAACTTGAGTCTGAGGCTAGCCTGAGCTGTGTAAGGAGACCCCATCTCAAATAAAAACAGTAAAAACAACCACAGACAAAACTAATCAAATGTCCTCAGGATATGGATTTATTGTTGAGAACCAACATGTTTAGAGAAGCTAAACAAACAAGAAAAATGTAGGTATTGCCTAAATAAAAATTGGGATTCTTGCTACCAAGGGAGGTCTTAGTATATAGGTGCCTATCATCATAGGAAGCTAAAGAAGCCTACATCATAAAAATGTGCCTCTCCCCATGGCTTTGTCTTTTTCCCTGTGTTACCTTTTCTTCCCTTTAAATGTTCATTCCATATACACTGTTGCTATGTAGTGTACAAGGAATGTCCCCGTGTGGACCAGCGATGTGAGATCCTTGAATCCCTGTAGAAAGCCTGGCCAAGCTTTTATATGTTTTTGTTTTGAGTGGATGAAGCACCATGGTGGCCAAAGCCCCCATGCTAAAAAGTTTAATATGAGCAGATCTTCTTTCTTTCCATTCATTAGGTATAATTTAGTATTTTTTTAAAAGTGAGAACATTAATGGAAGTTCTGTTTTAGCCCCTTTTTCTGTACATGACTTTTTTTTATTATAAAAGATAATTTATGATTAATGGCAATGTGGGGGGGTTGTTTTGTTTTGTTACAACCTAAGGCTACTAGTATGAGAAGTAACATGTAAGGAGCACATCGTGCACGCTCTGGTTTTTAGTAACATGCTGCTGAGTGCTGAGATCATTGGGGCCAGTGGGTATTTAGGATGGGAGTGTTCTTAGCAGAGCCGGCAGGAGGGAATCCTTAGAAGATTGAAAAGAGACAGTTTTGATATATTTTGTAGGAGGATTTCAAGAGATCTTTCTAGATTTCATGTAGCCTAGAAAGACACACTAAACTTATTATTCAGGGAAAAGAAATAGGTGCACAGTGTTGGAAGGTTAGGAGGGCCTATTGAAGTCTACTGGGTAACACACTACACTGCTGGTTGACTATGTTGTACAGATGTGGTAAATAAGAACCAAGGGCCTTGAAGTCTTTCAATTTGAATCTTGGCTTTGGCAGTGGCCACTTGCACGATCGTGTTATAGTAGGAGCACCACACAGTCCCTGCTATTGTGAGGTTGGTGGAAGTTGACTCAATTATTCATCTATTCCCTGCCTAGTACAGAAAGGAGAACTCAGGAAATAATAGCTTTATATTGTTAGGATTATAATTTTTTATAATTTAATTAATACAGCTATTATTTGAGGAAACTTGTCTTACACTCGCTTTTCATATAAACAAATGAGGCTCAAATAAGTCAGAAAGATTTGACTGGAGTGGTACATCTCACCTAAGTTTAATTTGAGAGAAACTTGGCAATATCTGAACAGATTTAGGTTGTTGAAACAGTGGCTGCAGGATGCTGCAGGTGTCTAGTAAGCAGTGGCTAGGATGTTTCTGAATATTTCGCAGTATGTAGTATGGCGCTCCATAATAGAGAGTTTCTGGATCCAGATGTATGTATGCATCGCCAAGGTTGAGAAACCCTGGCCTAGGGCTGTGGGCCTTTAGGGAAACCAAGAGTACTAGAACCACCTTTTCTCATTAATAGGCTTAGACTCACTGAAGTTATTGCATTTCTTCACAAGACCTCAAGGAGTAAAATAGAGTAACCTCTTGACACTCCTCCTCCAATGTCTCTTGGCTGGACTGTCTCTGAAGAGACACCGTCACAAAGAGAGTAACGAGCCAAGCAGAAGAAACACAGGACACACTCAAGTTACCAGCCATCCATTATCATTCATCATTCATTCTCCTACGGATTCATTACTGGTCATTAACTCTGCGCTCTTACTTAATGAACACTTACCCCACGTGGCAGATGTCCCATGTGATGGATGGCCCACACTAGCCTCTGTTTACTTGCAGCTTCTGCTTTATCAGCCAACTGCTCAATGAACTGTACTGGCCTCATCCTGCCAGGGTCAGTGTTGGTCCTGACAGTGGTTTCCTCTGTCTTTTCATGAATCTTTGTGTGTGATTGTAGTTTCATGGCAGAACTGGATCTGGGATGGACCTGCCCCTCAGGAGACTGTGGAATTGAGGCTAAGGTTTAGGGACAGAAGAACCTTCTGTGAGTGTTTTCTCAGCTCTCAGGTTGACGTTCACAAGTTATCTTGGTATGAAATGGTGTGTGGTGTTTGTAGGAAGTATTATAAAGTATCCATTTTCCTTCAAATATGGGATTAACTTACAAAAAGATTGGATTTAGTAAAGTGACTAATTTTTTAAGGTGTATGTTTTGATAGACATTCCTTTCATGACAGACAGAAAGCACCGATAGGCACATCCATGTACACACACCTCTCAGAATAATGATATGAAGGCCTCCACTTTCAACAGTTTTCCTTTTAAGCCATGAAAAAACAAGACTGGCTTCTGTGGTTCCTATTTTTATGAACTCTCTTGAGTTCATAAAATAACTCATCGTTATTTCATTAACCAGAAAATTTCCCACAGTGGGGAAGAGGTAAACCGTTTCCTGGGTGATGGGAAGTCCCTGTCTCAGCAGTGCATACTCATCATGGATAAGCTGGGCTGGTACTCACATCTTTCTTTCCGTTCTTCTCTGAATAGAAGACATCCCATGAGGCAGAGTTTCCCTGTGTTCTGCTTATGTCCTGTGTACTCGTGGAAGAACTTACATTCTTCTGGACCACAAGCCACTGTCTCTGCAGCCACTCTTGTGTCCCCCGAAGAGTTCAAACAGTTCAAACGCACATGCAACTCTCTCAGCAGTTGCATTCTTTCACTCTTAGGGCAGCCAAATTCTGGACCTCTTTGTGAAGTGGTGAAAATAAGTAAGCGTTTTTTAGGAGGTACTGCATCATGTCCTAGTTGCTCCCTTCCATCTACTGTTTCTTCCATGACCCGCACGCAATGAATCCGTATGGTTACATCTCTTTAAGGTAAGAGTAGTTGATAGTACTCTTGGGTTTGTTATTTTCACCATAACCTTGGGGAGTTCATGTATAGAAGTGCACTGCCATTTGCAGCCTGAAGATGTGCAAGACTTTTCCCTTGATCCTAACATCTGTATCCGACTCCTGCTTTTCATGGAACTCTGCAGACTTTCAGAGAGGCTTAGAAGGTCAGAGGCTGTCCTCCACGGAAGTTCTAGCCCAAGGAAGGTGTAGATGTTGGTGATTTCCTGAGTGGAGGGTTGGCATGATACAGGCTAAATTTTGCCAAGCCACACCATGGCCCTTGAATTTGCAAAGCTGTGAAGTGCGAGTTTTGTTTCTCAAAGCCATACAAGCACACTATTGTACAGGGAGAGGGCTCCTTCTTGCTACATAGCTGTGTGCTGCTCCTTCTGAGTCTGGGTTGCCATTTGCTGGCTGTTCAGTAGAGACAGAAGACATGGGAATCCATGTCTGACTCTGTGCTTCTTCTCTTTAAACTAATGAGGAAAACTGAGTCAATGCTATGACATAGCTTTGCCTTGTAACTTTTTAATGAGTGTGCAATTTCCTTTTGCTTTCTTAGCTAAGCATTTCAAATTAGAAAACCAATTTGTCTGTTGCCACGTTTCTAAATGCTTCCTCACATCTTTCCCATTTGTAACTTTTGGTTCTTATTCACATGAAAACTAAAATCTTAAAGTAACTAACATCTTGATGATTGTTATGATTTTAACTAAATATTTAGTAATAGTTTGATTGTTTCAGCTCATTCCTTGTGGTCCCCTCTGATCTGGATTATTTAAATATTTGCTCTTTGTTTTTTGGACCAAAAAATTGTGACCTGTGCCCCAACTCTCTGATGGGATGCTCCATCACAGATACCTATCGGCTCTGATCTTTGACAGGAATTAATAATTAACATATGTGATCATGCATGTCAATCATTTTCATATTTGTTTGTTGTCATTTCTTTCCTTGTGTCATGAGGGCAGGAAGAATAGTCACATTGTTCACAGCATTTCACCACTAAAGCATGATAGATAATAGACAACAAATACTCAGACAATTAAAAACATATGCTTACCTGGCTAGATATGCAGAGTTATAATTTATTCTCCCTATTGTAGACTGATTATGGGGAGTTCTAATTTGCAAATTTTGGATGAATACATGACTTGCATGAAACTTTGATTCATTTTCTCATTCTTTTAATAGTTTTTTTAATAAAAGGATTTATTTGAATGTGTGTGTGTATGTATGTATCTGTGAGACTATCTATGTGTGTGTATATCTGTGAGAGTGTGTATCTCTAAGAGTGTATGTGTGTGTGTCTATGTGTGTGTGTGTGTGTGTGTGTGTGTGTGTGTGTGTGTGTGTGTGTTTATGAGTGTATGCCACATGTGTGCAGGTGCCCATGGGGGAGAAGAGGGCACTGGATCCCCTGGAGCTAGAGTTATAGGCAGTTGGGAGCTATCTGAAGTGGGTGCTGGACTCTGGTCTTCTGGAAGAACAGTAAGCACTCCTAGCCATCTCTTCAGTACAGTGTTTTGTTTTGATATATATATATATATATATATATATATATATATATATATATTAACATGATTCTAATGATTTAAAGATGTGACTCTTTTCCTGTAGACTTCACGAGTCTGTGAACTTGAAATCAGAATTGCAGTTATTGCTAGTTCATTTTTCTTCGTTGTTTTTCTTCGTTGTTTGCTAATATCTCCCCATCCCCTGTGTTAGTGATTGGATTCAGGGTCACAAATGCACCAGCCAGTATCACTAAGTAGCTTCCTCCCACACTGGCCCAGGAATCCATTTGCTGGTAAGAAAAACTTTAACATTGGAAATCAGTACTCGATTTATAATTTAAATGTTCTTTTTTTCTTTCCAGAAGCATACATTTAATCCTTTTTGAGTTTGTGGAACTAGTTACAGTTTTCTAGGCCTTTATAGTGGGTCATCAAAGCAATATGCAGAGAGCCCGGATGCACGCCCCAGTTACCTTCCAGGCTGGATTTGCAGCAGTTGATGAAGGGGATGATTCTTGTCAAAGACATAAGACAAAAGCGTCAGATGCAGATCAAGGGAAGGCTATCTCGATAAGGCCTTTAATTCTTGCCTTCATTCTCTATGAGGCTTTCTTAAGAATAACATGATTCTAATGATTTCAAGATGTGACTCTTTTCCTGTAGACTTCACGAGTCTGTGAACTTGAACTCAGAATTGCAGTTATTGCTAGTTCAATTCCACGTGTAATTAAGACAGGCAAAAATGCAAGCCAGTAAAATGAGTAACACAGGGAAGGTGGATGCCCAGTTTCCTTTTGAAGATGGCCGCAATCCTTCTTTCCTGTCCGGCTCTTCGTTGGAGATTCTTATCTTGCCTGTGGAGATTGTTGTCAGGTTTTAACCCAGAGGACAACAGTCAACCGGTCTGCTTGTCTTGGGGAAGTCCCCAGGGAGATATTTCTGACTGGACCAGATTCTCCCCTAACTGACATGATTTTACTGGACATGGAGGTAGTATTGCCTGCCTCCTTTTTTACTACATTCCTGTTGTGAGCTGACTCCGAAGCCATGGGAGGGATGAAAGGACACATGTCCGTGTGCTGGTTTCTTAAACATTTTCCACCCAGAACCTCTTTTTGACTGAGAAATTTTTATTTTATTTCTTAAAATTCTTATTAGTTAATTAATTTTACATTCCAATCATAGTTTCCCCTCCCTCTTCTCCTCTTGGTCCCTCCCCCCTCATCTCCCCTCTGCCTCCTCCCCCATCCACTACTCATCAGTTTCTGTATTTCTATTCAGAAAGGGCAGGCCTCCCATGGAGGGCAACAAAACATGGCATATCAAGTTGCAGTAAGACTAAGCACCTCCCCTTGTATTAAGGCTGGGACAGGTGACCTAGTATGAGGAATAGGGTTCCAAAAGCCAGTAAAAGAGTTGGAGACAGCCCCTGTTTCCGCTGTTAGGAGTCCCACAAGAAGACCAAGCTACACAACTGTCACATGTATGCAGAGGGCCTAGGTCAGTCCCAGTTCAGTCTCTGTGAGCCCCTGTGAGCCCAGGTTAGTTGATTCTGTGGGTTTTCTTGTGATGTCCTTGACCCCTCTGGCTCCTTCAATCCTTCTTTCTTCTCATCATCAGGATTCCCTGAACTTGGCCTAATGTTTAACTGTAGGTCTGTGCATCTATTTCCACCACTTGCTGGATGAAGCCTCTCTGATGACTGTCGGTACCAATCTATGAGTATAGCAGGATATCACTAGGCATCTTTACATTCACATTTGTTTTTATCCAGCTGTGTTTGGCTCTATCCTAAGTCCCTGGTACATCCTGCCTCTGGATACTGGCATACCAGGCGTTGTCAGGGGTAGGCTCACTCTCTGGCATGGGTCTCAGGCTAGACCAGTCATTGGTTGGCCACTCCCACAATCTCTGTGCCACCCTTACTCCAGCACATCCCATAGGCAGGACAGACTACATGTAGGTTAAAGGTTATGTGGCTGTGTTGGTGTCCCAGTCCCTCCACGGCAAGTCTTGCCTGGTCACAGGAGATGGCCAGTTCAAGCTACATATCCACAACTGCTAGGCGTTTTAGCTGGGGTCATTCTTGTAGATTCCTGGGAGTTTCCCTTGCACCAGGTTTCTACCTGAACCCCAAATGCTCCCTTTTCCAGTCAGCTCTTTCAGTACTCTCTGTCCCACCCTACCCCCACCTGATCCCTCATGTTCCCATTCTCATCTCCGCCCCCCCCCCCGCCCCCCGAGTCCACCTATGAAATTTATTTCTTCTTCCTAGGGAGAGCTGACTGTTTCTTTTGGGGCCTTCCTTGTTACTTAGCCTCTCTAGTTCTGTGGATTGTAGCATGGTTATCCTTTACTTTACAGCTAATATCCACTTATAAGTGAGTATATACTATGTTTGTCTTTCTTGGTCTGGGTTACCTTATTCAGGATGATTTTTTTTCTAGTTCCATCCATTTGCCTTCAAATTTCATGATGTCATTGTTTTTAACAGCTGAGTAATACTCAATTGTGTAAATGTGTAAAACATGTACCCATTTTCTTTATCCATTTTTCAGTTGAGGGACATCTAGGTTGTTTCCAGGTTCTGACAATTACAAATAAAACTGTTATGAACATAGTTGAGTGAGTGTCCTTGTAGTATGATTAAGCATCCTTTGGGTATATGCCCAAGACTAGTATAGCTGGATCTTGAGGTAGATCTATACCCTGTTTTTAGAGAAACCTTCATATTGATTTCTAAAGTGGCTGTACAAGTTTGCACTCCCACCAGGAATGGAGGAGGAGTGTTCCTTTTGCTCTACATCCTTTCTAGAATGAGCTGTCACTTGTGTTTTTGATCTTAGCCATTCTGACAGATATAAGGTAGAATCTCAGAGTCATTTTGATTTGTATTTCCTTGATGGCTAAGGATGTTGAACATTTATTTCTTTAAGTGTTTCTCAGCCATTTGAGATTCTTCTGTTGAGAATTCTCTGTTTAGATCTGTACCCAATTTTTAAATTGGATTATTTTGTTTTTTGATGTCTAGTTTCTTGAGTGTTTTAAAAATATATTTTAGAAATCAGCCTTTGTCAGATGTGGGGTTGGTGAAGATCTTTTCCCATCCTGTAGGTTGCCATTTTGTCCTATTGACAATATCCTTTGCCTTACAGAAGCTTTTCAGTTTCATGAGTTTCCATTTATTAATTATCGATCTCAGTGTCTGTGCTATTAGTATTCTATTCAGGAAGTTGTCTCCTGTTCTAGTACATTCAAAATTATTCCCCATTTTCTCTTCTATCAGGTTTGACTGAGAAATTTTTAATGGACTTCTTGTTTATGGGCATGTAGAAATGACCCCTTGCATATGAGCATAGAGCAATGGTATACACAGAGCAGAACTTTGTCCCATCAAACAGTTTAAACCATAATACACAGTCATCTCCACTCTGAGCTGGTCTTTCAAGCAGTGTTTGTTGGTGCTGCCTGTGTTGGTGGCAAGTGTACAGTAAAGTGTACATACTGTATTCAGAACCAAGGCTGTAGTGCAGTTGCATGCTGCAACACTAGCAAGCTCTGCCAGAAGCACCTTGTATTCACTATGAATTTCATTTAGAATTAAGTTTACCCATGGGACATTCAGGAATCTTTTACTATTGCCAAATTTTTGTGAACCCCCTACACTCAGTTATATGACCCCATATGGGTTTGTGAACCACAGTGTAAGAAGCTTGGATCTAAAGTGAGGAATGCTTGGATGTTATTTTCTGATCTTTGACGACTTGAGAGTCTTTTCTTCAGTTTGATTAATAGGGGATTCAGACATATAGTTAAAGAATAATTCACACGAACTGTCATTGCTTTGATGGAATTAATGATCAAATACTGGCGAATGCCCAAAGCAGATGATTTCATGACCTCTGTTTAAATTTATCTTTCCTTTTTCAAGGACAATTGGTAATCAAAGACTTTTTATGTTGATTAAAGTCTACTAAAAAATGAAAACGTAACTTCCTTTATTCTACCCCCATGGCTGAATTTGATGAACCTAGCTTGTCTACAACAACATGCATGTGGGCAATATCTTCATTTACTAAGTGTGGCAATTAAGGGAGAACACTCCATGATGAACTTTTGTGCTGGATAAACCACATTGATTCCTTTATTTGGGTCAATGTTCTTTCTACAGCATTTGAGGCACTGACCTCATCAAAGCAGTTAATCTTCTGGTGACCCATTTTGTAGTGCTGTGGGTACCATGTTGCTCCTCTGGAGTCTGTCTAACATACTGCTTATTTAGAAGCTAAACCCAGTGATTCAGTTGCCAAGTACAGTGACAGGAGTTAAGGGAATCTTGATAATGCTCTCTGTTGAGTGGTCTGTTACAGTGGAAAGCTGCTTAGTGGCTCTCTGTTTTTATTGATAGGAAACAATATATGTTTAACATTAGGGTGTACTAGGCTGGGGACTTAGCTCATTTGGTAGAGTTCTTGCCTAATATGCATGAAGACCTAGTTTTAACCTTCAGCATGCATAACTCAGGTGTGGTAATGCTCACCTGCAGCCCCAGCAAGCAGGAGGTGGGTCAGAAGTTCAAGGACACCCTGACTACATAGCAAATTCAAGACCAGCCTGGGATAAGACCCTGTCTCAAACAAGATTAGGGTGTACTTTCCTAAGATATTTATACTTATTAGTAACTCAACTATTACTCTGTAACTACTTTATGTAGTGGCTGTGCTTTATCCCTGGGCATTCAATGATGAAATAAAATGAGCATGTAAGTTTTAGACCACTTGGACACTTCTGTGAGTCAGATGGGCTACTCTTAATTGCTTTGCGCTGTCACCTGAAGACAGATTCTGGTCCAGGAAAAGTGGGAGGAATGGTGATTTCTGCGTAAACTGGACAATGCCTCTGTTCTGTGAAGCTCTCAGTCCATGAAGGAGGCAGAGATGAACTCAGTGATGATAGTCGTTATCAATTTATAGCTATAAAATCTGTTACCGGTCGTATAATAAGGGGATTTGGTCTGGTTATGGCCTAACGAAGATCTTCCTAGGAATCAAAAGGTTTTATTGTGACCCAGAGAAAGATTAGGGAAAGAGTGTTTCAAAAAGAAAAAGCAGATGTAAAAAACAAGGTTTTGGATGGCAGGGGAAGATGGTGCGTTCATGGAATAGCAAGAAGACCAGGGTGACTCAAGCAGGGGGCCTCCTCGTGGAACATATTGTGGGAGGTAACTAAGAAACCAGCAAGCGTCCACACCGCGCGGGACTTTGAGCATCCAGGTAAAGACCGAGAGCTTCACCCTACCTGCTGTGGAGAATCCTTCCAGACGTTATGGAGTAACAGGGATTAGGAGGATGTGACTCACATGACTGCTATGTGACAAGTTCACTCGGACTGCGATGCAGAGAAGGGCTGAGCAGAGCTGTGTGAAGTGCAGCAGGGAGCGTGACAAACATCTGGGGAACATGGGTAAGTGGCTCCGTGGGTCGGACTGAGGGGCTCTTAGGACGTTAAGGATTCCGGAACCGTGGAGTCACAGCGAGGAAACCGTTAGAGCTGACCTTAGCAGCAGTGCTGCATGGGGTGTGGGGAGAAAGGTTACTAGGAGTGTAAGGGGTGTGGGCATTCTTCTGGGTCCCCCATTAAGGACATACAGTTCTGTTGTGTCTAGTCAGCATATTTTGTAAGTGGATTGGGAACACTGAGCAGACGTCAGTAGCTCTAGGGACTTTGGTGATAGTCCCCAAGTGACTGAGAAGGTCTTGAGAAGTCTACATCTCAGAGAATATCAATTTTATCAATGACTAGGTGCCATCTGGATACCATCTATTGAACGGCCATAGAATAGTATGCGGTGTCTATTGAGGAGAGCCACAGGTATTTAAATTCGTATGCTGGAGCTAGCTCTGCTGCGTCATTGATCTCTTAACTGATCTCTCCCACATCAGTCTATTGGGCAGTGTGACCAAGGTGTCATTTAGGATGCCAGAGCAACAATTTTCTAAACAATAATAGCTTGGTGCATTCAGAGGTTAAGGTTGCAACTCCCAGCTGCTTCCTTATGATCAGGTACATCGTAGACACTGGGTCCAACTGGTTTATCACGTGATCCTTTTACAAGGCTGTTGCTCATATTAAAGTATGATGTAATGGAGCTAATGCATTGAAAATAAAGCCTCTGAGCGTCACGTGAACATATACAAACACTACTAAACTAAGTATGCCTTTCTTTGTAAAACATATGCTGTGTGAAGACTTTTGCTTGGGCCTACAGTGGAGCATCAGGCGAGCAGTGGCGTCTGAATGCAGATGTAAACACAGAGGTAAAACACAGGATAATGTGCCATAGTTTGCTCTGTTTATAGGCTTGGTGAACTCATTCTGCCTTCTTTGTGTGCATGGCCTTTTAGAGAGCGTTGAGCAGGCCTGTCTCGAGTCTCCTATAGTCTTAGCTCAGATATGGCCTAAGAAAGTCAAATTTCTATTTGCAAGAAAAATTCTGCATATTCTTTAGAGATTAAAGGTTGGCTTTCAGCATCCCAAGATTCTTAAGATGCCATTTTCAACATTCTTCCATAAATACTTATTTTAATTAAATAAGGAGGGAACCTTTGATGGGTTTCTCTTCATTTCTTTTGCTTAGTTCTTGGTTGCTCCAAATGATGACACTTCTACCCTAATAAGACACAGAGATTCAGTTTCTATTGATGGTCCTCTGTGTAGTTTTGGTGCCTGTCCTGGATCTTACTCTGTGGACCAGGCTGGCCTTGAACTCACAGAGATCTGCCTGCCTCTGCCTCCTGAGTGCTGGGATTAAAGGCATGCACCACAGCCACCACCCGGCTGAATGATCCTTTTTGATTGAATGGATATTGGGGAATGTTAGAAACCTTCTCTGAGGCTCACTGTCCACCCTACCCCGTTTTCATTTTCTTTAGTTCATCTTGAGTATTTATGGTAAGTTCATCTAATTTTGGTCCTCCATCCAGAATTTTCAAAAGCTTCCCACAGAGTTTGAAACCCACCTTGTGGTAAGATTTGATACTGAGAATGATTGAAAGGTGTCCGTGTTCAGGAATAGCTTAGGTGGCTCTGACTTCTGCTGGCCCGTTCACTCCATTACTAAGCACCAACTCACACTTTAAACTGAATGTGGCAAGTGTCTCCATTCAGTTCTTGACACTTTTTACATGGAATTACATATATGACATCCATCCAGCCTCTTTACCTTAAGCTGAACCATTTTATTATTGCCCAGTATGAGCTTGGGGCAGCCCAGGGATTTATATGACAGCATTATGCTCACCTTTGAAAATTAAATAATAAAGCTAGTATTTAGAATAGTTTTCTTGTTATTGTTTTGTTTTTTTTCCTATCAATTTTGATCTTTGATCAAAAGATGAATCTTGTATGCAACTCTAGAAAGACATGATTTCAACACTATAATCAGTAAAGGGCACATGTTGCTTTAAGTCTTAGGGTCTTTCTTAGCTTCAAAGTCCTCATTGGTAGCTGTCCATGATGGTGCATGCTTACAGCACCAATCTCCTGCCAACTGAAGCAGGAGAATTATGAGTTTAAGGCCAATGTAGGCTAGATAGTCAGAATATCTTCAAGGAAAGGTGGAACATTTTGCTATGCTGTAGCAGTTCCTTACAGGGGAAGGCGTTCTCCGAACCTTTCACATAGCAGGTACGTGAGTGCAGTTCCACATGTGAACAGAGTGAGTAAGAATTGGAGAGTGCGGGTCTGGAGAGATGACTCAGCACTTCAGAGCACATACTGCTCTTGCAGAGGACCTTACTCAGTTCCCAGGACCCACATCCCGTGACTCACCACTTGTAACTGCAGCTCCAGGGGATCTGATGCCTCTGACCTCTATGGGCAGTTGCATTCATGTGTACATACTCACATACAGATACGCACACGTACACATTTAAAAAGCAATCTTTTTTTTTTTTTTTTTTTTTTTTTTTGGTTTTTCGAGACAGGGTTTCTCTGTGTAGCTTTGCGCCTTTCCTGGGACTCACTTGGTAGTCCAGGCTGGCCTCGAACTCACAGAGATCCACCTGGCTCTGCCTCCCGAGTGCTGGGATTAAAGGCGTGCGCCACCACCGCCCGGCTTAAAAAGCAATCTTTAGAATCCCTAATTTTGGAAAAAAAAAAAAAGGTGGGTGGGTATTGATATATTCTGCATTGATTTCAAGGTTCTATTAGTGCTGCTTATGTTTGCATGTTAAAATGAACAAGGGAGCTTTGGAAACACTGCTCTCAGGTTGGGAAGAGTGTCCAGTCAATAAAACATAAGGACCTGAGTTTACATTCTCCAGAACCCACACAAAAAACCAGGCATTGAGGCCTGTGTCTGTAATCACAGCACTGGGGAGGAACGTATATCCCTAGACTTCACTGGCCTTCAAGACTAGTTTAATTGGTGAGTTCTAGACTGAATAAGAGACTGTTTATGACACACACACAGACACAGACAGACACACCACCACCACCACCAAAACCCAACATTGCTGTCTGAGATTTGGATGACTGATTGGAGTGAAAGTAGGGCACTGATAATACTATTGAGTCTCACTGGAGGTGAGACTTCATGCTCTAAAGGTAAGGTGTTTCAAGAGTGTTTACATGCTGGAGTTGATGATAGAATTGTCATTAGTTATCAAGGGATATAGCTTGGTATACAAGGAGAGCTATACCACTGGCTGTGGACGGGACAAGTTTGATGCTCAGTTTCAAGAGGAAATCTGTGGTTTTGAGATGCTGTATATAGGGACTATGGACATGAGAGCTGTACCACTTCTTGCCACCTTAGTCAAGTCACTATGCAGTGTCAATAGTCTCACCCTTAAAATAAATAAAAAAACAAAAACAAAAACAAAAACAAAAACAAAAAGGACCTTGGTTAAATGCAGCGAGGGTGCCTATACAGTGGTAGCATTCTTCTGTTCTCTAGTGTGTTGATGAAATGGCCCAGTATATGAGCTGTCTGTCACCAGAATGGTTTCCTGCCTTGTTGCCACCTTTCCCCACAGACAATCAAATTAGTGGGCATTTGTCCAGAGCTTGCCCTATTATCAGCTAGTCAACGTAGAAGAACTTCCTTGAGAGAGAGAGACTGGTGATATGCATATTTTTGTCATTTTGGAAACACAGAACTAAGAGGAAGGCCTGGGAGACCTTGGTAATCACCTTGGACCCTGTGTGAGCCACAACAATGTATATAAAGGGTGATATGATACAGTAGCTGTGCAAAGCAAAGTGCGTGGCAGTATAGCTACATGGCCCTGAGACTAAATGCTGGTGAAGATGCCTTTGCCTCTGACCTGTTCTCAGTTCTAACCCCTGGAGATGAAGCCATATTCACTCCTGTCCCTGAGCTACTGTGAGATTTCCTGCTGTTTTCTGGCTACTTCTCCTTCCCTGCATTCCCCTCAGTGGGTTTCTGTTCCTTGGTAACCTCAAATGCTTTGAGTAGAACATTAGGTCAGGAGACACTTTTCAGTAACCAATAGGGCAATACTAAAAATAGAAATGGGGCAGAACAATAAGCTAAATAGTGCAATGTTGTGGAAAGAATGAGGATAGTAAATTATAGTCTTAGCCCTATCCCAAAAATAGCACTGTAACCTTATCCAAGGTGCTCGACACTACCAGGGTTGTCTAAAATGGGAATAGTGCAATCTCATAGGGATAGTGTCATGAAAAAAAATAGACTATGGTTGTAGAAATGATTTGGGGAGGCAAAAGGGCATGCCAGTGAGGGGTTCTCCTTGCTAGCTATTTGGAGATTGCTGGCTTTTAGACATTGGTTTTCAGCCAGGGGAAGGGTGTCTGGGAGGCCACCTTCGTTAAGGGTTCATTTCCCTCTCTAGTGAGATTTCTTTGCTCCTGTCTGCTTTTGATAGTCACAGTCTGATTTTTCTCCCAATGGTTATCATTCATCCTTAGAGTTCCTGATTATTTAATGCCTAGATTGGCTCCAAGTTTTCAAATATATATTCTAAGGTATCCTCAGAATTTTTCTGTTTTTAATATGAGTTGTGATACCAGAACTACTTGATATCTGTGTGCTATGGGTTAGTGACCAAAGCCATTGGCATTCTTTCCTTGCATTTCATGAAGGGCAAGAGTTGGGTTGTGCGTGTAAATAGCTTGGTTGGTTTTCTTGTCCTCTGCTGGCACATGTAAAATCATTGTGTTGTCTTGCACTCAGTGAATTGAGAGTAATGGGAAAAATAAGGGTCAAATGTTTTTCCCGATTGAACATGCTTAGTATCTGCAGAGATGGATCCAGAGTTAGCCATGGTTTTCTTATCCAGAGATGTTGCTGAGGCCTCCTGTCAACACAGTAAGGGAGCTAAGGAAAGGGGAGGTAAAGGAGAAATCCAGTGTGCTCGGACTCTGTCCAATCCTTCCCTTCCCCTATGTATTTACACCAAGTGGAGTATACTTCTCCTTCCCGGAAGTGCTTCTGTGTCTGAGTACGTTAATACATGACAGCAATTCTTTTTCAAATTGTAATGGCTACTTCTCCTTCCCTGCATTCCCCTCAGTGGGTTTCTGTTCCTTGGTAACCTCAAATGCTTTGAGTAGAACATTAGGTCAGGACAGCAATGCCACCTACAAATTCAGATTTTCAAGAGGACTTTTGATGGGTGCTCTTTGTGGAAAGACCCAGGCCAATGTTCTCTGCAGTCCAGATTGCTTTAGGGAGAAGGTAGAGTTATCTGGCCCTGCACTAGAATTCTCCTGGGCCCTTAGCAGCTTTCTGGGGCTCCTCAGATCCCAGACATTTGAGTTTCCTTTAGAAGGAGCAGACTTTATTTCTCTCAGGAAAGTGTGAATGGAGACTCTAGCAACATTTTTGGAAAAAAATTCACTGACAGGTGGTTAGAGATCATAGTATCGGGTCAGGAGACCAGTACGTTTTAGAGGGCATCCCTCCTCTCCCCTTATTATTATTACTTTTTTGATAGATGTCATGAAAAAAAAGTGAGGAGATGTAAGGCTGTTAGGTACAAACCTGAAATGTGCTTCACCAGGCTCTGAAAGAGGCTTGGCTAATCCAGTCACTTCTGTGATTCCATTGAGAACCACAGTAACTAATGAGGTACCCGTGTCTCTAGAAGGTGTTAGATGCACGTAGGCAATTTGGTTCTTCTTTGTTTCATCTGACCCTGGTCCACGAAGGAAATGGCAGTAAGTTCAGCTTGTGGAAACTGGAAGGAGTGCCATGCCATTGGCCAGTCCGCTGCGTGTCTGGACTGCTTCTTGCTTTCCTTCCACAGACATGGGTCGTCTTCCCCAATGCAGTGAGTTGACAGTGTCTCGTGGTATTAGCATGGTGTATATTATATAATGTGACTAAGTCATCAGTTGCTTGATTCATTTAGTAAGTCCTGTAATTTCCTATTTTAAATATATTTTGTTACATTTAATTGTGTGTATGTGTGTGTGTGTGTGTGTGTGTGTGTGTATTGCACAACTGTGTGCATTCATGGAGGTCAGAGGATAACCTTTGGGAGTCAATTCTTCCACCATGTGGCTTCAGGGCATTGAACTCGGGTCATCATGCTTGGTGGCAGGCATCTTTCCTTTCTGTGCCATCTTATCAGTCTTCATTCCATATGTTTAAACTATTACTTTTATTTCCATTTTTGTAAACTCTCAATGTTGCTATTGCTATATATCAAGGAGATGCACCAGATGTTATTTCTAATACTTCACGTGAAACATGGAACAAACTTCCAGGTGTGCTCGCCCCATGGCATCACATGGGGTTCCCTCAGCTCCCTCGATACCATTGTGTGGTAAGACATGTCAAGTGCGGCCAGCAAGCGAAGCCCTCTAGCTTTGGTGTCCAGGGTTTTCATTAGAGTGCATATAACGTCTCTGGGAGCTGAGTCAGATCCATTACTCCAATTCCAGAAGTTCCTCCCTAGTCAAAAGAAGCATTTACCGTAAATCATGCTATTAGGATAACTGGTTCTGGTAAATTCATATAGAATGGTCCAAGGCCCCACAGTTATAAACATAGATATTCACCATAAGTAACATGAACCAAAACCTGAGACATACAGAAACACATAGCAAGCCTCAATTCCATGTAGATCTTTGGGTGCAGGGGTTAACTCCCAGAGCCACTCTTGAAGACAAGCCTCTCTTGGCACTCCGGCACTCTATTGGGTATGAGCAACTCTGTCTTGCTAAACTGATTTTTTTTCCTTCCTAGCCTAATCCCCCATTGGAAGCTAGTCATTGTGAATGCTGAACCTGTTGGATTATGGATTTTCATCTTCCTTTAAAGAGTAGTTTATTTTCTTATTGATCAGCTTGAATGTTTTCAGGTTTATTTTTAAACTTTGAGATTAGATCTAGAGTAGTCTTACTTATTGTCTCATTCCCTCTTCCTCTCACTGTCTGTCTGTCTATGTCACATGTATGTGTGTGTGCAGGTAGATATGTGTGCAGACACATGTAGAAGCCAGAGGGCAATTTGGCGTTGTCCTCAGGCTCCCATTGTACCTTGTTTTTTTTTTTTTGTTTTTTGTTTTTTGAGACAGGATCTCTCACTGCCTGGAGCTTGTCAAGCAGACAAGGTGTCCCAGCCGTGAGCCTCAGGCATCTGCGTCTCTTCCTCCCAGTACCCTGACAAGCATGTGTCATGACACCAGGCTTCTAGGGATGGAACACGGGTCCTTAGGCTTCCAAAGCAAGCTCCTTGCTGCCTGAGCTGTCTCCCTGTCCTAGTCTTCCCTTTTCTGGGGTCTTACTGAGTATTCTAGGTTTAAAGAAGTCTCTTCTCTGTGGCAGGTTGCAATCTGAACATCTTCCACCCCACTGTGAGTTCTGAGAGAACTTCCTTATCTGATTGCCTGTTCTTTTTCTAGAAGATGTTCTCTCTCTTTTTTTAAAATTCACTTATTTATTCTTCTCTCATATATTACATCCTGATCACAGTAATATATGAAGATCGCAGATTCCCCCTCCTCCTCCCTCTCCAGTCCTCTCCCCCTAATCCACTTCTCTTCCATTTCCCTTCAGAAAAGGCCAGGCCTCCCAGGGATATTAACCAAACTGGTAATTGTTCTTGGCCAAGTCCCAGAAATCCCACCTGCATATGCATATTGATATCTAGCTAAAGACTACAGGTTTCTGTGAAGTTTTCCACATCTTTTTATTGTTCTAGTAGGGGGAAGCCATGCTTATCTTGATGTTTGCTTCCCTAAAACACAAAGTAGGCATGGAGTCCTTATTTGTCAAGTGAGCATGGGAATGAACTATAGTCTGGGCTTTTGGGCTATAGATTTTGGTGTTCCATTTGAAACACATTAGATTTAAGTAAGACTTGTGTGTAAATGTCAATATCTACTTTATAATTGGATTGGAGGTCAAAGGTCTATTTTTAAATTGTGGAAAAGGGTATAGGAGTAGCTCAGTGGTAGAGTGCTTGTCTAATGTGTGAAGCCCTGGATTTCCTCTTCAGCAGTCAATAAATGAGAGAAAGCGCTTGCTCTTAGGGAAGCAGCACTATATTCCCTATCAATAGTTATTTAATTTACTCAACTGTCTGGAATGTGGCAGCAGTGGGCTGAGGCAATGGTTAAGTGCTTGCTGAGTGGGTATGAGGACCTGAGTGTGGATCCCCAGCACTCATGGAAGAGCTGGTAGGTGGCTCTAATCGTCTTACTGGCAAGTTGTGTGTACAGAAGAGCCCTGGGACTTGCTGGCCAGCCAGCCAGCCTGAGGTACTATGCTCCAGGTTCAGTGAGAGACCCTCTCTCAAAAAATCAGGTGGACTATGAAAGAGGATGACATTGCCCCGATGTTGCCCTCTGGCCTCCACATCTACCCACATCTACCCACACATCCACCAACACATACGCACACATAACAATACACACAAATACAAAACACGATTGCAAGTTTATATGCTGATGGAGAAATTCAAAGATTGACTTGTTTAAATGAAAAGCAGTAATTCTCTCTCTCTTCTCAATCTGATTGAAAGGTTAAAATTTCAGTAAGGTTACTGTTGAGAAGGGAGAAATTTGTGTTTATATATATTATCACTACACTATTTAGGAAAGGCAACTGTACTTACTGAGTTAAAGGCCAGATGGGAATAAATATTAAACTAAAGTGTCTTAAAAAAATATTATGTAAAGACATAGAGCTTTCTCAGTATTAGACATGTTTCCGTTAACTTTCCTCAGAGGATCACCCTAACCAAGGCTAGCCTTGCTTTGCCCCTCTTTGCAAAGACGCTATATCAAAAGAGGCAGCGATTGAAGTCCTGCCAACGTCCAGATGCAGCAGCTGGAAGAATGAGGTTCAGAAGGTCACCATTTGGAGCTGCTCAAGCCAGGCCAGTCTTCCCGCTGTGGTTGCAGGTCTGCTTGGAGAAGTTGGTAGTTCTTTTGGGCCAGCCTCGTTCCATGACACCAGATGGGCCGCAGTGTAGCTGGGCCAAGGGAAGCCAGAGTGTGAGATCTAAGGTGTAAGATGCTGCCCACAATAGTTGTATGTACGCCACCATGTACTTGTAGCCAGAACTGTTTGTGTCAGAAGAGAGAAATCTTAAGAGTTGCATTTTCTGATATGGTAGCGTTACATACAGGTGCCGCACCCCCTCTCCCATTCCTTGAAATATAGTTGGCCCTGATTGTGCTTGTGAGGGTAAAATCCACAGCAGATTTATTTTTTAATGTAAAATATTTTGTCAATTTTCATATTTTTATTCTTTTGACATCTTCACACATGTATATAATTTACCTTGATTATAACAGCCACTTGTTAATCATTTATGAGTTTTTGTTGAAGTAGTATTTGAGACATGTTGAGTTAAATATGATAACAAAAATGATCTTTACCTGCATTTTGTTTTTCCCTTTTAATACAGCTGCTGGAAAGTGTATATGTGCCTGTTTGTTTTAATTCTGTTTCTGCTGAACAGGAGCCTGTGGGGGCATCTCTACTAGGAACATGCTCAGACACTGCTCCAAATTATACTTTGATTTTCAGTGTTGATTTAGGAATCCATCATCAAGTATGGAATTAAGTCCTTTGGATTTCCAAGCTAGTCTCTCGGTAACCTGTTAGCGCATATGCAATAATGAAAGCAAGAATGCAATTTTTTTCCAGTTAAAAAAGCAATTTCTAGAAATCATGAGCTTTGCAGAGCTAAAAATTCATTCTCATTGTTTTATTTTTAAGCTCTATTTTAAGTTTCTGCCAGGACAAAAATGTTCAGTCCCTTCTGGGTTCTGATGTCCTGGTAAAACTTCTTTGTGAACCTTGGGGATATGATAGAATTGGCACAAGAGAAAATTAATTTGGTTGGGATCCATGAATGGAGCAGAGGTAATGTGCAGGCCTTGCAGAGCCTGTTATAATCCATCACTGTACAAGTTTAGCTAGGATGCCGGGCTGCCCAGCACCTTCTGCTTGGGAGAGCATCATGCCAAGATTCACTCCTGTAAAACTCTGCTTTTCTGTATCAGAAGAAGGTGTGATCACAGAAGTCATGGGCATACACATTCAATGAAATGGCTTGTGTCTGTTCTTCTGGACGTATGGTGTGTGTGCCTGGGTACACGCTGTGTGTTCTGTAATAAAATTAAATGATGTTCACCACAGTGTTTTTCTTTCGCACTGGTTGTAGGATACTTTCCTACCACTTATTTTCTAGTAATTTGAACTCAAAACTCACTGCATCAGAGGTGAGTCAGTGCCAGGATCCCTAGTCTGTTTATCGCATGACACTGGACACGGTGATAGAATTAGAACAAGCTGCCCCCACCCTCATCCCCAGGCTTGCCGCTCTTCCTCTTCTTTCTCATCACTGAGGCCCAGAATCCAGAGCTGGGTTGGAGGCTCTGTGTAGAAGTGCATTCCAGAGCATGCACACTAACTGGGCTATAAATAGCATCTGCCCTGACAAAGCTGGGATTTTCTCAGCTCTGGAGACATTGAAGCCTTTGTTTTGTGGGTTGCTGCCCCCTCCCCTCACGCTTGAGTCATAAAGCCCGAAAAACTAATGAGGTTGCTGAAATGTAAAATCTAATTGGTGAGATGTATGGGAAACAATGAGAGAGCAGATCTCTAAGCCGCCATTCAAGGCCACTTCCCCTTGGCGGCCCTGCGGCTTGCTCACTTTGCTTCGTATTGTTCCAATCCCTCGAGTTAAGATGTTCCTTCCAGAAGGATCAAATTAGGCTTAGATTGGGGTTGGGGTGTATAACCATATAGGTTAATATAAGGATCCTGCATTCCCCATTTAGAATAGGGGAAAAATCCATGAAAGAAAAAGTACGTTGTATTTTCTTGACATATATATATATATATATATATGTGTGTGTATGTGTATAATATACATATACTTGATTACATATGTACATACAGATATAAACTTGATTGTATATTTTTGTGCATGCATATAAACCTGATTATATATATGTACACATATACAATTGTTTATGTATCTGTATAAACATATACATATGTGTACATAAATATATGTTACACCATACTATATATAGCATCTCTATGTATCTACACAACATATTATCTATTATACCATAAATAATATTAAATATATGTTTCTTAAATATTTAATATAGTATATGTATATTAAATATTTATATATAATACATATATATCCCAAAATGATTTGCTATTATATTCTGTGTGTATATATAGTAGTTTATCTATCGAAGTATAACCTATATCTGACTTGCCTATTGTTCCTGAATGGCCCTGAAGTAAGAATGGCTTTTATAGTTAGCATTTTTGCTAGTCATCTGAAATTGAAGAATCGAGAAACAAGAACAGGCAAGAAAGAAAGAAAGACCAAACATGGCCCCTCGTGTATAAACTACATGCCTGGTCAATGGGTTTTTACCCCTGTACCCAAAAGGTGCCTGCTGCCTGCTATAGGATGTGCTTGCTGTTAGATTCACCCACAAACCCCTAATTCCCTTCTTAATTTCCCAATGGTTTTCTTTCTATCCCTGCCCGGTCCTATCAGAGGCACCGAGGAAGTAAAGTTTACAAAGTGACGCCTCTGCCTTCACAGACCTTTCATTCCTGTGGAGGAAAAAGACCAGACCTGTGGAGCGCACAGCAATGAGAAACTGATGAACAGTCACAGGGACACAAAGCAGAGTGTGAGGCCGGGTGGCCCTCACCGAGGGAGGCCTGTGTGGCTCTGCTTCCCTCTCTGCTGTGTGCTGCGGACTGGTGACTAAGCGATTTTCCAGAGCTTGAATTCATCCATTCCCACCCCCACAACACACCACTTGTTTGCTTGTCCTGGGTGCTTCCTTATTTTCTGCTTTCTTTCTTCCCCAAAGTCTCCTTCTGTCCTGGGTAAAGCTCATCATGCCCCTGCTGTCAGTTGGCGGCTCTGAGGTACGCCTGCCGGTTAACGTCTTTTTCCCTGTTAGCCTTTCTGTGACTTAACGTTTCCTGCTATGTCCAGCATGGAGCTGTGCTTCTAGCCTTGTTTTTGTGACAATGAGCCCAGGCTACCTTAACAGAGTACTCCCTCCGGGCCAGGTGGTGTACAGAGCAGATACTTATTTCCCCAGACTATGATGTCTAGAAGTTCAAGGTCAGGGTGCTGGCAGCCCTAGTTCTCAGGGAGAATGTGTTCATCTTGCTGTTACCTACCTTCTGATTGTGTCCTCACATCGCCTTTCCTGAGTGCAGGCAGATCTGCGTCTTCCAAAGAAGGGATGAGTCCCACCTAACCCTTGACTCCATCTCTACCTGACAACTCCAAAGCTCCCTTTGCCAAATACTTTAGCTTTGGTTTGTGGGGACAGACTCCCATGTGCGAATTTTAGGAGCCTGTAAACAGCTCATAACAGTAGTTTATGATTATTTCTTTATTGTAAAACATGAGCTTGGGTTTTTGAAATTCCTTTTGGCATCAGGGTCTTCCCACATGTGTTCTCTAGAAAGCCAGACTGTTTTGCTTGAACTCAGTGGACTCGGACACAAATGTTTGACCCTTGTCTTTATTTTGGATCCTTCCTGCTGTTAGAATCCTTTGTACCAGATCACGGATGCTGCTTGCCTAAGCAGTCACAGACTGATTTGTTTTGTGGTTCAGAATATGCCCTCTAGCCTGTGTTTTGGCTAGCAGACTGACCAGAGCATGGACAGAAGGCCACAGTTGACACATCCTGAACACACGTAGGCCTCAAATTGTCCTCTTTCAAAACAGTTACAACAGTCATGTAAATGGCTAAGTAAAGGTCAAATATGAGCACATTATTTATGGCTCAGTTAGAGATTTGATAGCCAAAGTGTGTCAGCATTTGTCAGAAGACTGGCCCTGCCAGTCACTGTGCCAGCCTGCAGAGCGTCGCAGCCAATGGCGCTTGGGATGAATTCAGAGTCTAGTAGGAAGAGGACCGTCAGGATGGATGCCAGGACACAGAAGCACCACACATGACTCAGAAGTAGTTGCATTATTCTGGCCTGCTTACATCTTGACAGTTCTCCTCCCAACGAATCAGTTTCATCACCAGTGATAAGGGCACCTCTCCAAAGAACATGGCCTTGTCTGTGACATGAGCATATGTCTGTAGTGTGATGGGCTCTTAGGATTTCATGTGGTTGATTGAAGTAGGTACGTCATAGTTTTTCCTCCTCTAAGATCCAAGTTGAGGGGTTTAGGGGGATGGCTTTCTTGGTAAGATGCCTGCTACCCAAGCATGAAGACTTGCTTTGATTCTGGAGCATCCCTGTAAATATCCATAGATGGTGGTGTTTTCCTACCCCCAGAGCAGAGAAGAATGAACTAGATGACTCTGGAGCTTTCTGAGCAGCCAGTCTGGCTAGTCTGTGAGCTCCAGTTTCAGTGAGAGGTCCCCATCTCAAAAATCAAACCAAGGTGGAGAGTGAGCGAGGAAACACCTGACTTTGACCATTGCTTCCTACATGTGTTACAAACGTGAACATATACCACACACATATCACATACACAAATGAGTGTAATATGTACACAAAAAGTGGGGGAAAACAAATGTAGAAGACTCAAATTCAGCCTTGACTCTCTGAGCTATGAAAATAGGTGTGGGGCTTTTAGATAGTACAATGTTCATCTGTGTCAGATGGACCTGGACCCTGTTGGTGGCACTGTGTTCAGTCAGGTGGGATGCTGGAGAGACATTGCAGGAGGAAGGAGTTTTCCTTCTTACATCTGGGTGCATGCTCACAGACTCCAGGAGCTCTCCTGGTTTCTGCAGCATGCTCACGGACTCCAGGAGCTTTCCTGGTTTCTGCAGCATGCTCTCGGACTCCAGGAGCTTTCCTGGTTTCTGCAGCATGCTCACATGGACTCCAGGAGCTTTCCTGGTTTCTCCAGCATGCTCACGGACTCCGGCAGCTCTCCTGGCTTCTCCATGGCTTGGCTCTGGTAGCATTGGAAGGATCACGCGTGCTTGTTTTCTGCAGTGGTTGTGATTTCTTTATCTCTCAGCTCTCATGGTGTGGGTGGCTTCTCATCATCAGAGTCCTCCCGTTCCTGCTGTGCACATCACCAAGGTTGTTAGAAGCTTCCCTTAACATCACTCCTTGGGCTGTTATGTAGCAGGTAACTTTGTTGGGACAAGTTCCCATGACCAGCTTTTCCTGGCAGCCTAGAGGATGGATTCTAATAAGATCCACAGATAAAGCATCACTGCAATAAACCTCAGCTGAGGAGGGGAAGGCCTTAACATGAAGCCTTGCTCAGAAGCAGGTAATGACTGCTCCTTCTATCTGCCTTTCCTGTATTCTTTAGGGCTCCTTTGTCACTTCCCAGCTGATCTGTTCCTGTAGCCAATCCTGTCTTCTGTTAGCCTGCCATTTCAGGCTACTATGTGCTTCCTCCCTCGGGCTTGGACTTTCACACCATGGCCCATTGATAGACCTCGGTTCTGTTCCTGCGTTGTGTGTCAGCCCGCTTTTCTTTGCTGCAACATCTACCTATGACAAATCAGTTCTAGAAAGAAAAAGCTGATTTGGCTCTTAGTTTGGGAGGTTTAAATCTGTGAGTGACCGATGGTCCCTTGATTGGCTTTCTGCTGGAACACCACAGTGAGAGTACATGGTAGATCAGAGTGCTCGCCCTCATGCCCAGGAAGAAACGAGAGAAAGAAGACACCAGGGTGAGTGGTGTCATTTTTGGGCTGGTGGTTCTGGGTTCGATAAGAAAGAAGGCTGAACCAGGCACTGGTGGTGCACACCTTTAATCGGGAGGCAGAGGCAGGCAGATTGCTGTAAGTTCAAAGCCAGCATGGGCTACAGAGTGAGTTCCAGGGTAGGTTCCAAAGCTAAACAGAGAAACCCTGTCTCAAAAAACAAACAAACAAACAAAAAACAAAAACAAAACAAAAAAGAAAGAAAGAAAGAAGGCTGAATGAACCATGAGAAGCAAGCCAGTAAGCAGCCTCCATGGCCTCTGCATCAGCTCCTGACTCTGGGATCCTGCCCTGTTTAGAATTCCTTTCCTGACTTCCTTCAATGATGAACAGCAATGCTGAAGTGTAAGTCAAATAAACCCTTCCCTCCCCAACTTGCTTCTTGGTCATGGTGTTTCAGCATAGCAATAAAACCCTAAGCCAGCACCACTGGAGAGAACAAGCCTTTGAAAATGTGGGTTTTTAGGAGACATTTGAGATGCAAACTGTAGCATAAGAAGAAGTCGAGGGGGTTCTAGTGGATTCATGCAAAGGAGCCTGCATGTAATGGTGCATGTATGTGCTATTATATCTGGCGGAATAACTTAAGCTTAGGAAAGTCTCTGGCCGTGCAGGGAGAGCATGATGCTTCTCATCATCCTGGGGTAAAACATCACAAACTCACCATCTTGCCTGTGTTGGGAGCTTTCAGGGGCTGTGGACCAGGCTGCTGAGGGGCCCAGTTGGTTTGGGGGCACTGTCAGCAGAGCTGTTTATCTGCACTGATAATCCTGAGCGATTAAATGGACCATCAAGGGTGGACTGCTTCTCCCCTTGCATCCTGAGATAGGGCTGCAGGCGGGCCTCCCTCTGTTCCTCTTTCCGTGTGAGTCCTGCAGCAGCGAGGTCGCGCAAGTGCCACTAACGCCCGGCATAAAAGAGACAGCACTGGAAGGGGCTGCTTTGACATGGTCTGGTTTGATGCTTGCCTGTTTGAGGTTGAAAGATGACCACAGGTGAAATTGGGTGCCTCACTCTCAATGTGTATGTACCCCCTGAGAAAAAATTCCCTTCAGTCCATCTGAGTTGTCCTCATCCTCCTATAGTTATTATTTATAAATCTTGAAACAATGTACTGTGGACTTTATTAAAGAATACTTGGTGGCTGAGGGGATGAATTCCTGAGTAAGGCATGAGGACAGCAGTTTGGATACCCAGCACACATACAAATGTTAGCCTGTGTGATGGCCCCTCCTGTAATCCTGAGCTCACCTCAGCTGGAGCAGGGGATCCCCAGGACGAGCTGACTAGCTAAACTACCTGATCACTGAGCTTCGTGCACAAATTAGACCCTGCTGCAACATATGAGGTAGACGTGTGATCGAGAAAGGCACATCACATCGACCTGTGGCCTCCATACAAATATGGATACATGTATACCCACACACATGTGAGCATGCTTATGTGAGTGCATATCCACCACATACGCACACAAAAATATTCAGGGGTTGGGCAAAGAAAGACATGTCTTTAATGTGTTTGTTTATATATAGAATCTATAATTAAACTATATATGGCATGAGAACAGAGGGGTGACTATTTGTGGGAAAGGAAAGGGACCAATGGAGGACAGGAATATGGAAGAGCGGAAGGGTAACATGAGCAAAACACAATGGTATGTATGTGTGAAGGTTCTTAACGAAACCATTTGTTTAACAAACAGCTTGAAAGTAAATGTTTAGTCTAGATATGTGAAAAGGTTAGGTTGGAAATGATTTGAATAGATACATTATTTTTGACATAATATCGTACTGAAGTCTAATATATGTAGAGAAAAATGCATACTTCTTAAGTGGACAGTATGGCAAATATTTTGCAAATATCTGATTAATTGATCTGATAAATGAACTCTCAGTTCTGTTCATTGATTACTTCTCCCTAGATCAGGGGTGACCAACTTGCAGCCCATGGGCAATGTGCTTCTCAGGAATGAATGCTGCCCACTTTGTCTGTAGATGTCAGGGATCATATTGCTATGTCCCAAGGTCAGACACCTGCCCTAGGTGCCTCCTTCCTTCTTGTATATGCTTATTAGCAACCTCTCCTCTCCTCTCCTCTCCTCTCCTCTCCTCTCCTCTCCTCTCCTCTCCTCTCCTCTCCTCTCCCCTCTTTCCTCCCCTCCCCTTCCCTCCCCTCCTTCTCTCTACCCTCTGCCTCTTTTCTTTTTTGACCTTTATATCTGCTGTCATGCCAAACCAGTAATCAGGCAATATACCAAATACACAGAAAACCAAGTTTGTAAGCTAGGGGCCCAGGCCCCCGAAAACCTCGTTTGTCTTTAAAACATGCCTGGGCGCTGGGCGATAGTGGCGCACGCCTTTAATTCCAGCACTCGGGAGGCAAAGCCAGGCAGATCTCTGTGAGTTCGAGACCAGCCTGGTCTACAGAGCAAGATCCAGGACAGGCACCAAAACTACACAGAGAAACCCTGTCTTGAAAAACCAAAAAAAAAAAAAAAGCCTGGGTATCTGTGATGGGCAGCATGTAACACCCAAGGATTCCACAGGATGGAAGCTCTGGGAAGCTTCAAGGTGGTGGTATTGGATTCTGCTGCTGGGAAATGCACATGAGATTTCCACTTAAGACCATCTATGCCTTTGTGTGCAGCTGGCCTCAAGCTATGACTCGAGGCCCCAGCACCAGGCTAATCGGAGCTGATGCTATGTGCAGCTTGCTCCGCTCTGGAATGCACATTGCTTGGACTTTGGGAAAATCATTAACTCTCCTTGGCTTAAGGAGCTTTGACGAGAGATTGCAGGATTATGTGTGTATAGTTTCAAAGGTTGTATTTTAAGATGAATAATTTAAGAAGATTAGCTAGCATCCTTCATTAATCTGCAGCTATTTTAATGATAAAAAGGACAACCTACTTTCACCCCAGAAGAGAAATATGACAGTTTCGCCTATAGGTTCTGTCTAATTAAAGTTTGTGTCAGTTGTAGGAGGTGGATGATGCTAACTAACCTGGAACTGATGAAGGAAAACGTCTGTGGCCCAAGTCTACACAAGCTCAGCAACTTTTCAAAACTTTACCATACTGCTTTACATGACAAATATGCTTCTGTACTGCTTCAGACATAGAAAGGCAGACTATAGTCATAAAGAGACCATGTCCTAAATAGACGAATTTAAAAATTACTGGACATGAGATGAATCTAGTGGGAATTATTCTCCTCAATGTAAAACCTGTTATGAAATGAACAATAATCTGACTTGATTTCTGTGTTTAAAACCTGGCTGATTTTGGTCTGAAACCTAATCAAATGTTAACTCACCTTTACATCTGACATCACAAGCATCATGGACTTGTTAATTTTATTTCTTGGTGGCTCATATAAGTGTGGGATAGGAATTAGCAGGTGGCAGAGAGCTAATTGTTTCATTATTTGCTGGAGAAGAAAACATTGACAGTGAATTAAAGGATGGACTCAAGTGGTGTGTGTGTGTGTATGTGTGTGTGTGTTTGTGTGTGTGTGTGTGTGTGTGTGTGTGTGTGTGTGTGTACATGTGTGTTCCAAGTGTGTCTTCTCAAAGTACCCTCAGACTAGACTGGACTGGTTTATAAACCAGATCTACAAAAGATATGGTCAATAACATGTACAGCAAAAGGAAAGTATGCTCGAGTCTCTTCAGTCTGGTGATAGGAATTCAGGCCTGCATATTTATTTGATCTGTTCAGCTTTTCATCCCATGCTTCTGAGAATTCACAGTTATTATAATGGGCAAAAGTATTCATATTCGATTGTGAATTGGAAAACAATTGCTAGAGACAAGTTGGGAAGTGGGGGGGGGGGAGAGGGAGGAGTCAGTATTACTGCAATGGGAATGTGGTATAAATTTTAAAGCCACCTTGACATGGATTATAAATATGGAAGATTGTGACTCATGTCCCAGCAGGGTTTTAAAGTCCCTGTCCTTTTATTTCTTGCACAATTATTTTGTTTGCAGTGGTATTTAGATCTACCTAGGTCCTAGACAAGAACTACTCAAGCTTTCTCTATCTACATTTTCTTTTTTCATGAAAAAATTTTACTTGATATAGGTATATAAAATACATTTGAAAAGCAAACATTTACTGATAATAAATCATAAAGGAGTTTATTCAAAATGATTTTTGATATGCATATAATTTTGTTTTTATTGAAGACTTAATTCATATACTAGTAAGTGGATCTGGCTATATATTTTATATAAAGAATTAAAACTTGGCTGAATCTGTGACACTAGAGGTCACAGAACATCTTCAGCGGTTTTTAGAGTTAGCTTATATTTTGATTGTATGATCAGGGTGCTGAGAACACTGCCTTATATAAACAGGTAGTATAGCAAGGCATGGTGTTGCCATAACTTTGGAAATATCTCTTTCCTTATCTTTCCAGGCTTCAAATCGTCCCTTGTGGCATCCTCTTACATTTTCCCCTGCATTCGGTCTTATCCCAGAGCTTAAAAGGAATGACAAGTTAGCCTTCCTCTCCCCACACTTCCCTTCCCTCTTCTGTACAGTGGAATCATGCTGTTGAGTGCTGCAGAATTGCTAGAGGGTGAAATGAGGTGATGCATATAAAGTGGCCAGCACGGTGCTTGCTGTAAATATTGGCTGCGGTGATGCCCATGGAGATCACTTAAGGTACAGGTCAGCATGATGCCTGGCAGTTTGCCGTGATGCTTGGCACGAGGTTGGTGAGAGTAGATGACGGCTGTCAACAGTTGCATACCTCCATTATTACCTCCACTAATGATGTGCTTGCTCCCAGATAGTCAGCAGAAAGGAGGACACTAGCAGAAGATTTCAGACACCCAAGAGGTGGCTTGGCTTTCCTTTTCTCTTCTTCCTTTTTCTCCCTTCCCTATGCTGGGAGTGACCGGTTTTTCTCTCCTTGTCACGCAAAGGAAGTTCTGTCAGATCTAGAGCCTGTCTGTGGTTGTGTGCTATGATGGTGGTTGTGAGGGCGGACTTTTCTTTTTCTTTTTTTTTTTTTTTTCCGGGGGTAACATTCTGTGTGAGTGTCTCTCATTAAGTAACTTACCTGGATCCTCAAGATGTATTTCCACACAAGTATTCCACAACAACCTGGTTTTCTGGCTCCGATTTCATTTTCATGATGGCATTTTAGGTAACTGCCTTACACATGTTGATATGTCTAAGTTACTTGTCCTTCCTCATTTACCCGTCTGTAGCAGGTTAGTCAAGGCCGCTCCACTTGAACCTGGCAATTGCTCAGTCAGCAAGTATTTACTGTTTGTCCATGGAGGGATGGCAGACAGACATGATGAAAGGTGAGCTTTAGAGGTTAATCTGGAGGCCGAAGATGTAACTGGCATCCCAAAGTCAGCAGGGAAGGGAGGATACGTAGGAGACTCAGCCAGAGTTGGGTGGAGGAGGGCTCACAGGAGTAGTATACGTATGTACAAAGTATGTATGCCCAGAGTCCCAGGGTCCAGGCAGTTCCTCAGCTCCAGTGTCTAAATTTACATTTCATTAGCAGTGATGATCTGCAGTTCTGCTTAGTCCTTGCTCTTGCCTATACTTATTATTGCTCAAAAACTTAGTAAGTGAATACAGTACCTGTCACCCCATTCTCTTTCATGACTTCTGTGGAGCTGGGCTGGGCAGTCCTGGCTCCATCTCTCCTGAAGTCATAGACACATGGTGGCTACCAGGCTTTCAGAAGAGGAAACCATTGGTGACATGTTTACATCCCTGTTTATTGTATTTTTCTGTCTCCAGGATAGGGCTGGGCTGGGGCAAGGCAGAGAATCTTCTTATTCGGCATCAAGCAATCTGATGCTGCGAAGAAATCGGCAACTGTTTATCAAGTGTCTACTGTGCAGTAGGCTTGGTCAAGATGGTTTCCGTTTTTCTGGGCTGTTTCATTTTCTTTAGTCTGGTCTTTCCTTTAGAGTGAATTCTCGGACAGGCCCGTCCTTTGCCATTCTGTCTTCCAGGGCACCTTTTCTTTATCTTATCACCCACTTCAGTGGCCTCATAGCCCTTTCCCTGTTTATACTGGGTAGCTGTTGGCTGCTTTGCTTCTTGTATAGATGTTGCCTATGACACCAAGCAAAGGTCTGTGATAGCCACCCAGGCATCTCTGTTGCTCAGGGGGCACTCAGTAGGAAATTCTTGATGCTAGTAAAATCTGCACTATAGATGAAAACAAATAGCATTTTAGTATAAATATAACCCGAACAGGGGACTTTAAACAAAGTACCAAATAGGGGGCAAGCTTGCAGTGAGAACTTGCTTGATTTTTCTGAACCTCAGATTTAACTGGACACCTGGCGGTGTCCTTTGCTAAACCTACCAGCCTTGTTAACTGGGATTTGCTATAGTGTTTGATCACAGACACTCAGGATATGTTTGAATGAGTGAAGAGTGACTACACGAAGGGATGTATTTCTTTACCCTGAGCAGTTATTTTATAGCTATGAGATGTGCAGACAATATACTAAGCCTGTCCCTGGGCCCAGAGTCAGTCAGTGCAGCAGGGGGATGGGAGTCCGATTTTGGAGGAGGAAGTCTTTGGCTTTCAGGTCATGTTCAGATCTGTGTACTGCATCACTCTGCCTCACTTCATTAAGACAACTTGACTCCTGTGGCCATCAGATTTCTTGTCTGTGTCTTAAGCTGGACTCTCTCAGGAAGCCCAGAGAGAGTTTACAAGAGGCCCAAGAATAAGGTGAGGATGGGCAGTGAGGAGCATGGCAACAGCGTGGTCGTCCTGAGCCCACAGGGATACTGATGTTCTTAGACTGTCATTTCCATCATTGACGTCCTCCTAGTGCCCCCCCCACACACACACAGTACCACACAGCCAGTCCTGGCCCCACAGCTTTCCAGATACATTCTCTCCTTCCCCCATCAGTGAACATGCCCACATGCTGGTTCCGACTTACTGGTTCTGGCTGAGCTTACCTGTCTGTATCCTACATGCAGAGGGGTCAGGAGACAGAAACCTTTGGATTCTAATGCAAAAACCATCTCTATCTCCTTGTAAACTCAAGAAAAGAGGGTTCTTGTTTGTTTGTTTTACTCTAGGAAGTGTCTCAAAAGGAGCTGAGGAGCCCGAAAGATAATGTGTCCACATGGTACCAACATAAAACTATGGTAGCACTGTGCCTTGTGATGTTTTCTTGAAAAAGCCATTGTTTTCAACTTGTTAGAAAACTAGAGTGGTGTTTTCTTGAGAGAGAGAGAGAGAGAGAGAGAGAGAGAGAGAGAGAGAGAGAGAGAGAGAGAGAGAGAGAGAGTTTGTATGTGGCCAAACTGGTACTCCCAGGAAGTATGTGATACATTTACAAATAAAGCCCTCAGCTCTCTGTGGGGTGGGGTGCAGTGGTGGCTCTAATTATGTCTGAATATGCCGTCAAAATTTCCCTTTCTGAACGTATATGATCAAAACAGCTAACGTATTCAAAACTTGCTTATTTAACTGAGCAACACTATAGGTCAGAAATTCCTCATCCACAGTTCTGAAATCGAAAAGTCTCTCTGAGTGTTGAAGGGTATCAATTTTTTTCTGATGTCTCATTTGGCAGAATTCCCTGAGATGACAGAAGGTTATTTATAGTCATTATTATACCACTTAGTTGAATATTCATGTTTCCCAGCCGAAATACTAATGTGCTTGATTACAAATATTGCTTTGATCTCAATGAGGATATTTTACTGTATGTGGTCTCTTTTACCCTAATAAAATTTGGAATATTCACATGTTCAACACTTATCAATCTCCAAGGTTTTAGTGTTTTTGAAGTATATGGTTATGTTTGTATATGTATGTTTGTGTGTGCACGCTTGCACATGTGTGCATGTGTGTGTGCGTGTGTGCGTGCGTGCGTGCGTGCGTGTGTGTGTGTGTGTGTGTGTGTGTGTGTGTGTGTGTGTGCCTGCAGGAAATATGTACATAGAAGGTTCTAGAAGGATACAGTGCTTAGTTGCTCCGTTTTTAATGCAAGGATCAGGTAGAGAGACAATGAGAAATTGATTTAAGCCTCAATATTTCTAATAATTATTAGAATCAAACAATATTAACTTTTTCAATTCAAGAAGAGAGAATAATGTTGAATGGATATTTCATGGGGCTTAGACAAATAATAGAAGTATAAATTGTCAAAGCTGATTTGTCTGCCAGGCCATGTCTTCATACATTAGCTCAACAGAGACCCAGAAAAAGTGATACATAAAACAGACAGCCTCCTGCCTCTTGGATAAGGGCTGGGAATTGACATCAGCAAAAAACACTAATTTCACTAAAGAAAATAAATAAAAGCACATAAAAATGTGGTGAGTAAATGTAACTGCTCATACTGGTGACGGGTTTGGCATGTTTTATGAAGTTGCAACGATTACTCATCCACCATACATTTGCAGAAGTTCTTTTACAAAAGCCAGATGCACAGGCAGTCACAGGGGTTAGTAGGTGGATGGGGAGATTAAGCCCAGTGAAGTTAGGTAGCTTGTCAACAGGCTCTTCTGTGTCAGCCTATGAGATGGCTCCTCAGGGTAAGTCTGATTTTGCTTTTTCAGGGCTTTCGGGAGAGTGGCAGAGAAGGGCTGGGCAGCCGCCTTTTGCGTGGGTTACATAAGTCACCGATTTCTTCAGTGAGAAGGGCATTTACCGGACTCTAGCATATTCTGGAGTTTCTGCTTCCCAGCTTCATCTCCTGTTCATTTTTAGTGTCTGATGTCCCAGGGTTGAAAAGGCCTGCAAGGGGACTTTCTGAGCTCACATGTGAGCGTGGAGCTGGTGTGTGGAGATTGGTAGGGTGCAACTGCAGCCTCCAGTTCTTTATGAGGCAGTTTCTGGTTATCGTGGCACACTGCTCGAGCTTGTTTATGAGCTTAGCCAGGGTTTGGTTTGCTGAGTGGTGACCACTGGTGCTTTGTGATATGTAGCAATGGTTTTCTTTCAGACTGGAAAAATGTCATACACCAGTCAAAGTGAAGTCAGTTTTTTTTTTTTTTTTAACTTATAAAAACTTTAAACATGACCTTAAGTCCTTTGGTTCTGACTTCAGAGAATGCTGGCTGTTGGGGTCAGACAAAGTGAGGATTGGCCACGCTGTTACAAATGAGCTTTGTAGTAATTACTGCTTAGATCATAAAATGCTGCTTTCCCACTGGATGTCAATGCTCCTTTTCATTACAGTGCTAGAGACAAAATCATGTGATGATTTTTTTTTTTTAAGTTTAACTATAACCATGTTTGAAAGGCAGTTTTCATTTTGTGGCTTTTTTTTTCCCTTCCCCCTTTCCGGTGTCTAGTGCAGCCAAGGATTTTATCTTCTTGTATCTCTTTGACACTCTACTGAGTAATGGATTCTGAGCTACTTTCTCAATAGAGGAGCCTAGTTTCATCCTTAGCCATGGCTGGATGTTCTCCCTCCCTACTTCCTCTCCAGCTCAAGGAGGTCACTAGGGACCCAAGACATGGCTGTACCCAATGGCTTATGCAAATGATAGTGGCATCTGAATGGAAGCTCATTTGGGACGTCGTCATCTCGATTCCCATTGACTAATATTCAGTCTCTCCAAAGGGAGCATGAGCCTGTAAATACAGAGCTGTTTCCATAAAGATCCATACATAGGTTAAAAAAAATGTAAGGGAACTTCATTGATATTTTAACAAATGAAAATATTTACACGAGGGCTTTTACAAAGGAAAGCCCTGACTTTCTAGTGCTGAGGGTCTCACATGAACACATTTGCATCCTCTAGACACAGGAGCCCTGAGCCAAGGGCTGTGGGAAGTTGTGCCTCTTGCCTCTCTGGGGTATCAGTAGTTCTTAGGTGTTTACAGAGACACAGATGTGTCTGTACTTCAGCTGGTCAATAACTGAGGTGCTCTCTCATGCTGATATCAAAACATACAATGGAGCAGAGCATGAAAAGAGACACTTGGCTGTACTCAGGGTGGCTTTAGATCACCCCTGGACATTGCCACTACCTGTCCTTGAGAAGATGGTCCTGCCTTCCCTGTCCTTGACTGTAAGTAAGGTGGGCTTTGGTAGAAACTTCTTGAACACAGCCACTTTAGAAAAGTTGCTGTGGGCCTAAGGGGGAGTCCTGGGGTGTCTGCAAGAGTTACTGGCTGGGCTCATCTGGACACTGCATCCATCCTGTCATACACAGAGATGCTTTGAGAGAGGCAGGGGTCTTGACCGAAGGCCATACTCCCAGGCAGATGTTGTTGGGATAATGAGGCATTGTCTTCATTGAGAGAAAGCATAGTCTCAAATGTGGAGGTAATGCTTGAAGGCACAAGGATGTAACTGTAATTTCCCAGTGTTCTTCCTTCCTCATTCTTAGACCACAACAGTGACTGACTGAACAGCATACTCTTAAATAGGAGAGAAATCAAGTATAATTTCAGAGCTGGCAAATATATGAATGGGTTGCCAACTCTATTTTTATTATTTTTATTTTTGGAGCAAGGTCTCCTGTTGCCCAAGGTGGACTCCAATTTACTATGTAAATGAGGGTGCTCTTGAACCTCTGACTTCTGGCTCTCTTACCTTTGCCTCTTTAATGCTGGAATTACAGTCTTGTACTACCGCATACAGTTTATGGATGTTGGAAATCAAACCCAAGGCTTTGTGCATGCTAGGCCAGCACTCTGGCAATTATGCTACATTTCCAGCCTTTCCAGGTTTTTTTTTTTTAACTTCATCTTGCAGCCTTTATTTCTAATTAGTTCTTAGTGTCTTATCTAAAAATGATACATGGAAAACCCCATGCAGCTTTTAATGCTAAGTTGTGTGTCATATTTAGGAAATTTAACTTAGAAGAAGGAGAATCAGGCTTAAATATAACACTCCCATATTATATGTAATCATACAAATACATATATATGTTAATAGCTGTATATATGTCCATAGCTATATATCTTTCCACATAATTTATTAAACCCTTAAGTACACACACACACACACACACACACACACACACACACACTCAAAATAACCATGCTGGAAGAAGAAAAAAGGAAGGAAAATAGTAGTTAGTCATCCTGACATTTTAATGTGTGTACTTACTACTTAAAAATATTCCGATGCAGCTTTGCTTTATGCAGTTAATTTTGGGGGTACAGCGTTTTAGACGGCGACAGACAAAAGGGCAGGAGGCAGTTGTTAACGCTGTAATTTGCAGAAGCTTAATAATACAAGTCCATTTTCTTTTCTGAATGTGCTATTTATATAATTTGTATTTTTAACAAATCTTAGAACTAGAATGAAAATAGTAATTAATCTAAAGAGTAAAAAAAAAATGTTAGCGCGAGAACAAATCTGGAAACTAAGAAATCCTCTTGGTTAAGCCCACTCCGCTGAACACTCTTGTTTGTGTCACAGAGTCTGACACTGAGCAGATAACATATGCTCAGTTAATATCCAGAGGGTGGCTCATCTGGGTAGCACTGCGCTTTCTTCTCAGGAAAGCAGGCTACACTTAGAAGTCGCAGTTTGGTTGTAAAACTGAGTTAAGAGAAACAGAATAAATAGTTTAAGCCGCCATCGAAGACCATTGGAGACACAGTGCCTATAGCAGGACACACAGAAAAGGGACAGAGTGAGAGTTGAGAGTGTTTGCATGTGGGGATGATAACCCAGGTCAATTTTTTTTTTCCTATTTTGTTTGCTTTCATTTCCTACAGTGAGCAAACACACGGTTTGGGGTGGTGCTTTTGTGACATATAGCAGACTTACTTATAAGCGTATTTAACACATTCTTTCTTAAACTGAGTCAATGAACTCACAAAAACTTGAACCAGTGCCTGTTCGTATCTCATTTCTTTTGGTTGAGCTTGCCTTCTAGCAAAATTCATATTAAAAATAATACTTTGTATAGATTACTAGTTCAATCAGTTATGCTCTAGCACAACACACTTGAAAAAATTATTTTTGATCTTATGTGTGTGTTTGTACCCATGCGAGTTTATGTGTGTGCATGCCAGTAGTCATGGAGGCCAGAGAATTTGTCGGATCCCCTAGTTCTGGAGTTACTGGCAACCGTGAACATCCTCATGTGTGGGTCCTTTCTCTGCAAGAGTAATATGGGCTCCTAACTGGTAAGTCATCAAAGCCCTGTAGCCCCATACACATATTTTTAAAAAAGTCACCATCCTGTGCAAAACCATGCATAGACATTTGCAAGGTGTATAGCTAAAATCAAACTAGAAGTATAATATTAAAAATCTTTCAGAAAAAAAGAGAAGATAGGAGCCTAATGAAAATAGTTGCTCTATTTATGCTTGTTAATCAGTTAAGCAATGTAACAAACACAATACACTTGGCATTTGGTCTTGACTATGACCTAGATGTTGTCTATGAGTGTGGCCTCAGGTAATTTGTTACAGAGCCATACAAGTCAACTTATCTGGAGTTGGGCGTGGTGTGTATACCATGTGTGGTAAACTGAGGCAGCTGGTGTGTGTTTACACTGTGCATCTGTGCTTTCTGTACGGCCTGATGGGTGCAATGTCCTGTGGTCACCTAGTGGTTCTTGTGGGCAGACCCACATTCCTTGGGTTAGTCTGCTGTTCTCTGATACTTGTGCTGGAACAATGCATTTCCCAAGCAACACCGGAATAGAACGGACTGCATGTGATGGAGATGAAATTTAACAGTACTTGTTCTAGCTGTGATAAGAGCCTGGTTTGAAACCAGCCTCCCCATCATTACTCATTATTTCAAGGCTTGCATGAAGCATCCCTGTGTGGTACTCCACTCCACCATGCTTTAGTTCATGACCCGAACAGACAACAGAGCAGCAGCATTCTTAGGGAGACATTCAGCCCTGCTCCTGTATTCTCCCTTGGCATGTAACTGGAGACCTGCCAAACTCTGCAGCTTTCCACACTCAGTTCCATTACCAGATGGGCTGTCCAGTCAAGCAAATGGCCTTGAACTTGAAACACCATCAGATAATGCACTCCAGGTCCTTGTCTGGAAGTTTAACCTTGATCATAGCGCAGCTCAGTCCTTATAAAGGCTGCCATGAAAACATGAAGTTTATGCATTGTTATCTCAAAGAAAGAAGTTCCCATTTTGGGACCCTACTTCTCATACTGGGTTGCCTTGCACAGCCTTAATGCAAGGGGAGGAGCTTAGCCCTAGGCAACTTTGATATGCCATGTTTTGTTGATGTCCTTGGAAGGCCTACCCCTTTCTGAACAGAAACAGCAGAGGAGTGGATTGGGGAGGGGCAGATGGGAGGTATTGGGGGAGAGAATGGGAGAAGAGGAGGAAGGGGAAACTTCGTTAGGGATGTAAAAATAAATAGATTTCATTTAAAAAAAAAGAAAGAAAGAGGTTCCCCTGTTCCTCTTGAATACCTTATTACAAAGAAGGGAGAAAAGTGTGTCATTTGAAACGTTTAAGGAAAGTCTGAGGATTTTATAAGTAACAAAAGCGATCACTTAAGGGAAATCTATTGCACAATCTGTGCCTGAAGTCATCCAGATGAACAGAGATTTTGATCATGAGATCCGCCAGAGATATCTCCCCTACCTGCCCACCACTTATGTAACTTAAACTAAATTCCATTTAGCATTATGCCTCTAGCCCCATTACAAGAAGATCAGTACAAGGTAGGGATTTATAATGCTGGTTATGTGTGGTGCCTGCCTTGTGGGTTTTACACTGACCTCTTTATGACTGTTGGGAGAAGTGTCCCTAGCTTCAATACCGCAAATGACTGTGTTTCTGAACAGCTTTGGCCTTTGCTTCCATGGGTATTGTTAGTCATACCACTGATGCTGTCCTCTTCCTCTTCATGGCCGCAGACTTCTTTGCTCTGACCCACACATTGGAAAACAAAAACGACCCAAAAGAAAAATCACTTGCCAACCCGGGAATGAAGTTTCCCACCAGTGTATTTGAATGATCAGCATTTAATTCAAACACCAGATCTGGCCACATTGAACTCGCATCTCCATGGAGACTGTGGGGTCCAGTGAAGAAGTAATGCCCTTTCCCTAATATAGAATAGGCTGTCTCCAGTTAGCTAATTCCCTTTGCCTCATCCTAGAGGAGGCCGGACTCATGTGTCCTCTGGCTTAGAAAGCCAGTACTACTACTTTCTGCCTTTGTTCTTTTATCTTGGGACATTACAGACTCTTTTTCATCAAATTCTTTCAAGTCTTTTAAGAAGAAATGAGTAGAAATAAGCAGAAATAGGAAACTGACTTTGTTCTCCCAGACATTTTGTTTGTACTTTGCCTGGTAAGTTCTGAAGCATTTCAGTGTTTTTCCTGTGACCTCTTTTTGAGCATACTTGATTCTAGTACCATTGAAGAGTTGGCATTTTTTGTGCATTTATTTTGCAAGTCCACACAATTATAAATGTGTGGTTTCCTTCCTGCCTTGCATCCCTGCTTCCTCCCCACCCCACCCCCTTCATCCTTCCTTCCCTCTCTCATGCATTCTCCAGTCCTTACAGAGACTAAATACACGGGAGTTCGTTTATTAAGCAATGCTTTTATTAAGGATCAGGCCTGCCAATGATTGCATTGGTGTTAGGGATAGAACAGTGAATAAAATGGACTAGAATGTGTGGTGTGTCAGAGATCACAGGCTGTCAGGAATGGGGTGAAAACCAAACCAAACAACCAAGCAAGCAAACAAAAACAAGAGATTTCTGATCGAGGCTAATGGGTTAGGCCTCAGTGTTTCAGTTTCTTCTGATCAGAGTTCTGAATTAACAGTAGAGAACTGTACAGACATCTATGGAGGGGCACTGTGGTCCAGAGGGACAGAGGCAAGGGTAAAACCCTCCCTTGGAGGAGGAAGCATCCTGGGTCTGGCCCAAGATGTCTCTTTTATTCTGCATGCTGCCTCCATGAAGACTATCAGGAGAAAGGCCTCTGGTGTCGATACCACATTTAATCATGCTTCAACACAGCCTTGGCTTTTTGACCTGGCAGTATTGGCTTATACTCTCTGGACCACGTCTGAGAACTTACTTCACCCTTGAAGGCCACATTTTTCTTGCTGGTTTCCGCTCTGGTCCAACTTTGGTCATTGGCCCTTTATAAGTGGTTAGTAAATATTTGTGCAATTAAAGAATGAGCATCAAGAGTTTTAGAAGAATAGCAAGGTTCTCTGAAGCAGAGTTCACTAAGCTATGTTCTCACAAATGTAGGTAAAGCCTTTTCTTTTGATCCATAGTCAGGGCCATTATCTATTGGGCCACTGACTTACCCACAAGGTCCTTTTCTTTGGTGATGTTTGCAGTTTTTATACTTAGCAAGAAACACGTACTAATAATAAACAAGGACTTGTCATCCAAGTAAGGGCCCTGAGGGTCTCCACTAGGGCGCTAGGGTTGGGAGTGCATCCTCCAGGTTCACCCACTTATTTGGGCATGCTCTAGAACAGTGGGAGCTAGACTGAGGCAGACTGTATCGTTCTTTTCTATCTGTTGTTTGCCATTTGTTTATCTCAGCTTCCAGCACAGAACTTGTGAGCTGGGAGTGAGAACCTAACACATACTGAAGAATAACCAGGATTTGAGTGTGGTCACTTTTATAGAGTGACATTGTGTCCACCCTGGAAAACTACTGTATGTTCTGTAATAGTCTTCTAAGGACACCTCAGAACCAGGGAAGACTAGATGTCTAAGTGGACATGAAGGCCAGGCCTTCCTAATGCATATGTCACACATTCCTTGCCTTAACTCCTTAGTTTTTAATCTCTTTATGCACAGGGAAACTGAGATCCAGATTGGTGAGGACAGAGCCTCGTTTAATTGTAACCATTGTGTTTCCAGTTCTTAGTCTTAGCAAAGAAAATTTGTGGAACTTAAGAGTGAGAAGAATTCTCAGGACCAATGGAGTCTTGATGGGGTTAGCAGCCTCCTTTCCTGCTGTATGCCCTTGGGGACCTCCGGTGTGACTGGTGTCAGGTGGAGAGGAAGGTCTGTTTCGTAGTGCATCCTTTTTTGGTTTTTCTGAATGCACCCCAAAGACTGCTTTGGCTCCATGACTTGAGACTGTGAGACTTCACCTGGGCTTCTACAAAAACATTTGCGAATTTCTTCTTCAGAGAAATCCTTGCTTTGGCTGTGATAAGACACTGGTATTTTATAATTATTCCATTCCAATCTCCACATGGTGTTCAGCTTGTCAGCCCATTCCTTCTCGTTCTCAGCCAAAGATGCTAACAATTTTATCCTCTGGCCACTCCTTCTCTCTGTCCCGGTGTCAGGAACAGATTCCTCTCCTTGCCCTAGAACAATCAGATTTTCTGCTTATTTTCATTGTTAACAGAGTTGAGCTCATTAACTTCCCTGTTTTTTCAGGAACACAGATTAAAAGCAGAGAGGGAAGGTTGGTGGATGCACAATAGTCACTCGGGTTACAGAGGCTCTTTGGAATCCTTGCACTCCCCTTTCATGTGTATGCATTGAATCAAGGGGGCATGGTGATTTTTGTAGATCATGTCTGTGTAGATGAAAGAGATAAGCAGGTCAAACCCAGCTAACTTTCTGGGGAAGATGACATGGCTGAGTCTTCTCATTACTTCTTTTTTCCCTAGCTTGCTCTATGGCAGTGTTGCTCTGGCAGATATTGGCTGGCCATGGAACATTTGAAAGAGCAAGGGTCTCATGAATGTTCTGTGTGTCACCATGGCTGAAGAGTCAAAACAAATCATCCTTGTAGTCAGAAGTTTTCCTGTGTCCCTTCCAGTCCACAGACACTCAGACCCAAATAAACACACAGAGGCTTATATTAATTCAAACTGCTCAGCCATTATTAGCTCAGGCTTACCACTAACTAGCTCTTACACTTAAACGCAGCCCATTTCTGTTAATCTATATGTCTCCATGTGTCTTGTGGCTTTACCTGTGTGCCATTACATGCTGCTCCCTGGATGGCAGGCTAAAGTCTCCCGATTCAGCCTTCCTCTTCCCAGAATTCTCCTTGTCTGCTTATCCCACCTATGCTTCCTGCCTGGCTACTGGCCAATCAGCATTTTATTAAACCAGTGTACAAAAGCATTATTCCACTACACATCCTCCATGTGTTTTCTCAAGTGCTCACGAGTAGATTCCAGCTTTTGTATCAGTCCTTTGATCACACTGTTAACTGAAAACAAACTATTGATGAAAACATAATGGTAAAGAGAAATTGGACAGACATTTGTGCCATTATTCTCTTGGTTCCCAGGGCATGCTCAGATGGTAACACACATTGGTAACTGAATGTGGAAAGTCTTCTAAAAAAATCACGTTCTCGAGTCTGCTTATGGGTGTGATGTTACTGACATAATCTCATTAGTTTTTAGTAGTGAAATCCATTTTCATTAAAGAGTAGGTACTGTGTTTTTAAGAGAACCTCACACAGATACCCCAAAGACTACCATAGTTTCCCCTCCTTTTGTGTACTGTTCACTTCATGCTTTTGTACTGATGAGAATAAATAATAAGGTGTGAGTTTCCAAGGAGAATATTTGGTAGTCTCCATTTACCTGGAAACTTTTTGGGCAAAGTGCCTTTGGATGTAGCAGGGAAGTGAGAGTTTTGGTGAGGCCCTGCCAGCCTCAGTCTATGGTTATGAGGCTGATGGTAGTGATGGTGTTTTAAATGAAAATGGCTACAGTGTATCCAACATTTACACTTGTCTGTTCCAAGTGTATAAGAGATAGTACTCCCTGTGCCGTGGCACAGCCTGTCAATGTGATTGTTCTTATTTCCATTTTGTAGATGAGGAACACAAAGGGGTTGACTAGTTTCCTGTTGGGTATACAGCTCCTGAGAGAGGGGAGGAGTTTTGGATGTGAAGCTCCTGTTACCTCCTGCTCACATCCCTTCCACAGGTCACAAACTCATGCCTCAGATATGTTTGAGTCTGTTACCTATTTCTCTGCTTCGCTCCTCTTTCTTCTCATATCTTTGCCTGGGGCTCGCTTGCCGGAATGCTTTTCAAAGGTCCCAGCTCTTTCCATCTTAGTCTCCGTGGATAGCTCTGTTTTCAAAACTTCTCTACCTTTTGAATTCCTGGCAGTGTACTGTCTCTACTCAAGTAATCCAGGGATTACCAACCTCCACTGAAAGTATTCAGTGAGTTTACCCTGCTTACATGTGCTCGAGTTTTCTCCGGAAAGTGGGGTCTATCAGTCTCAGAATAGTGATCCAAGAGGTGAAGAAACTGTTGTTGATAGCTCTCTTACAAATACGTATCCAGAGGCAAGGAACATGTCTTCTTCATAGTTCTTTCTGTAGATGGATTTAATAAGGATATAGTTTTAATTGTCTCGATAGATGATATATTTACTTATAGCCTGTGATTTAAAGAACATAGGATGTGGGTTCAACTGTCCTTGGGTTGACTTCCTGTTTCACAAGTAATCTCTCACAGCTACATTCTCTTCATTGAAAAAAGGACATCACAGTGATATAAAAGTTAAAGCATTGCTATTGAAGATTAAAATAAGGTGTACAGGGACATGCTTAGCGTGGAGGCTCATTGTGTACCCTCCATAAGCAACCACACTTACTACTACTGCTTCTGATTAAGTGTCTTTGAAAGGTCTTGAAGGAAGAAGTTGTCACAAATTTCCTTAGGACTCTCACAGACATAAAATGTCTTCATGTCATTCTTGAGTCTTAAAGGCTTTGAGCCACTATTGATCAAGTGACAGGCACAGGCAGCTATGACACTGAAATGACATTATCAGACATTCCCTTTCCCTGTGGTCATGACCCTGGCCCTACCATGACCCAGGCTTAACAGAAGGACACCCAAAATGCCATCTCATAGAACTGTTATTATGCTCTGTATACACTCTGCCCCCTAGGATTCAGACATATGCTTTTTATGTTTAAATCAACAGAAAAAAGTGCAGCTGTAGCCACTGTGATGCATAATTGTTGAAGTAGCCCTTTTTGTGGCATGCTCTCAGAGTCCCCAAGTGTCGGGTAGTCCTCTCTGCATTTCACAGGTGTGTGTGTGTGTATTAGGTCAGATAAAAGTCAGCAGCCACTGGGCATTATCACTTGCTGACACAGTAGTGATGAATAGTTGTACATAAATCAGGTTGTAAGCTTGTGGTAGTTCTGCCAAAAGGGCCATGTTGGCAAAAAGGAGCCATTGGGAAGCTGCCTGGGTGGGTGTTTCTGAACTCCACCTCAGTGATGTACACTCAACACAGAAAAGGTTGCTTATAGGCTCTGAACAGAATACGTTGTAAGCTGAAGTTTATTGATACCTGGTCAGGGCACCTTTCCTGTAGTTTGATCTTCCTTCCTTCCTTCCTTCCTTCCTTCCTTCCTTCCTTCCTTCCTTCCTTCCTTCCTTCCTTCCTTCCTTCCTCCCTCCCTCCCTCCCTCCCTCCCTCCCTCCCTCCCTCCCTCCCTCCCCCCTCTCCCTCCCTTCCTTCCTTCCTGCCTGCCTTCTTTTCTCTCTCTCTCCCCTCCACCACACTCCATCTCTCTCCCAGACAGGGTTTCTCTGTGTAAAAACCCTAGCTATCCTGGACCTCACTTTGTAGACCAGGCTGGCCTTGAACTCACAGAGATCCATCTGACCTTGCCTCCCGAGTGCATCCATCATTTCTTTGATCAGTTCTGTCATTTTGGTTGAATAATTGGCAAACACTCCTTTTCTCCCTAGTCTTCAAGAATGGATAGCTCCTTTATGACTGCTCCAGACTGGAAACCATCCCGAATGCCCATTCCCTTGTAAATGATCAACCAGTTATGGTTCCAGGGAAATCTAATTAGCAATTAAAAGCAATAGACTCTTGATATCTGTACCCTTGTGGGCAACTCTCGAATCCATTTGCCAAGGGGAAAACCCAGACTCCAGAGGCTGTATATATTTGGGGCTGGAGGTGTTGGTAAGGAACTTGTGTAGCACAAAGCCCCGAGTTTGACCCCTCAGCACTGCATAAACCACGTGTGGAGTTTCCCACCTATAATTCCACAGCTCCAGAATTGGAGGCAGGGGGATTAGTAGTTCAAGGTCATCCTTGGCTCTGTAAACTAGCAAATGGTTTCTGGGAGATAGTACTCCGGGGAGTTTTCATTTCCTCTGGGTCAGCATAAAGGAGTGTTGTTCTCACATCTTGACTGTGGGAATGACTGTTACTAGACTATACATTTCAAACCTTATAGAACCATATGCCAAGAAAAGGCATATTTTAATAACAATTGAATAATAAAAGTGGGGAAGATGGTAGCTGCTCAATGTGCTCATAAAGAAATGCTTTTGAAAGTATAATACATGTGATTTAAATTCTATAAATTTTATATAAGTGCCATAATTATTTACTGCCTAGTTGCAGTAATGCTTTGCTTCCTGGGGAACCTTAGAGGAAATTCTGATCCAGGAAGTCCATGACGTCTCACTGTCCTTTGATAAATAAGTCCAAGAAGCTATAAGGTAACTTTAGGCTATAAATTCTCTGATGGGGATGGGGTATTGGGGGAATACACATCAGTTAATATTAGTGGTTATTGTTGAGAAAGTAAGAAAAGTTTGTCCACAAATGATCCTGAAGAGACATTGGAGAAGAAAGAGATCGCTAAGTATTTGGAGGTTATTAAGAAAGTGAGGAAGGTTTGCCATCTTGAAGAATGGATTAGTTTTAAAGAATTTTTAGAGGACTGTTACTTGAACTATTACAGCCTATTGAAACATTTTTAGATCTTTAAATTTTATTTTATGGGTATGCATGTTTTCTTGCATGTATGTTTGTGCACTACATGTGTGCCCCTAGAGGCCAGAAGAGGTTATAAATCCTCTGAAAGTGGAGTTATGGACAGGTGTGAGCTGCCATGTGAGTTCTGGGGATTGAACCTGGGTCCTCTGCAAGAACAGCATTTGTCCTTAGCCACTGAGCCATCCCTCCAGCCTGAACCATAACATCTTATAGAAAGTATGCAAATCTTAAATTCACTTCCTGATCATTTTTAGCAGGTTACCAACACCCAGCCTGTGAATGGAGAAAGATGAGCACCCTTTTGGAACCCTCCATTACCCCTAACTCTAAATACCAACCCTCCCCTGATTTCCTTTTCGTATATGTTGTATCTACATGTCCATGTGGATGTGTACACATGTGTGTGCAGGTTCATGTGCATGTGAATGGATATATGTGAAGGTCAGAGGACAATGTCAAGTGTCTTCCTTAGTTGCTCTATGTGTTATTTCTTGAGGCAGGATCTCTCAGCTCATTGAGATGTAGCTAGAGCTCATTGACTTGGCTCGACTGTCTACCTGTCTCTGCCCGCTGCCTCCCAGGTGCCACAGTTACAGGTACACATTGCCCATGCCTAGCTTTTGTGTGTGTGCTGGAGATCTGAACTCAGGGCCTCATGTTTATGTGGCAGGCACCTCACCCACTGAATCACCTCTCTACCAGCGCCTTGCCCTGACTTCTAACCCTGCATATAAATGCTGTTCTGAGTTTTACTTAACTGTGCAAATAGAATCATACATTATGTCCTCCCACATCTGAATTATTTTGTTCATCTGTGTGTATGTGAATTCACCTCTTCTTTTAGGTGGTAATGGTAATTTGTGATATAGTGGCATCACCAAGTGTGGATTCTGGTATCCATGAGTTCTGTGGTGTGCTGCAGTTTTGAATGACTCTACTCTTGTCCCGTTTGGGTAGATGACAAGAACCATTTTCAAAAAGGCTTTGGATGAATTTGCACAATCAGCCAGGTGTGCCGTTGCTCTCTTCCCCACTCACACTGGTTAACACACCTGTCTTCCTTTGTTGAAGAGTGAGGAGACCTTGGGCCAGAAAGGGAGTGTGAGTACATGAAGGGTGTTCCTGGCAGCAGAGCGGCCTCAGTGAGCACGCACAGCCAGACTTAGAGCATGAGTGAGTTGCCCATGTTGATTGGAATCATTAAGTCTGGGAAGGTATGTTGGGCCTTGATTGGCAGGCTAAATAAAACACTTGAAATTCTTTTACTCTTTATCGGTAAGCCATTAATTGCCTGAGAACAGCAAACCCCTGCCCAGGAAGGGTTCTCTAGTCATAGGCAGGGAAGTTCCGCTGTCCAAGTCAGTGCTGAATCATGTCAGAATAACTGAGGAACGGTGAAACAGAAGGTGGACTGTGGCTGTGGCCAGATGAGGTGTGATAAATGCTGCTCCTTGGGAGGTGAGATATGTTTGACATGGTGGTGGTACCTTAGGTAGCTGTATGACATCACTGTTGTCCTTTCAACATCTCTAGTGACCAACACTTGCTATTTCCATTTCCCCTTTATCCTTACTCTCCTTTCTGGATTTAAATATATCCTCCCTTCCTTCATTCTTCCCTCCCTCCCTTCTCCTTCCCTCTCCTTCCCTCCCTCTCTCCCTCTTCCTTTCTTCCTTCCGTGGGGTCACACTGTAGTCCAAGATGACCTGGAATTTACTATTTAACCTAGGCTACCTTGAACTTATGGCAATCGTCTTGCTTCAGCCAAGGAGGTTATAGATATGAACCATCACACCAGTCTTATTATTAAATATACCTTACATTTAAAAAAGCATCAAAACCCATCAGTTTACTAAAGAATAATGAAACAAATATTTGTGAGCATTCCAGCCTTCTTAAATGTAGAACATACTCCCCACTGAGATAACTGTCCTGCTGAATACTGTCCTGACCACTCTTTTTTATTATTATTATTATTATTATTATTATTATTATTATTATTATTATAGTTTTCTGTCAATGGATCCAATCCTAGACAGTGCCTTAAACTTTCAGTTGTTGGAATCACATGACAGCAGTCTGTATGCCTTTTCTTTTTTCATTCAGTATTTGTTCTGACTATCCAGAGAGGATTATAGTCATGGCTCACTAGTGTGTCATGGTTCACTGTATGGCTCAGTTTAGTGACCTATTCCCTCTTTACCTTTAATTGCTGACACACTGACCCACATATTGTGGCACGTGTGATAGACTGAAGTTCATTCGCACACTATGTCCCACAGACCAAAAAGCTGTCCATAAACTCATTAAAACTTTTGGTTAATAATTTAATGTTTATAAAGACTTGGAAGGACTTTGTGTTCTGTGTGGGAGACACCTCCCCCTCCCCTCCCCTCCCTTTTTCCTTTCTCCTCCTTTACTTATGTCTCTGCATGGTAGGCATTGTGTGTATGAGTGCTTACACTGTAGAGGCACACATTATATGTGAGCATGAGTGCACATGTATGCATGCATATGTAAGTCTTGGCCCTGGGGAGTCTGTCTCGATCACTCTCTGCCTTATTCATTTCATCAGCTTCTCACTGAATCCAGGCCTCATCTATTCAGCTGGTCTGGAGAGCTTGCTTTAGAGACCCTGTATCACTGCCCCTTGGTATTTATGTGAGTGCTGATGATGGAAACCTGCTTTTCACTCTGCTGTGGCAATTGCTTCAGCAGCTGAGCCACCTCAGCCCAGACAAGTTTTCACATGTGTTTTCTTTGTAGTAGAGTTCTGGGAGCCACAGCATCTTCTGTGAGGCTGTTGCCTGTATTGCATTACAGCCAGCAGCACCCCTGGCCTTCTCTACCCACTGGTGCTGCTAGCAACCCCTCCTCATTTGAAAAATAATAATAAAAAAAAATGTCCCAAGGCTTTCGTCCCCAGAACCTGCGGGGGACAGAGTTTTCACTGCTTGAGAAGCATAGTTTTTAACCTTCTGCACTTAGAGAGGGAATCTTGGACTTCCCCTCCTGCCCCATCCCAGCCCCAGATGGGTGACTATGAGCAGGGATATTTTCTTTTGTCTTTGACAGTGGGCTTTTCTTGTCCTAGTCATCAGCCATATTCTGTTACAAGGAGCTCTTTCTGGGTTCTCATGGACCACAACAGGCCTCCCTTTTCCTGAATGCCCTCAAGCCTTCTTCACGTCCTCCTTTCTGTGAGACCACCATGCTGTCGTATTTATAAAAGCAAATAAAGGAGAGAAAATAAATTGTATGGTTTTTGGACTAGCCAGCTTAGAAGGTAATAATAAATACATATTAATAAAGTTACAATGCTGATGAATTATATGATGCCCATATGTGCAATGCACATATAGAACATTTACTTATTTTTCTCTGTATGGTTGTTTTACCTGCATGTAACCTGTGTACCATGTGTGGTGCCTGGTGCCCGAGGAGGCCAGAAGAAGACATTAGGTTCCTGAGCCTCGAATTATAGATGACTGTGAATCTCATGTAGGTGCTGAGAATGGAACCTTGGTCCTCTGGAACGGTAGCCAGTGCTTTTAGCCATCTCTCCAGCCCCTGAAATGCACATCTTACAGCACTGGTTCTTCGCTATGAACTTGAGTCGTGTTCCAGAAAGCATCCTGGCATCTCCAAAACATGCTTCATCAGTCATATGTAGCCAAAGATTGCTATGAAAGTAGCCCAGGACAAAACCCAAAAACTTATTTAAAAGATTTTAATTTTAAATTGTGTGTGTGTGTGTGTGTGTGTGTGTGTGTGTGTGTGTGTGTGTGTGCCTATGTGGGCATGTACATGTGAGTACAGAGATCTGTGAAGCCCAAAAGAGGCCTTTGGAACACCTGCAGCTGGAGTTAGAGGAAGTTGTGAGCTACCCTGGGGGGGGTGTCCCAGGAACCACCCAAAGGTCTTTGTAAGAGCAATATGTACTCCTCATTGCTGAGGTACCTCTCAGGCCCCCAGTCATCAACTCATTTAAAGTATTCTAAGTTTGTTTTTCTCAATTGTGTGGTTCTTGAGCAGGGAATTTATAGATAAGAATACTCTATTTCAGTGTCAAAAGGTTGACAAGACATTTTTACCTGCAAAATGAAGATTTGAAACATGGAAATTAAAAATATATTTAGAATTCACCCAGCTCTTCTAAAACTTTGTGTGCAAGTTCTCCCCACCCCTCACCCTTTCGGGTGCAACAGGAAGCCTGTCCACGAACCCCAAAGTATTATAAAGTTAGCTCCATCTAGTGTATGAAGGGGTTATATGGCTGAGGTGGGTGGGGACTATTTCTAGGAATGCCTTTTGATAAGTCATCATGGAACTAGAAGAATACAAACCAAGCCCAAACCCAACATTAACCACATGGATGTCACAGAAGGAGACACAGGCAGCAGAGGGGTCTTCATAGGCTAAACCATGCTCCCCAGTCCCCCTGACAGTCTGTCCTCACAGGCTTGCTGTCTTCCTCTCAGGACAGAGGTCCTGTGTCCAGACTCTGTCAGCACCACCGAGTGTCACGTCCACTGTGAAGCTCTAAGTCTTGCCTGGCAGGACCCTACATTTCCTGAATGGAATCCAGTCGGCAAGTGACACTCATTTTCCACTGTGGTGAGAGATTAGGGCTAAGCTCGCCTCTGGCGATATCAGAGCCCGGTATGGCTGGTTTATCTCACTGAAATTCTTCACGGCCGTCGGTGTCTCACTACAGCGCAGGAGGCCGTTATTTCCTGGCTCTGTTTAATTGTGTTTCCCCTGAAAGATTCTGGCACATCCTTCATTGCTCTCGGTGACTGTTTCTCAGACTGCCGCTCTTCCCTGCTAAGTTCATTTAGATACAGCCTAAGGCTTCAAATACTAAACATATTTCGAGAGGACGTTATAAAGTGTTTGGACACAAGTACAAGTATGTGTTAAGTGAATACAATGAAACTGAAGAAAATGTTTAGATTCTTTCAAGATCTGTAGTCTGAGACGGTGGGGGGCCTGAGCTTTCTGCTTAACAACAGGCGAGTGTTGAGAGGCGGAAACATTAGCATCAGAGACTTTTTCCTGAGATGAAAGAAATCTGAAAGGCCCCTTTCAGCGCGTGACTCCAGGGCTAGTTAATGTGGAGTCAGTGTGTCCGCATTTGAAACCGTCTTGAACCCCACACTTAGGAGACCTCGGTCAGGACTTACTGTCTTTTAGCTGTTCAGCTCTAAATTTCCAAAGACCGTGTTATCCCCACAAAACCATCTTGAATCGTTCTTTTCTGAGAATTTCTTCATACCTTTTCCCATTAACATGTGTAAATTGTATCATAGGTTCAGGAGCCTCTTTTATTTATAGTTAACACTGTACTTATTTGTTTCTGTAAGTGTGTGGCACAGCGTGTGTGTGTAGGTCAGGAGACAGCTTGCCCGTTGTCTTCCCAGACTGAATTTAGGTGCTCACGGGCAGGCTTCTCTACCTGCTGAGCAATCCAGCTCTGCTTCCTTTTTTTTTTTTTTTTTTTATCATTGCAACATCACATTTTTCTCAGTCCCCTGTTAAAGTAGATGATTTAAGGACAAGCAGTGTTTCTTTGTTTCCTTCTAGTAACTACCATTATTTTAACTCTTGATTGTTAGGAATGTTCAGGGAAGTCTGCCTAATGGTTTGTGTTGCTCTAGGAAGTCAGATCCTGGCTACAGGTGCTTTGTGAAAGCACCGTGTTAATGAATTAATCATTTAACACACTGCCCAGTGGCTGCTCAGTGTCTCCTTGGTGTGGAGGGAGTTGTTCATGGCTAGAGAATGGAGTGGGAAACACAACAGATATGGTCCATGCCTTCATGGAATGCAGAAGCCAGTGGAGGGCTGGGTTAGGGACAGGAATGAAGTGACTCCAGCCCCTGGCTCTAATTTTAGAACTGGTTTGCTTTTGTGATCCTTGAGTGGCTTTCAGAAACTCCAACCAGAGGACTATGGGTTGTTGAGTAGCAGGACCCAGATCTGGGCTTCATTCATGTGCTCAATTTTGGAAAGTCCCCTCACTTCCTGGTCCTCACTTCCTCTATTTAAATAGATTAAATCACTGTAAGGCGTGATCTGCAGATGTGAGAATTCTCCCTGTCTTTGTCTCTCCTACTTTTTTTCTTTTTAAAATGAACCAGAGACATGATCTCACGTACCCCCAACCCACCCCAGTTTTCCCAATTTCCTACTGACAGACCAAGAAATGAGAATACATTGGCCCAGAGTTAGGAATACCCAGAATACTGGACCCAGCGTTAGGAAGCAGACCTCTTTATTAATAGACATATATCACAGATAGTGAAGGTTATAGGCTATGCAATTCCCAAGCTGTCTCTTTAAGCTAATAAACGATTATTCACACAAACATTTCTTTTTAGACTCTAGTATCTGTGATATAATACTGACAGACATCAGTCTGTAACAAGTGCTCACGTTTTTTTTGTTGAACCAGTTAGCTTTAATAAGAATATTTTTTATTTTTCTACCTTTTTCATGATTTTGTTAGTATTATTTAAACATAAATCATCTTTTTGATATTGGAGGCCAGATGAACTTGGATTAATGTAACTATTATTTCCATGGCTCCAATATCTGAGCACTGTCAATGTTCAGTAACTTCACTGTAGAGGTAGGCATCTTTGCTGAGCACTAGATGTTTTAGAGTGTAAGGTTTAATATTTTAGAGCAAAGATACAATTTTTCCTTTATGACTCTTCATGGCAGTACTGTTTAAAATTATTCAGACTGTTAATTTAAAATATTGGTTATTTTAACTTTTACCGTCAACATAAATATATGCCTTGATTATAGGCAGGGCTCCCTAGAGTGTGAATTAGGTACAGAAAGCTAATATGTATCCAGCTTATTATGAGTGATTGGATTTAATCAACAGACAGGAAGGATTTCTGTGCAAATATTATTTTTCCCAATTTAAATCCTGTTTGCTCAGCATAACTGAAGCAGATGTCATTAGCACAAGAGTGAGTGTTGGAGCTACCTCAAACATTTGGGAAATGTGACTATTAACACCGATTCTGGGTAAGGTGACCTACGAGTACAGACAGTCCAGAGTGGTGTTTGGACCAGTTTTGAATCATACTAATTTTGCTATTTAAAGATAAGATTTTCCACTTGACCTTTAGTTTTATGTTTATATAGTAAAAATAAAAATTACAAACATAATTGACACACAGAGCCAGAGCAGAAGGCTTCTGCTAGAATTTCGTTTGCAGCTGAGATAGCCATTGAGAAGGCAGCTAGTTATCTGGTAGCAGAAGTTACAGAGAGCTACCACCATTGCAGGTCTTATCTGTCCATTGGGAATACTAAATCATACATTCATCTAGTCCTTCCTTTAGTTTTATTTTATTTTTATGTGTCTGAGTGTTTTGCATACATGTGTGTATTTGCTCTACATTGTGTTTGATGTCCATAGCATCTAGAAGGGGGCACTGAACCTGTAAAACTGGAGTTATGGATGATTGTGAGCTTCTTTGTGGGTGCGGAGACCCAAACAGGGTCCTCTGCTAGAGCATTGAGTGTTCTTAACCACTGAGCCATCTCTCTGGTCACATTGGCCCTTTCTTGGACTTACATATATTTTGGATACATAGAGCCACTTCAGGCACCAGGTTTGAAAAGTAGCTTTGCTTTTGTCTCTGAGTAGTGATTTTTCTTTGTTCTAGAATGCAGAGTTCTTAGCTGTTTGGTGTAACACTGCCTTTGAATTGTCGATCAGTGTTCTGAAACAGAGTTCCTGATTCTTAGGCGGCAGTGAGGGAATGCTATTTTCCAGGCACTCTGCTAAGTACTTTTCCTGCCATACCACATTTAAGTATCCCATTTGTTTCTAGGAATTAAATGACTTGCCCAGGGAAATCCATGCTGGGGGCAGGCCTGCTTCTGTGTCCACACTGAATAACTATACTGCGTATTCTTTAGTTGGCAAAATGCTGCTGTATTTGAGTCCAGCTTAGAGACAGCTACTAGTGTGTTTATAAAACAGTGGGCCGCTAAGAGATTTGTTGCTTATGGTTGAAACCACTGCTTTAGTTCCTGACCACACATCTTGTAACAACTGGTGTTTTTGCCATTCAGCGGCTTCCAGCCACCGTCCACTGTAGCATCGCGGTCTGTGAGACACAGCCCCTCTCTACTCCCTGCTCAGGTTTTTGTGCATGGATATCGTCTTGTACAGTGACCAGTGGTGGCTGCATTATTGCAGGAGCAGCATGTGCGTCTTCACAGAACCTAGAGGGTGTGCGTCAGGCATTTCACTTGGCCTTTTAATTCAATCAAGAAGCACGGTCAGCATGAGTCTGATGAGGCTGTTGCTAACATTTCCTGGTACGCTGCTTTACAGCGGATAGAAAGGAATAAAAGTGAACACCTAAGTCAGTAACAGAACCACTTCTGCTTCCCAAGTGGTATTCCCATTGGCGTATGTCAGCCACAGTGCTTTTATACATCTTACAAGGCTGGAGATGTGTTCATGAACAGCATCACCACGGACCCCCAGGAATGCACTGTGCCTTGACGTTTGATGGTCCTGCTGCCACTCCAGCCTGGTCTTACCACACAGCCTTCACGTATTGAAGCTGACTGATGGAAATGTCATGTTTTGGCACACAGCCTGTCGTGTGTAGACCAGAACACCTAGCTGGCCAGGTTGCCTTGCTTCTTTCTCTCCATCTCTTTCCCACTCTTCTGTGGATCATACGGGACTTAGGAGCAGTTCTGCAGCTTGATGTCCTGGCATGTCACTGGGAGTTGGGGGCAGAGGGAGGTGTGTTCACTTTCTTCAGCAACCAAGACCACAGCTGGGGCGGCTTGGGAAGCCACTTTGATAGCTGGATATTAGGATACTTTAAAACCCTGCAGGACTCTTACTTAGAAGGAACTGCTATTCTAGACGGTGGCGATGGAGGCACACTTCCCATTTTAGCCCTGATTGCCCTGAAAAGGGAGGCCGAGGGGTTCTGTGTTCTTATCTCTCCCTTTGTTTCCTTTCTTTTCATCCCCTCTGATTCCCTCCCTTTCCTCAGTACCCTGGCTGGCCTCAAACTCATGACTTTCCTTCTCAGCCTTTTTCCATCATTTTTAAAGCTACTAACAATAAAAGAGAAGTCCATGGTTTTTCTTTTAAGTATGTTAAGAGTTATAGAAGAGAACCATATTTTAAGGTTCTTCAGTAGAAGATTGTGTTATAAAGTCATTGTGAATCACTGGCCTCTCCACAATGGCCTCCTGTTTCTATTTACCTTACTCTGTAAGGTAAGTAAATGACATCTTACTAAACTTCTTATATGAAGGGATTATCGAAGTAGCATAATCACCCCAGGGCCCCCAGCTCCCTGTCTTCTCACCCTCTTGGCATACATGGCAGATACTGGCAGATTGATGGTGTAGGGGCAACAGAGATATGCTGAGGACTGTGGAAGGTGCACTGTGGGTTTTATTACCACAGCATTAGCTGTCTTGGATGACCTAAGGCTTTCACTAAACATTCAAAGCATGTCCATGGGAATTTGTAGTGGATCCTTTACAGAGTTCAAAGGTACCAGCAAGTTTTATTCAGCAAATAAAGAGAGCTTATGTTCTTTGGTATTTTCCTGCCTTCTGTAGAGATGACTTATACAGAGTATATTATATGACTATATCTATACAACAATAGTACAAATACCTATTGCCATCTATTAATAGCAGATGGCCTAGTCACCATTGATGCCAGGATAGGTATTTTTTAAGTGTACCCTAAGAGAGAAAATGAAAGCGTTGGAGCTAATGGATTAATTTGCTGTGTTGATGATTAAAGAAAAGACCCAAATTGATATTTAAAATATTTCTCCCATCACTACTTGCTTAAAAATTCCCCACAGACAGACAATGAGACCTCTGTCTGTGCATTGCCTTTTTATACTTAGGACAGAATTTTCTAAACCTTTTTTTTTTTATAATTTACGTTTTTAATTAGCTGAGTGCATAAGTATTTTCTACACAATTTCTTAATAACGATGGGATATTTGTAAATCAGATTTACCTGCAGTAACCTGAGTCTCCTCTGGATCATCTTCTCAGCCTTGAAGGGCTTCTCTGGGTGCCAGGGACGCAGAGCTGTCTTCCAGAGGATGCTGCTATATCATTAAGGTAGCGAGATCTGCTCTTGGAAGGAGAAAAAAATAGAAACAAGATAGGAGAGATAAAGTGATGGAGTGGTGCTGGGCAGTTATTTCGGCAGAGAAGTAGTCATTAAAAATTTCCTGTAGTCATGCTGTGATGCTTTCAATACAACTGCAGTTCCAGCTCCTATGACGCCCTACTCAAGTATTTTATCTCCAAAAAGAAGTTGTGCTTAGCCCCTCTAAAGCCTCCACATAAAGAATGTACAATTGAGCGTCCTATTTATGGCAGCGAGTTCCTTTCTAATTATTTAAATGCTCTCATCAAATCTACTCAATTCGTCTTTCCTGAGTGACTTTCATTTGTGGGAGTCATTTGTCCGTCCTTCCTCCAACAGACCCAGAAAATATTTGTCCAGCACTTGTACCGAGACTAAATCATGTACACACACACACACACACACACACACACACACACACACACACACACACCAATAAAAGAAGCATAAAGGATTCTGCCTGCTAAAATGATTACAAGTTTGACCAAGAGCTATCAAATAAAGAGGTCAGCACCACTTGCTGAGAGAATTAAACCCAGAAGTGGATGATTCTCTGTTAGGAGAGGTGAAGTCATGCCTGAGGAAGAGATACCTACAGAAACTGCACGCCTTTAATCCTAGTGCTATGGAGGCAGAGGCAGGCAGATTTCTGTGAGTTCCAGGACAGCCAGAGCTATGTAGAGAGACCCTGTCTCAATAAAACAAAACAAAATAACAACAAATCTCATGTGCAGGGGAGAGGGAGTCAACCTGGGAGGATCCTTGAGTGGTGTGTGTAGAGGGCTCTGTGTGATCTTCCTCACCTCCTTTTGATAGAGTGGCTTGTGTGAACCATGAGAGCAGGGTGTCTCCCATCCCACAGCAGTAGGAACAGTGTCTACTATACAGAGATACAATATGGGCATCAATAGATGTTCAAGGCAGAGGGCCCCTGGGAGGGATCTGGCCTTTCCCAACATGAAAGCTAGATGGTGTAGGGGTGACAGAGATGTGCCAAGGATTGTGGAAGCTTCACTGTGGGTTTTATTACCACAGTATTACTCGTCTTGGATGACCTAAGGCTTTCACTACACATTCAAAACATGTCCAAGGGAATTTGTAGTGGATCCTTTATAGTTTTATTCAGCAAATAAAGAGAACTTACGTTCTTCAGTATTTTCCTGCCTTCTGTAGATATGACTTATATAGGGTATATTACATATGACTATCTCTACATTATCCTTATTTATTTTTATTTTATGTGGATGGATGTTTTGCTTGCATGTATGTCCAAACTCCACTTGATTGCCTGGTGTCCATGACGTCAGAGAAGGGCATCAGATCTTCTGGGACTGGAGTTACAGATGGATGTGAGTCACTAGGCCGGTGCTGGGAATCAAACCTGGGTCCTTTGGAAGAGCAGTCAATGCTCTTAGTGGCTGAGCCACCTCTCAACCTCCCTCTCTATCATATTGAATCATATCAGATCATATTTATTATATATTAGTGGTTTCCATGTTGAATTCTAAGATATAGATATCCAAGTAGAAGTGTCTCATTGATTTATTTGCTTCAGAAAGAATCCTTGCTTGACACTGGTATTTTTAGGATCTGTTCTTTTTTTTGCTATTTAAGGGGATAATGTAAGTAGAAGGTGCCCTGAGTACCTTTGATGAGGACAAGTATGGAAGCCATTGCCTGGGGTAGCAACCAGGTGTTTGTAGATGAAACAGATACTTTCTACATTGTATGTCAGTGGTAGTCATGGGTCCCTGTGGCTTATGGCACACAGTAAACACTCAATTGCTGTTGTCTGGCTAGGGAGTTCATTAAGAAGAGCTGTGACTTTCAGAAGAAAGAGGTGTGCTTTGGGGACAGTGATCATTCAGTCTCCAAAGAAAATAAGAATTGTGAGCTTTGATAAGGCAGTGGCTTTGCTTTTCTTGAGCTCCAGTGTAGACAGGATAACAAGTGAAGCCTCTTATCTCCTCTTTGTTGTGATTGGATTTTTCCTTCCCCAGAGATCGCAGTGTAGCTCGCAAGGAAAAGCTGGCTGTCATGTGGATCCCTGACTGTTTTAAATTCCATTTTAGTTAAGGCCCAGTTTTTGAAAGGTCACTAAGGTTTCTGATGATTCCGGTTGATTTACTGCAATTTAGGACAAGGAGGAATAACTCTTATTTGAAAAGAATTAGTATGTAGGTAATAATTTTATTCTGCTTTCTTTGTTTTATCCTCCATATATATGTATGTATATATATATATATATATATGTATATATATGTATATATATATATACTTCCATTCATTTTTTTAAAAATATAGTTCAAGTATATGTGTGTTTATGTGTGTGTGTGTACATGCATACTTATATGCATGTACAAATGTTTACAAACTCAGGATATAAATAGAGATTATACAAGTATGTTTGATGAAGTTGTTAACAAGATTAACTTATGTATATGTGGGACAGGAAGATGGCTTAGTGATTATGGGTGCATACTATTCTTGCAAAAGATTCAAGTTTGTCTGCCAGCATCCACCTTGAGTGGTTGTCAACTGCCTACAACCACAGCCCTAGGGGATCCAACACCTTCTTCTGGACTCTGTGGTCACCTGCATTCATATATGTGTGTGCATTCACATATGCATGCATAGACATAATTAGAATAAAATTTTATTTTTCTTTGTGTGTGTTTGTATAAGTGGATTGCACTCGCGTGTACATATACACATGCCTGTGTATGTACAGAAGTCATAAAATGACATCAAGTACCATCTTGTATATTCCTTTTGAGACACAGTTGCTCCCTAAATATGGGGCTTTTGTTTTCTCCTCAGTGATGAAAGCCATCAAGGCCTAGAGATGCTCCTGTCTCTCCTGCCTTTTGAGCTTCAGTTATAAATGTTCAGAAGTCACTGGGCTTGTTAAATGGGTGCTGGGAGCCAAACTCCGGTCCTAATGATTGTGCATCAAGCACCCTTTAAAACATAATAAAAAAGATGGCATTTCATCTCCCCCCTCCCCCCCGCCGCTCCCCCGTGTGTGTGTGTGTGTGTGTGTGTGTGTGTGTGTGTGTGTGTGTATGTGTGTGTGTGTGTAGACACGTCTGTCATATTAATACACACATGCAGATAAGAAGACAATTTTGAGAAGCCATTTCTTACCTTCCACCTCATTGTTTCTGATGCTGTGTGTGCAATGAACTCCAGACTAGCTGGCCCACCAATTTCTGGCCACTTGCCTTGTCCATACCCTCCTATCTTCCCATAGTGGTGCTAGAATTACAGATGTCTGCCATTACAGCTGAATTTTGATATGGCTTCAGGGATTGAATTTAGGTCATCAGCTTTAGGCAGCAAGCCCCTTTTTACTTTTCTAAGTCAGAACTCACTTTGTAACCTTAGCTGGCCAGGATGGAACTCACTGTGCAGATCAGGTTGGCCTTGAACTCATAAGATCCACCTGCTTCTGCCCCCTGAGTTCTATAATTAAGGGTATACATGACCACCCCTGGCTTGGCTGATTTTACTCACTGAGCCATGTCCTCAGCAGATAGCAAGCACTCTTCATTACTGATCCTTCTCTGCAGCCCCCAATACATTATAGATGGTTTCATTTCAAGAAATTACTGACCACCAAACCATGGTCTACTCATCTGAGTAGGGATGCTGTGCCAAGTCACATGACATGGTTCCTGCCTTTCCAGAGACATCTTCTGAACAACTGGGTGATGACTTGTGAGATGTCTTTGTATTGAGGATATTTATGTAGGCAATATGTAGATGATGGCACATGTGCAAATTCAACTCAACCTTTGGTCATTTCAAGAGGGTATGTGTCAAGAAGATGCCTTGAGAGAACTGGTGCCATCTAAATCTTTTTAAGACACCACGAATGGATTATAACAGTCAAACAGTTATTTTACTTAAACATATGTGTAAATAATCAATGGAAATCTTTTGGGGCAGTGGATTGACCAAAATGAAAAGCCTTGGAATGCTGTTGACTGAATATACCAGGGAAGCATTTGATGCCATGTTATACTAAGTGTCTGGAACTGACCCCATTGCTTTCATGGTCAACATTTGGGAGCCCTTGGGAAGCACATGTGTTCATTTTTGTGGGTAAATACTAATAAATCACACGTTTAGCCCTTAAACTTAAGGAAGTAGTCTCATGCAGCTTGAGGTAGTGTCCAAGGCAGGGTAGAATGTGACTAGACACTTCTGAAAGCTCAACCCCTCACAGACCTTCACATGCTAAGTCTTACCTCTTTTTTCCTCTCCTGTGTGTCTCTCAAGATATCTTCTCTCATTCTTTTCTGTTCCCTTAAATCTCTAGGTGGGTCAGCGTTGATCCAAAATAGGTGATGCTGACCATGGTCAGAACCACACAGGCTATTTTTTTATTGATTTTTTATTTGGATGGATCAGTGACAATGAGCATGTTGGCTGTTGTCTTATTCACATCTCCAGTCAGCAGTGAGACAGTCAATTAATTATCCCTTCTCCTTTGGTGAGGAAACTGGGCTACAGAAAGTACAATGAATTTGCACAGGGTCTCAGTCTTAGTAAATGGTGGGATTTAAAAATGGATTCATGAACACCAAGAAAGAACCTATGTGGGGCTGCTTCATAAGAGAAGAGGCACAGCCTCTCAGTTATCCTTTTACAGTCCCCAGGGAAGTCCCCAGTGTAGAAAGCACCTAGTGACTTATGGATGAATACAACTATTCACCAGGGATTTGGTGCAATTTAATTTTCTCCTTTCTCTTTACTGGCCATTAGTTTTACCGAAAACTTGTGTACTTTTATGATCTTCTTTTGATTTGGCACCATCTTTTTGAGCTTCACTGGGCTATCATCACCTCCTACTGGGACGACTGCAGTAGCTAATATTGCCTGTCTTCCCATTGGTTCTCCACATAGCAGCCAGATAGACTGTTCATAAAGTCCCACTGTGAGCTCGTCAGTCCCCCGTTGACCAGCTCTTTGTGGTTTCTTTCTCACTGAAGAACAAAATCAGTGCCTTCTCACTGGCTTGACAGATCCAGCCTGGTCTGGCCATGACTTCAGTCTCTATACACACCATTCTTGTCCCTCATTCCAGGCTCAGCAACTGCTCCTGCTAACTCTCCCGGTCACGGCTTTTACGTGTGTTGTCACAACTACATGGAAGACTCTTTTACTTCCCCCTAACTCCAGTCTCAGTGATTCTTGCTTAAGGAAGGCCCATATGACCTCATTTAACTCTTTTCATCTCCTTGTAGCAATTTTCCTATGTGTAATCATGGACTAACATGATTATTTACTAAGTGTTTCCCACTGGACTATAAAGCCATAAGAATTTGCACAGTACTTGAACTATTGTGTGTATTCAGTCAGTATGTATCAGACAGAAGTGTGGACAAAAGAATGAACACAGAGCACACAGACTTTGTTTGGCTGAAATCCCTGGCTGAATATCTCCTATTATTGGAGGGGCATTTTCAAGATGTAATTCGTCCCGTTGTGGAATGGTGATGTATAGAAGCAACGTGCTTTCCTATTCGTTATGTTTGGAGATAACCTCTGAGACACAGAAAGGTGAAGTCACTTGCCCAGGGGACACGCTAGTCAGTGTCAGATGTCTTTGTTGTGACCTTTGCATTATGTACCGGGAGAAACTCCGTCTTTCATAGCTCTTTAAGACGGCTCTGGTGTGCTGAGTCTGTAGCATAAATATTTGATAACATTGATGTTGTCATGTCTGCATTTTAAAGTGTTTTCTCTTTGAGAACATGTATTGCTATTTTTTCCCATCTTGTATAGCAATGTGTTTGGAATTGATTGGATGACAGTCTAAAATACACAGATGTGTGGTCTCAAGGTTTTTGTGTCCAGAAAGAGGGGGCCACCAGTAGAAGCAGCATATGCTTTCCCTCTACCGGGCTATGGCCAGCACAGCCCTCCTCCTTCTCTTGGGGTAGATGTAAAGGTAGAGAAAACTGTGCATCAATAGCTTGTCAGCTCTAAGATACACTCAGTGTCCAGCCCCCTAAACTGCATGTACAGTTGTAAAGTTGACAAGAGATGTGTGCTGGGCTGTGATAAATATCCTAACTGAAAACAGCAGGAACTATCCTGTAGTCTTCTTCCTGTGAGTCTGTGAAGTGTTAAAAATCCACCAGTATATGACTTCCTTTTCCTTTCAAGTTCTCTGATGACATATGTCCCCTGCAAGCTTGCATCCCCTGCAAGCCTGAACTGGTGCCCAAGCTGGGGAAAGTCCAGTCAGCATTGCCAGAGCTTGCCTGGCTGCTGTGTACATTTCTGGCCTGGCCTGGCTTGAGGAGTGTCCCCCCCCCCTCCCTGTGCAGAGCGAGCAGTGTTTCGCCCCTCAGGTGCCATAGGTACTGGATTAAGCAGGTCTGCTATTGCAGACAGACAGCAGGCTCCATTCTAGCGTGGAGCTGTGTTTGGATTGGAGTTTCCAGGGCCTTATCAGGAGCCACCCCTAGTGACACAGCCGGTGCCAGAAGTAACTTTGACTTTCACTCTTCGCCAAGGGCTTGCAGAACACCTTAAAGGAAAAAAGATGGAGGCGCTCAGAGTTCAGATGCTCATGCCCTGCTCCTTTGAAAGCTTGTATCTGTAAGTGAAGTTTTTTTCTGGAGATAATTCTGGGACCACTTAACAGAAGCCTTTCATTCTCTGGCTGAGGGGACGGATGGAGACAGGAAAGCTTGGGAATTAGAAACAGGGGCTGGTACTTTGCAAGTGTGGCTCTAATCAGCTGCAGCCCTAGCCTCCTGTGACTGGATGTGACCAAGGGCAACGGTTCATGTGGGGAGGGGACATCGAAATGTGAGCCCTCTCATTTGAAATTGAATTTTGATCATAAATTAATGATGACAGGGAAAAAAATCCCGACTGTTTAAAAGATGGGTTAAGGCAGAACAGAGCTTGGTCCATGATTGTAAAATAGATCACAGCTCAGTTTTGTTATGAATAAAAAGGCATTTTCTGTAGGAAGACACATTTTAGTGTCATATTTTCCAAAACTGCCCCATTATAAACACTTTAGAGATCTCTCCCTCCCTCCCTCCCTCCCTGTGGTGTGGTGTGGTGTGGTGTGTGTATGTGTGTGTGTGTGTGTGTGTGTGTATGTGTGTGTGTGTGAATTCTCCGACCATAGAATAGTAGCAGTTGTATTGTAAAATGTTCTGATTTGTATTTTTGTGGATTTTTTTTCTTAATGGATTCAGATTTATGGCATTCGGATATCAGCATAATCTCCTTGTTGTAGAAATGTCGAACAAGGTGAAGTAGCAGTTTGAAGGGAGCACCAAATGGAGGCAGACTAAGTAGCTAAGACCCTCCCCTCTGGCATCTACTTTCACTATTACTCCCTAAGATTAGGGAACAGTACTGAAAGCTGGGTCTCCAAGCGAACAGGCTTTCAAGCAGATTAACTTATGCAAAAGCCACTTCTGGAGCTTAATAATTATTTACTGAGTGTTCCTGGGTCAGGAGAGGGGTTCTGATTAAAGCAGAGAAGCGTTTTATTCCGCAGCTGGTGAAGGTGTGCTTGAAGACAGCAAGAAGAATGGAAAAATACTAGGTGAAGCAGAACTATTTTTAGAATTTGATTCTTAAAAATGAAATTCCCATAAATTGAAGTGTGGGCTAAGAGTCCATCATTTGCAGTTGGTGGGTCTTTAAGAAGTCCTGTAAAAGGTAATTTTGAAAATGGCTTCTATTTTTGCTGAAGTTTGCTTTTATATATACCTTGTACATTTTCATCCCATGTGTCATTAAAACAGCTAATTACTCATCTCACTAAAATGATAGAGCATTTTATGAACAAAGTACATATAATTACGCATTTGAAATGCCATTATGCTGAAATTCTTAAAAATAAATCTCTGCCTTATAAATCAGATAATAGTTGAGAAGACAGTGCCTGTTCTTCATGAATTATACCCTGCAAGAACGTACCCACAACCTGCAAATGTTTTTAGTTCTGATTTTAGGCAAGCTGAGGGTTGAAACCAGATCAAACTTGCTTTGCAGATGCAGCATAAGGACAGACCTAAATATGTTGCCAAATTAATCCTTAATTTTGAACTTTTTTCTCTAGTTAACTATAATATTTGACATAGGAGTATGTGTCCCTCTAAACTCTCTGAATGAATTTTCTAGCAAATGTCTTTGACAAAACATGTGTACTGAACTGTTTTCCATTAACTTTTTGCCTGCCTCAGAATTAATTGTGTGTTTCCCTCTATGAAAGCTGGTGAGCACCATAGCAGAAAGCAGCATTCTAGAGACTTGCCCGTCTTGAGAGAGTTCACTACTCTGAGGCTAGTCACGTGTTCAGAGAATATGATTTCCTGGGATGCAAGTACAGTGTTGGGCTGGGGGTAAAACTTGCACACAGGGATGAGGACTTGTGATCAGACCCTCCCACACACGTGAAGCCACACTTAATAGCATGAGTCTGTAATCTCAGAGTTGCTATGGTGACTTGGGAAGTGGAGATGGAAGCTTATGGGTCAGCTAGGCTGGCATGTGCAAGAGTATCCTGTCTGAAAGAAGACGGAAGGTAAGGACCAACACTCATAGGTGTTCTCTGACTTCCACACTCATAGCATGGCACTTGTGTGCCTATACTCTGACACATGAGTGTAGCAGGATTCTTAAAAGTTTTTATTAATAAAATCAAACCCGAGGCCAGTTATTGGGGTCCATGCTGGTAGATCAGAGAGACAGAACAAGCCACAGCTATCTCACCTCGCCGGATCCTCAGCTGGTCTTGTCTCCTCAGACTGGAGGCCTCTGAGTCCTCATCCAGAATGAATCTCAGCTGAACTGTATTGCTCTGTAGCCTGAATGCTTAACCAGCCACATGCTTAACCAGCCAAATGCTTAACCAGCCAAAATCTTCTAGTTTCTGGTCCTCACGCCTTATATATCTTTCTGCTTTCTACCACCACTCCCTGGGATTAAAGGCTGGCTTTCTGGGATTAAAGGTGTGTGTCACCATGCTTGGCTATTTCCAATGTGGCCTTGAACTCACAGAGATCCAGAGGGATTTCTATCTCTGGAATGCTAGGATTAAAGGTGTGAGTGCCACCATTTTCTAGCCTTTGCATCTAGTGGCTGTCTGTTCTCTGACCCCAGATAAATTGATTAGAGTACACAACATTTTGGGGAACACAATACCACCACACATGAGCATGTACAAGTACATGACATACACATACATTACACATGCACACTCACCACACGTGTGCACACACACACATGATATGAAATAATTTGTTGTGACTTTTACAAACTGTCCAGATTGTCTGTGGGCTCTGTTCATAGTACTTTAACTGTCTTGATGCATTCTTACAGCCCCTTCATGTAGAACATTCTTGTTCCATTGCCATTTTGCAAATGAAACATCTAAGCTCTGAGCAGGTACACATCCTGCCGAAGTCTCACAGCTAGCATGTGACAGAGCCAGGACTGGACTCCAGGCGTGCTGGTTCTCTTCTTTGTCTTATTTGGTATGTTTTTACCTGAGATGACAAGAAAACTGGATCATCTTCCTCTGCTTCTGTGCTGAGTTTCTCACATCTCCTTTCTCTGAATCACTGATAACTAACAGTGATGAGTTTTTGTACGATTGTGGTTACTCTGGATACTGTGTGATTTTTTTTTTGTCAGACATTTCGCCAAGTCTAACTCACAGTTGACTTTGTGCACCTGTTGGAGGGAGGAGGAAGTCTCTGAGTAGATTCATTGGTGGGGAAGGACTATCTCGATCTTGAAATGCAGAGAAATTCCTCTGTGAATGAAAGAAATAGAGAAGATCCCTATGAATCAAAGTTCCTGGCCACTGGATGACAGAAACATATCCATTTAGCCAAAGGTCCCCTAAAACCAAGGTTCTAGTATCATTGATTCCATGAGGTGGAGTGTTTGTTAGAAGAGTGATACCATATTTACTCATTGAACAAGCATGCATCTTGTCTGTGTGCTAGGAGGTGTAGAGTATGAATAAAACATGTGAATGTCTCTGCTGTCAGTGGAACCAACTCCCCCCCCCCCCGTTCTAAAGGGTTAAGAACAGCTTGACTTTTAAATCCCTGTCATCCTCATGGTCCAAAATGGCTCCCAGAACTCCAGCCAGTGCAGCCACATTACAGGAGACATGATGGCGGAGAGTTCAAGAGTGAATGTCTATTCAGTTCCTGGAAGAACCACCTAACATTCTTCTTTAAGAATCATTGGCCGGATTTAGGCATGTAGCCATCGTAAGTCCATGGGAACCTGGAAATATGGGTAGCAGTGTGGCTGGCCAATGCCGGGAGAAGAGGGGAAGACAGGTTAAACATCCTCAGCCGGAAAAGCTGCAGTGCTCTGAAATCCAAAGCTTTCGAGTACTACTATACCATCAGGGAACATCCCCACTTGACCTCTTGTGACAAACTGGCATCCAAAATGGGCTTAGCTGCGACTCCTATATAACATGGCCTCCAGTCTGCATGTGTAAGGAGTACACGAACATGAGTGGATTTCATGTGCATATCTGGTTCTGCCTCCAAGGTTTCTCATTATGTGTGTGTAAATGTTCCAGAATTGGAAGACATCTACGCTGCCTTCCAACACCTCAGATAAGGGATGAACAACCAGTACGTTGTGTGAATTGTTTTGGGCAGAATCCTGGTTTTCCTTTTTGTGAGCTGCTGAGCTTTCTTTCAAAAGTGCAACAGACCATACTGTACTCATGTGTTCATGTGTTTACTTATATGTGATTCCATATGTGAGGGAGAATATGCAGGGTTTTTTTTTTTTTCTGAGTGACCTCACACAATACACACGTGTTCATGTGTTTACTTATATGTGATTCCATATGTGAGGGAGAATATGCAGGGTTTTTTTCTGAGTGACCTCACACACCACACACACACACACACACACACACACACACACACACACACACACGAACACACACATACTCTCTCTAAGTCCATTGATTTTCCCACAGACATTTTAACTTCAGATTGCTTTAATGTTGAGTAGTATTCTGTATTTGTTTTTCTAGTTCTAATTCTGTCATGGAATTTTTGATTTTGGTGGCAGACAAGAGCATAAAATATATTCTACACTGAAATTGTACAATTTAACGTGAAGCTCCACGACTTCTGTTCTGAATGTCCTTTCTAACTGGATAGAAGTTCACTGAGTTATTGTATAGACTTTGAATCGGGTTAATTTTTGGTTTATGGTGTTTTTATTTCTCAGTTGTGGGATTCTTAGTCATATCAAACTAAAACTAGAGTGGAGATGAACTGACCTTTCTGAACCATTGTTTAGAATTAGTCCAGAGTTAAAAAGAATTCGGGGGTACTTGATCCAGATTTTACGTGCTGTCTAGACACAATCATCTCCCTTCCCCACAGCCCTTGTTACTTTTTTTTTTTTTTAACTTCACATTGCTGTTTTTGGGTCTCTTCTCTCATAGATGCAAGAAAGTCTAGATTCACTTGCTGCCAGATTACTGGATGTAAAGGAGAGTTTACCTTGCTTCACAGTTCCTGTCAGAAATGGAACCCTCTGTACTGTGGTAGAATACTGACCCCTTTCTGACCCTCTTGCCAGAGGACAGATAGGCTGATTGGCTAGGCCTACCATGAACATCCATGAGCTGAAAGGAAGGGAGGCTGGCTTTGCAAGGTGAAATCAGTGGCACAGGATGCTGGATAGGCATGCATAATAGGTGGGCACAGTAAGCCTTGGCGGCCGTCTGTGAAATTGCCTCCCTACTGCAGTGGGTGCAACCCATTCACAAATCCTTACACCATACTGCACACTTCCATCTGGGTGTCAATGTGCTGTTATAAACTTTGGGTCTTGGTAGATATATTCTAAGCATTCAGAGATTGTCAAATATTGTGATCTAAAACATTTAAATATTCTTTAACCCATACCAGTGTTGTCTAGACAAGTGGCTGAGCATGCTCTGTGACTGGGGCAATTGTCTGAGTATGTGCAGAAAAATTTCATTCCTTTAAAAAGTTATTTCTGGACATTTTTTGGAAACTGTATGCTCTCTAGCAACTTTGTGTGCATTTTTATACAAGCACTGCTTTATTAATTATATAAAATATAAAAATAGAAAAAAAAAGTTATTGCCAATAGCTGGGTGTGAGTGAAAATCCACGTTGGACAGAGTGAGCAAGAATTGGAGAGGGAGGGACTTAGAGATGGCTCCAAGGTTAAGAGTACTCTTCCAGAAGACCTGAGTTCAGTTTCTAGAATGCAAGTCAGGTGGCTCACAACCACCTGTATCTAACACCTTTGACCTCCACATGAACATGCACGAGTATACACATGCATATGCGTGCATTTGTGCACACATACAGAGAAATAACACATTAAAAAATGGAGCGTGTGTTCTAGTGGAAGCTTCCTTTGAAGAACAGAACACTTGAGTGTGGTGTTTCACCACTGCTTTGTACCCTTACAGTGGTCTGCCTCAGAGGGGAGTTCCTGAAAAGGATCCAGGCATCAAGAGTGTGTCAACCCTGAATGGTGTCTGTGCAAAATGGAGATAAGTTTCAGTGATAAAATAAGGAAATAGCAAAATTCACATGTTGGTTTATAATGTCTCTTTTTGTTTTTAATTTTTCATTAGAGTTTTTTCATATAATATTTTTATCATATTCTTTACCCTTCCTCAGATCCTCCCCCTCCCTATCCACACAACTTCATATTCTTTCTCTCTTAAAAAGAAATACCGAATCAACCAGCCAAACAAAAAAGCACACACACACACACACACACACACACACACACACACACACACACACACATAAAAAACGTGGAGTCTATTTTGTATTAGCCATCTACTTCTGGGCATGAAGCCTTCCCTGGAGTGTGGTTGACATACCCAGTATTACTCAACTGAAAAAAACTATCCTGGCAACTATCAATTGCAAATAGTTTGATTAGTGGTGGAACTTGTGCCTACATCCCCTCCTCCATGCTGGGATTTTTGTCTGGTTTGAACTTATGTGGATATCATAGTTTCTGTGAGTTCATATGTGTCACCAGCTCCGTTGTGTCTGGAAAATATTATTTTTCTTGGAGTTGTCCACCACCTCTGGCTCTTAAAATCTTCCTGTCTCCTCTTCTGAATAGATCTTTTAGCCTAGAGGGGAGGGATGTGATAAAGACATCTCATTTAAGCCAAGTGCTCCAAAGTCTCCCACTCTTTGTAAAGTACCATTTACTGCAAGAACAAACTTCTCTTATGGGGGTTGAGTGATGCACTGATTTATGGATACAGTAGCATGTCATTAGGAGTCATTTTATTGCTTTTTTTTTTTTAGCAAAATAAAAATAATAGGTTTTCCCCTAGGTCCATGACCTAGTGTCAGTTTCTTGGTCACTTTTGTAGTGTCATGTAGGAGTTCCAGCTCATGGAGTGGGCCTTAAATTCTAGCAAAAAGTGCTTGGTTACTCCCATAACATTGTGCCATTATTGTACCAGTGGGTCTACCTTGCAGGCAGATCTCTACTGTAGCTGGGTAAGACTGATGATTATTTTTCTTCTCAGGTAGCATGTATAAGACTTTCCAGCACTATGCCTCCTACTCCACAAGGGTGAAGCTTGTAGTTGAGCACCAACTTAACTTCTCCATATTTGATGACATAAGAATATGATGTCCTTGTCAATAAGATCTTACTTTGGCTAATGAATCAAAAAGGTGCAACCTAGTCCTGGCACTGTTAAGAAAAATAGAATTATGAAATTCACACTAATGGATGGAGCTAGAAACAATCATTCTTAGTGAGGTTACCCAGCCCCCGAAAGACAAACATTGCATGTTTTCTCTTATTTGTAGAAGTCAGCTTTTAAGCTTTAGATTAAGCACGTATCATTCAGAACTTCCACAGAGATTGGGTAGATACAAAGTACCAAGGTGAAAAGATGATCTTCCAAAAAAGGGGAAATAGAATATAGTGTTGTAAAGGGATAAACAGTAAATTAGAATAGGAGAATTAAGTGGGAAGGGGATGAGAGGGCAAAATAGAGGTTTACAGTTCTCGTTAACAAGAGATTGGCAGTCCCATTTGAAGGCTGTAGAAGTCAGAAACACTTGTGAAACAGTAAAAACTCCAGCTTCAGCAGTCTGGCATTGAAGTGCCTGGAAGAGCATCACCCCTATGTTAACTGTGAAGGTCTCTAAAGATGGTATTTATCCCTCCTCATCAGTTTATTTAACGTAAATCTTGTCAGCACTGCCCTACTTCAATTACACCATTATGCCACCATAGTAATGTACTGAATATGCTAAGTTATACAAATAGAAATAAAAATGACAAGCTCAAATGCATATACTGGAATGTTCTAGCTGAATTAAGGGTTTCTTTGACTTTTGATCTAATTTATTATTGAGCTTACTCACGTCTGGTATCTGTTAATCCAGCTTAGAGAATATGGACAGTGTCTCTACTTTCTACCTACTAATTAGGCTCTTGTATTGGTTAAGTAAAATGTCAAGTTTGAATTCCATATAGCTTGTGTGTCTTAATTTTTAAAGTTTTCTTCTTTTTGTACAAATGAAAAGCACAAATCTCCAGTCAGGGGACCACCCAAGTTTGGACTCCACAATGTCCCAAAAGCACCAGGCCATCTGAAAAGTTTCAATTATTGATGGAAAATTTTTAAAAAGGGAGAAGAAATATCTCAGTGTTTGACACCAAATGGTGACCACTGGCACCTTCTATCTTAATGGGTTTTATTCCTAACTATTGTCAGTATTGTAGCAAGTGTGGTAGAATTTCATTTTGATATTTCCTTGTTCTTTGTATATTGAAAACATCACCCTGAATCATGTGCAGGTAATGGAAAGGTTGAGCTCCTGGAAGACCTGGTCCCTCACAAATGTCAGACACCAAGACTGTCACTTCAAGAATGTCCGTGTGCCAACTTTAATTTGTTGTCTGCAGGCACTTTGAAAAGCTGAAGAGAGTTTCTTAATGGCCCAAGTCCCTGGTTGAGGGCAGCATCTGTGCACGCTCCTGTGAGATCCTTTGGCTTGGGGTAAAGTGTTCTGTAAGCATGAGGAGTCATTGGTTGTTTCTGGGTAGATGATTCTCTTTGGTCTCAGTTTGTCTGGCCTTCTCCTTCCATCCTGTCTCTTGAGGACTCTGCTCCCAGAGACTTGGCAGGTCCTGCTTGGCTCCTTGTAGGGTGGCAGTAGGATGGGACTCTTCTGGGACACTGAAGAAAGTGTTCTTGTCTGAGTCATGTCGCTGAGCTTTTGTTAAACACATCTGTGATCTTGGGTGTTTTACTACTATTTTCCAAACACAGCCAAGATCAGAATGGACTGGAGACCTTTTGTTTATTAGTTGATTCCTTGGCTTTACTAAACCCGTCAGCATTCCCAGAAACAGGACCGCACATTTTCACTTTAGACAGAGTTCTTGCAGCCAAGCTTTTGCATTCAGAAACCCAGGTGGTTTATCCTCTCTGTGACGTCATTACCTACACATGGAGTCAATACTATTGGGTCTTCTGTGTCTCCATCGTGTATCTTAACCTCAGCCATATGTCCTGATAAAAACCTTGCATCCCACTGCAAGCAGAGACTAGACACTGAGATCTCTCTATTGAATGACTAGAGCAAAGGTGTGTGTGTGTGTGTGTGTGTGTGTGTGTGTGTGTGTCTGTGTGTATCAGAGAAAAATGCTATTATTCTTACCTTATGGTTCACAAGAGAGTGCAGGTTAAATCGCCTTCTCTCTCTATCTTGTCAAGCTGTGCTCTCAGAATTTTACGGGGATAGCCTAAAGGTTGGAAGGCTTATCTTCTTTAGTCTAGACTTGTAGCAAAGCTTAATAAAATTTGTCTCATTACGTCAAAATGAAATGGCAAGTTCATGCCTTAGTTCTACATTTTACCACTAATTTCCCAGTCATTGTGCCAAGACATATGTATATAATACATTTATTATGTGTTTTAGTCTTTACCACAGTGCAAGGGGGAAAATGTATTAAAACACTTCAAAAATCAGGAGAACCGAGGAGGAAAATGCTGGAGTCATTTGACCACCTCATGGGGTGACTATGAAAGGAGTTTATTCTGTTGGAGAAATTCTTGCTGTTGTTTTTGTTTATTTATTTGAGATGGGGGTCCCTCCATATCTCCCTGACTAGGCTGGAACTTACCATGTAGACCAGGCTGACCTTGCTGATCATAGAGATCCACCTGCCTCTGCTTCCCAAGTGCTGGGATTAAAGGTGTACAGTAGAAATCTGTAGAAACACTGGCAAGTTCCATGGTTCCCTCAGCTTTCTGGGTTTCGACTGACTGGATTTCCAGGATTGCTATCTCTAGATCAGAGATGGATTTAAAGGGTCTCACAACGAGGTCCTGGCATCACTGCTACAGGTAAGGGATTGGCACGTGATGCTGGCCAGATGTTGGGGATCTCATGGAATTTTTGATATCTTTAAGTGGATGGTAAAGCTCGTGGAATAAAATATTTGGACTTAGGAACATGTCAGATAAGACAGAACCCTGTCCAGCATCCCTTTACCATCCTAGAGAAGGAGGCTTTGAAAGTTAAAATTGTAAATTCGTCAGGAGGGGTGGTAACTGAGGCCACATGAAGGGTTTGCATCTTGCCCATGTGCTGCATTCCAGCCGTCTTGTTGAGTACTTTATCTAACATTCACTCACTCAGTGTGTAGAGGTAGGTTTGGGGGACACTCAGAGAGGTTGAATGATGGCCCACTGAAGCTCACATTCCTCAGCCCTGGCTGAAGTAGAACTTGAGTCCACTTTGCGGCCTCCTGCTTGACTAGCATGGAACAAGTCTCATGCTCGGAATTTGTTTGGCTACTGAACCAGGGAGTTGTCAGCAAAGGCACTTGCAGCCATGCCTATGGATTTTTCTTTCTGAGAGAGAGAGAGATGTACATCTTCCCATGCAGAACTAGAGCAGAATCCGGCAGTCTAGATTATTGACTTCCCAGGAAAGCATCTGGGAAGAATGAGTGTGCTCAGGGCCACACTGTGGAGTTAGAAGCCAGGTGTCCCTCACACCTGGCAGTAACTATTTGTTGAACCAAATGAACTTCATATAATCAGGTTAAAAGGAATCATACTCATGGAATTAGGATTATCTAGCTAGAGCTGAGGTTTGCGGGCCCAAGGATGAGCCAAGTCAGCTATTAAAACTAAATACATTCAGACATCTCTGCAGGTATGTCGTTAGTGGCTTTGTCAGGAAGTCCTCATTTTTAAAAGTAGCCATTCTAGCCACTTGGAATTTTCCTGCCCTAAGCTTCCATTCCTTACCTGGACTTCCATTCCTTACCAACCCTTTCATAATGGCACAAACTGTGCTCCCTTGTTCTGTGAATGGGGTAAAATCTAGCTGTGTCCGTCTGTCTATGAGATAATAACTGTAGGGTCAGTTGTTTCCAAGAGAAGTGGACACTCAAAAGATGATGAGCCCAGCTGCGAATCTGCTAGTCACGTCTCACAAGGTGGAAATACCCTACAGGGTGTGTGTACATAGTTAAGTAATCCCAATGTTTCCATTGCCCTACCCCCTTAGAAGCCTTGTTAAAATGTCAACTTAGCTGAGTTTTATTCGATTTCTATAAATATAAACTGTGTTCACTATCATTTCTTTCATAGGGTTCCTGTGTTTGTACCATTTTATTGTCCAAGTCTGTATTGTTTCTTTCCTGATGGACTATTATAGAAGGTACTTTAAATGGCGTCGTTGTTGTGGTTTAAGAATGAAGCCTTAGTGGGCTTGCTCACTAATAATTTTCACTTGTCTCTGGGATGCTTTACTGTTAATTGAAAGGATTTTCCCCCTGGTGTTGCACCAGTGACTCGTCTTGTGCAGTTAATTAGCACGATTAGGCCACAGCTCCTTTTGCTCCTGCACAAAGGTTTGCTCTTGTTTTTATCAAAAGGATCATTCTCTCAGAGACTGCCGGTACCTGACAGGCTTTGAATAGTCAGACCTCTTATTTATTTTTAAATAGCCACCTCCCATCTTTTCTTGGCTTAGGAAAGTACATTTGAGCTTTGAAGACTCACTCCAAAGTGGGAAATAACATTTTCTTCGGATGCTCTTTTTGGCAGATCCTGTGTGAGTCAAAAGATGATTTTAGATTAACAGAGCAATGAATTAATTGATTGTGTGGAGGAGTGTACAATGTTAATGAGTGAAGTATAGATGCTGCTCGCTCAGTGTCCTCCGTGTGTCTATAGGAAATGCTGGGGGAAAAGGCACAAGCAAGATGTTTTATGTTTGGGGGCTGTTGGAGACATCCAGGAGAGCTGCGAGCCTGGATTAGGACACTGTGATCCCTTCCTGCAGTTGAAGTATTGTCTGATAGATCAAGTCTCCTTTCTTCTAGCCTAGCGGTGAAGTTGATCACCTATCATCTGCCATTTTCTTTAGTGTCTAGTGTATAGATTGCCGCTGAAAAATACTTTGGCTTTCTTGTAGCTTAAAGGAGAAAAGTTAAAAGAAAATTGATTTTTTTTCCTAAGTTGATCCCCACTCAGGCAAATGTGGTCACCCTACACATTCCCTTCTAGGCACTCTGGGCTTACTCTGAATCAGTCTGCACATGTACTTTGGAATCCAAGTTTATAATTTATGCTTATTGTGTACATATCTACTTTGCTGTTCAGTTTGCATTTTTTAAAGAAATAAGGTACTATGTTGCTGACTTCATGTGATAATTTAATTAATTGTGGTCCTATTTGAAGGAAAAATTGGGTGACTTGGGATATTTTGAAATCTTGCCTCTGTATATGTGATTTCTTCCATTTTTGAGTTCTTCTGACAATTACATGTCAAGGAACTTTCTGAAACAAAATGAATAATTTACTTTTAGCTTTTGAATGTAATTTTCTTAAAGGTTAATAATAATACATTATCATTATGCTTTTCTTGTCATGAATGTTTTTTAATTGGGTATTACTAGAGTGATATTTATCACCTGGATTTAAAAAATTATTCTGTTATATAGTTTTATTCATTTGTTTTTATGGCACTTCGTAGATACATGACATTAAATTTTATGAATTATTGTAATTTACTGAACAAATTTTCTGTATGGACAATAAAATCTTCTGGGTGTTTGGGGGACAACATGAGAGTGTGACACAAATCTGTCCGGTAGCACACCTAACACTTGTGCAGTCTTTCTGACCTTAGGTCATTCACAGAGCTGGCCAGGGGCCTCGGGACTTTTGTCTATAGTAGGAAGGTAAACAGTGCTGGGCTTTGCACTCAAGAGGAAAGTGAAGTTCAGATGCTGCTCCTGACGCGTGATGGATGCAAATGTTCATTTTTTTACCCTCTTCCCAGAAGCCAGAATCTTGTATTACAAACTTGCACAGAGATTTGAATAGCTATAATTAAGTTTGATTCCTATACTGGATGATAACACTGGCCAGCACAAACATTTATCGGGGCAATGCTCATTGTAGGTGGGGATTATGGGCATTGCTCTATTTAAACCTCACAACACCAGTCCTTAGGCGTGAAGGCTTTCGATATGACCATGCAGTAGATATTTAAAGAGCATATCCCACTTTCATAAATGGGTAAAAAGCTGTATGCTGCTCTTCTGGGTATAGAAACCCAGGCAGAAAGACGTTTATTATTTGTTCATATCACAGAGTTGGCAACATAAACAACCCAAAGTCTCACCCAGGGAAAATAGGAACTCTTTTAGTCTTACCTGACTAGCAATTTATGCATGTTAGGTTATAATGAATAGAATGAGCCCTCGTCCATTAGAAGTAGACCTCATGGGGAAAGCATAGAACACTGGTGCCTTGGACATGCCCAGATGAGTCACAAGGAAAGACATACAAAAGAGGAAAAGAGTTGGTTTGTCAGTCTGCTTCTCTTTTGCCTCCTTGCCCAAAATAGGGGTGGAGTACAATGTCAACATCTGGCCCAGATGCTTCTTCGTTAATGATTTGTGTCATCTCTTGTCTTCAAAGTCTTTTCCATAACAGTGCCTTCTTACTAGCAACCATATTAAACATCTTCAAGGAGTTTAGACAACATGTAGGAGTCGTTGGCTAGTTAGACTTAGCTATTTAAAACAGCGAATCAAGTAATTTGTTTTTAACTGTGGAGACTTGGGTGCCATTGAGATGGATGGCTTATAGTTGCTGCATATGGTAGCATTATAGTCAGTGGTGATGAGTGGTGTGTGGCATAAAATGTCAAAAAGAAGTAAGTGATTTGATAAAAATACCTAGATGCAATCAGACTGACTTATTTAATTCAACGCCTAATGACTAGAATCCTGTCACCTCTTGATTTTCAATTACATGGAGTACTGTGCCTTGATTATGTCTGTGCAGACTCACCTCTTAGTTCGGTGGCATTTAGGATACCCCGCAATGCAGGTGATGGGTCTCATCAGGATACTAAATGCTGTGTGCCTTCTGGTTTCCCCACAGCAGTTCTGCAGAGCATCCTGGAGCCTCCAAGCCTCCGTTAAGCTCCTCCAGTATGACATCACGCATCTTGCTACGCCAGCAACTCATGCGTGAGCAGATGCAGGAGCAGGAGCGCAGGGAACAGCAGCAGAAGCTGCAGGCAGCCCAGTTCATGCAACAGAGAGTGCCCGTGAGTCAGACACCAGCCATAAACGTCAGCGTGCCCACCACCCTTCCCTCTGCCACCCAGGTGCCGATGGAAGTCCTCAAGGTATGTGAATGTTGCCCTTGTGTTTGGACTGAGTCTGTCTCTTCTCCACACCCTATGTGTCATATTCACTGGACTGTGTCTCTGCTTGTCTTGGTATTAGAGTCTTATTTATAAACATCATGTCCAGTGGTTCCTATGAGGCTTTGTCTTTTAAAAGAACAATTTAAACTAACTGTAAATGTTATAGCAACTTGGGAATGGCAGAAATGGTCAGTGATTTTATGACCAATCCCAAATGGGATCTTCTGTTTGCTATAATGAAGAGCATTTCTCTACCTTGCTTTCGGAAATGGTTTCAAGTGTAAGATTTATCTGAAAGAGGCCTCTTCTAGAAACTTGTGTGTATGTATGTTTCCATAAATGCTTCCCAAGGCTACACTTTAACATTGCTCTCCAGTTAGCAAATCCTGCTGTCCCTAGAAGCTAATTGTTTTAGAAAGTCTCTTCAGAAAGAAAACTGTGGTCAAGCGCTCTGTCTGTGCCTTAACAACCAGACTTCATAATCCTTTTACTCAAGTGAACTGTCTGCTTTCTCTTTGATTTCTTGCTAGAGTGGAAACTGCAGGAGCTTGTTAACGTCCTTCCATCAGGGACACATAGCTTCCTAATTACTAGAGGAAGTCGTAGCCGCTCTGCGCATAGACCTCCATCTCCCACATTGTGTCCCATGCCACATGGGGAGTTGCCTTGTTTCATAAACATTTCAATTCGTAAATATGACTGGTTCCGGAAAATCTAGAAGTAGGGGAACTTCCTTGTTTTTTATTTATTTATTTTCTTACCCATTCACCTAATTGATTCATTCTGAAGAGCCAAGTGTTCCTATTCATTAAGCAGTGTTGAACTCATCAACCTGCACATTCATTGTTGGTCTTTTACTTATATCTTTATGCTTAGAAAAAAAAAAGTCCTTCCATCTTCCCCTACTTAAAGTTTCTTATAGCAACAGGAGTGATGTGCTACACACAGGCTCTGTCAATGATCTTTTCCACTAGGAAAGGGATTCTTTAAAAACCAACTTTAAAGCAGCATGTATTTATTTATAAAGACTTTAAAATTGAATGACACCATTGTGGAACTCTTTGGTAGAGAAGCCAGTTGAAATTTTGCTAAAGCAAAAATGATGCAATGGGTTTAGCATAAAATTTTAATGAAATATGACTGAAATTCTGAGTAATGCCACAATTATGCTCCTTTTATTCTTCTACCACCCCATCTTTTTACTTTAGAATAAACTATGCATGGAATCTCTCTGTTCTGCCTGAGTAGAATGGATAGTCCCCATTTAATTGTTGTTTCCTATTTGCAAGAGTCATTATCATTTTGTTTATACTTTATTTAAGCAGTGTGACTTTTAAAATAACAAGATGCGGAGGAGTGTATTAGTTTTATTCACTATAATCTTAAGTTTTTTTAGCTGAAAAGCAAATTTTAGGGGCGGTGACATGGATCTGAGCATAGTGGTTTACATCCAGTTTGAAGGTAATGCTTAATACTGTATTGAAGCATATTAAATCGAAATAGATTTTCCTATTAGAATGGTTATATGGGTTGATGGAGAAATTACCACAAAATGAATGTGTGGAAACATCATTTCAATGTTATCTAAAGTTTATATAATTTCTAAGTGTTTAAAATGTTATTTTCTTGCCTTGTTACAATTAACATTTAAATGAAATAATTTGAATAATTTATGTATTTTTCCTTATACTCTGTTTATCCTCGTAACACTGGATTGAACTGCAGTCTCTCCCAAACTAAAGAATACCAGAAAAATGCCCCAAGTAAAGGCAAAAATAAATGATTAAAATTAAAAGACATGACCCGCCCAGAAGTGCCATTGGTTAAATGTATCTGTCATGTTCAACAGCCATCACCTCTGTTTAACCTGAGAGGGTTTCTCCTTGGGCTGTATAAGAGAGTCAAGGGTGTCCCCTAAACGAGAAGGACTTGTTAGGCTAACATTCTGTGGGAGCTGATAGCTGCCTAGACAAGCTTTGGTGCTTTTAAGTCAAAAACCAAACGAAAACAGAATTTCATTCATCTGAGGTAATATTGTAAGACATTCACACAGAAATGTTAAGGCAAGTTTCCTACTGGTGATTCCTTATCAAAATAGTTTCATAAGCTCTGTGTATGGAAATACTATGAAATGCTTCATAGAAATGCATATGGTAGTGCTCTCCTTTTTTTCTATTGTGACTTCTAAATCATATAACACAGTTTCCTGAAGTAAACAGTTATAGAGAAATAGTTGACTTGTTTGATCTTGGACCACTTTTGTGAATATATATCTTCAAAACATTAGTAGTGCAAACATAGGCTAATTGAATGCATTCTGATGTGATGTATTACATTAAACACATTTTTTTCTAATAGTACAGCCTCAGTAAAATATTGATTTTGTTTTTAAAGCTCTAAGTGGCAGAGTCAGTGCCTACCCTTCTCAGAGAAGGCAGACAGGTGCTGAGGTGGAGCGTGCCCAGTAAGTCTCTCTGTTTCCCACAGTGTTTATTAGAACATGCTAGAAGAAAGGCCACAGTTTAATCTTCACGTGTACACGCACACACAGTCCCGTCTCCAGTAACCCACTATCGATGGATTGAACTACTCATTTTGACAAGGGAAATCAGCGTTTTCAGGTTAATCCCTTTCCTTGGCAGCATTTTACTCAAACTACGGAACTCTGTGAAGCATGTTTAAAAATTGTTGACATCTAAAAACTTAGGACTCCTTGGAATTTGTATTAGAGAGTGGAAATTCCCATAATTTCTTCCTCAGTACTTGGCCATGGCCTCTGTATTCTATATTGGTTTCATTAATTTCTGCATTTATTCCCCATATTAATTTTCACATTGGATGACGTAGAGTGTTAGGTCTTATTATAGGTATCTGTACACTAATGAGGTGTTGACTTGGTTTCTTAAGAACAAGCTAAACAACTTGGGAGGGTAACTCCAGCATGCTTCTTTACCATAAATAGTGACAGTATGGGTGCATAATAGATTTTTCACAGCTGCGAACATACCCGGTATTTCAAATTGTGATTTAAAAGAAAATTTAGTAAGAACTGTTTCTGGAGCACTTTCTTCTGTATGGCAGGCAAGTCATACAGAACTGAGGCTTGAACTTGATGCAAACAAAATCAGAGTCACCAGGGATGACCTTCAGTCATGGTGGGTCTCACAGCTACAGAAACATCCAGGTCCTGACTGAGGACTTGGTGCTCACATACTCACTGGGCCTCTCCTGTCCCTGGCTCATCTCTCTATCTTTAATTGATTATTGGAGCAGCTGCTATGTGATCTGAGACTGTCAAATTCTTCAGCCGAATTCCCCGTTATATTCTCCATAGACCCTGGCAGTGTGGAGCATAATAATAGTTTAGAGTTTGTGTTCATTTCTCTGTTGGGAAACTTGTGGCTCCTGTCCCGCTCCCTCCCTGCTTGCTGTTAATTTAAAAATCTAAAGGCTAGCTCTTCTTCCTGTTGTACATTAAGTTTTCCCTTACCTGTTTTGGAGAAAGCATTGATAGATGTAAAAGAGTTCATTTGATGCTTTATTGCTTTAGTATATTTCATTTAGTTTGAAGGAACTAAATTTTAATATTTTTCTGTTTTTCTGGATCATTTCGGGTAATGTTTACCAATTAGAAATAATGCTTGCTGTCCATCAAACACAGACATGCATTTTGCAGGACCCTGCATGTTGTAAACTGTGTTAGCCTGGGCATTTGTGGGAGAGGGGGTGGTTAGCTTACCAACACTCTGCCCATTTAAGCAGAAACTCTAGTGAGTGCTGGCTGCAGACTCTAGTGCATGTGAGACAAGCATAGTAGTAGCTACTTCCCAAACTCGGTATTTAACTTTTGTTCCTGATTCATTTAGCTGGTATTGATGAAGCTGTATCTCATCATAGTGGATGTTCAAGGAAAGAAAGATGTGGCCCCTCTCAGGTCAGCTTGCCTTGGTCCCTGTGTTGGGATCTGTAACTGTCCCCAGAAGATATGACTTGATTCCACGTTCATATATTTAAGCTGTCAGTCAGTGTGACATACATGGCCTGCACACCTTGATTTCAGAGAGTTTTATAAATATTGGTGCCCTGGTGCCTTTTGCATAAAACTGTATGTCTTCAAGACGGTGTCATTATTTAGAGGGAGAAGGAGACTCAGTTTCCTTCTACAAACAGCTCTTCCTCCCCTGAAGAGACACTTTATGTCCCTGGAGGGTCAGACTTGTTCATTGTCACCTCTAAGGGAATTTTCCTTATTTTTAAAAGCCACTAAGTGATATTTGGAGGTTGTAGACTGTGCTTGTTCGCTTACAACAGATTTCCACTGCAGGAGGTGAAATCCACTGGGAAACGTCTAAGTTGCCTTGCTTTCTGGAGGACCTTTCAGCCATTTCCCTTGTTACAGCTCCACCACTGCCTTTCACAGGGGCACCGCTTAAAGACGTGGTGGGCAGTGGTGGGCACGTAGACATGACCCTGTGTGTATCTCTCTGCACTGTCTCTACTTTTGAGACTACACAATCCCCCCCGCCTCTTCTCTGGGCGAAGTGGGTACTCTCACTGTGTCTCTCAAGACAGTCGATGTCACTGGTATGTGTAAGTGCCAGCTTGCTGGGCACTCCCTGGGAGTCATTCATGTCCCATATTGGAAACCCCTGAGAATGAAGAGTCACCAGTGTCAGGGCTGGCCCAGAAAGGTATTCCACTGAGCTGTCCTACACTTAAGACAATCCAACTTAGCACAGGCCCCAAAGGGCGAGATGTGCTATGAGCACTTTAGTTCAAGTTCCCTTGGTCTCTGTCTCCACTGCTTTTGTGATGGGGAAGTAGTGATACAGTGTTTGCTGGACAAGGCCCTCCCTACTTGCATTTGTAGGCAGCTATCCACAGCAAAATCCAGCCTTACAAATTAATTTGCATTTTTCTGAAAATATGGAAACATCAGCCCTAATTACACTTTTACCTGGTAGTGTCAGAAAAAAAAAAAAAAAAAAAAAAAAAAAAAGGAAGGCACTCTCCTTTTATGACCTCAAGGCCAGATTTTTTGTTTTGTTTTATTTTGTTTTTGTTTTTTTATGTGACCTGGGGTTCTATTTGGCCAAGGGCTTTCATAGAATCTTGGATTTCTACTTGGCTTCTTAGATTGGGGCTGGCTGGGGGCAGCAGTGCATGGTGGATATGTGAACCTAACAGCAGCTGGTCTTAGAGTAGGAAGGTCTTTAGTTTGTCTCCAAAGCCACTTGGAGTTACTGGAGGCATCTTGTGGATTTATATGAGAAGTGTCAGCTTGCAGCTTTTCATTTTGTCATGACAAAGGAAGACACAGTTCACTTCCATCTATCACAATTCCCCACTAGTTGGGGTAAGGGCAGTACTGTACGGAAATTATTAAGGGATGAGACTCAGGGTGAGGGCCTGCGCTGTGGTCTGGGGTGTGTTTAGTTGAATGGACTCTGCACTGTGATAACTCTTCAATGTGACAAGGCCTGTATGTAGATGGACATACTCAACATGGGTAATAGCTTCCTCCCAAGAGAAACTAAACCAATTTTTGGAGAGCAAGAATGTCCAGGGCTGGGAGGTGGGTGACAATGCTTGCAGTGCAAGTGTGTAGACCTGAGTTTAAGTCCCCGGGACAGTATGCAAAGCTGGAGTGACTCTGTGTGACCATAACTCTTGGTGATGGGAGGACAGAGACAGGAAGATCCTTGGACTTGGTGACTGTTAGCCTCTCTTCAGGTTCAGTGAGAGACCCTGTCTCAAGAGAATAATGCCGAGTGATGGAGCAGTACACCCAACATCCTCTTCTGAACTCCATGCATACAAGAGGTATAACACATGACATCCACATATGCACATGCATGTACACCGCACACATATGCATCACATTTTTAACACACACACACACACACATACACACACACACACACACACACACACACACACGCACGCACGCACGCACGCACCATAGATACTACAGTTGTCTGTAGCCTTCCAAAGCTACAGTGCACAGCTAGGAAAGCACTGTTAGTGTGTCTGTTAAATTTTTGGGAGGTGCGGCAGAAGAGGTGGCAATCAGCAGACCACCTGAAAGGTCTCTCTCAGAGGCACACTAATGAGGGAAGGCTGAACAACGTTGCTCTTGAGGCTTCAGAATCTTTCCTCTCTCCCCGTTGCACTTCGAGAACATCCGTCAGGATTCCTATGGGTGTGGCTTCTGCATTCTGGCTGGGCATAGTCCCACAGTCACGCGCATGTTCAGCACGGGGCCATGGTTCTGACTGATTCACTCCCATCCATGTTATGTGAGGCTGTTATTAGCACCCCCATTTCACAGATGCCTAGATTGTCATGGAGGAGTTAGATGGGTCTGGGAAAGTCCTAAAAGTCCAAGATGTTGTCAGGTTAGCTTCCTGGCCCACTTGTAGTAGCTAGTATCTTTCTTGGAATGAATAGCCCTAGGAGCTTCTGGAGAAGAAGATATTCAACCTCTCAGATGATATTCATCACAGAACATCATCATAGCCATCTGGCTATGGCTTAAGACATTGGCAGGCATTAATCTGATGACATAGTGGAAAGGCAGGACAGCTTCACTGGCTTCTGGAACTGTTTGTGGGCACGTCTGGTGACAGGTTGAAAATGTGATGTATTTTAGTTCGTTATTCTCTTAACAGCTTTGTGGATATACAGGATGAGCGCAGGTGGGAAAGAGGCATATGGGAATCACGGCTGGCCTGTGCTCGTGCGCTTGAGCCCACATCCTCTCTACTAGACCCCCACTCCCAGCCCAAGGGTGTCTCAACGACCACCGGGAACAGTGCTGTATAGTGAAGGGGGAAGCCAGAGAGAAATGGCAGTGGAAGCTCTGGGACTCAATACAACGCTACACAGTCTTCATTTGGGATTAGTCAAGGCGTCCTCTGCTGAATAATTAAATTTTCTTTCCTAGTCTCTAAGATACGCGAGATGTAGGAACTGACCGCGTTTTTCCTACATAAGAATTCTCTGTCCAGCCACACTGACCTCGATGATAATTTTTGGTTTAGGGATAGTTATCATTATGGGTGAAAGAGCATGTAACAGGAGGTTTTCTATAAAAGCCTCTGAAAAATCCAAAACCAGTATCATTTATGTTCTAAAGATCTCAGTAGCTCAGCCTGCCCCAGTTCATGTGCGTTCTCCGTCTCTGTAATTAATAATACCTCTGTGTAGATCTAAATAGTTTTATACACTCCCTGTAGGGATTTCCCCCTGAATTTATGGTTCCATTTTGGTTGGTGGTGATGGTGGTTTCTCTTCCCTCAACTCCTCCCTTCGGTATCAGAATTTTTGCTGTTATTTTAGCACTTAAAGCCAGAACTTTAGATCTGCTTGTTTTCTCCTCTTTGCTTTGAAGTGATGGCCAGCGGTAGTAATGATTATATTATTGCATGAGAAGGTCAGCATCCTCTCCACAGACGTTGCCTGTTTCGTCTCTGCAGTTAAAGAAGGGCTAGGTTTAAAGACGACTGATAGATATAAACATGCCTTAGAACAGGAGAGACTATGGGCACGTGTAAGCACAATCCAAATTTAACTTCACCCTACTAAAATAAGTGGCTGGAATTTGTGTTAAAATATGTAAATTGGCACAGTGGCTTTGCTCAAGGTTATCGCTGCAATCAGTGCTAGAATATCGGCTCTTGCCCCGAATGTGTCTCCTTCTATTGCCTTTTTGAGTGTCGGCCTACATTTGAACGCTGTAGCATCCCACATAGCATCTCCCGGCCTTTCCAGATCTTGTTTATAATGCCATCACTATGTGAGAAGATGAAATAAAACTTGGCGTATAGAAAGCACATAACCCAGGATGCAGTTAACATAGAATGTTCTAGAGAGAGTATTGCTTTAGTCACTGTTTAAAATGGATCATACCAGAAGATGGTCAGGGTGAGTCAAAGGCAAAGGTGAGTCAAAGTGTTTCCTCCTGGAGATCTTGGGGACGTTGCTGGGTTTGAATGTAATGCTAATCAAAGGCTCTGTTACCACTTTCCTTTCAACTAGATTGGGGGCTTTAGGGTGCTGGAATAAAAGCTCAGTTGGTGAAGTGTTTGTCTTGCAGGTGTTAGAACCTGAGCTTGATCCCCACACCCAGGTCTACAACCTCAACACTGGGGAGGCAGAGACAGGAGGATCACTGGAGCTCACGGGCCAGCCAGGCCAGCTGAATTGATGAGCCCCAGGTCCAGGAGAGACCCTGTTTCAAGATATAAGATATAGATTGACAGGGGAAGACACTTGATGTCAACTGCTAGCCTTCACATCCATAAACATGTGCCTGTGTAGCCACACACATGCACACACATACGTGAGACCCAGAACCTAGGAGACTGGGTGCATGCAGTCTTTATGTAGCTGAAGTGGATGTTTTTCATGCATTTTACCTAAGAGTTCAGTGAATTGCTGTTCACCTGCTACTTTCTGAGGAGTACACTGCTTCTGATGGGTGGGTTTAGCAGACTTGTGCACATCACACAGGTCTTGCAGTTTTCCTAGAAACAAGATAAAAAGGTTCAGGGATCTGGGCAATTAAAAAGAAGCAGAAGGAATTGAATCACCCAGTTGTGAAGGATTTTAAAGAGTTGTAAAGAGGCCTAAAATGAAAGATAGAATTCAGATTGCTCCCTTCCTTACCAATGGCATACATAACTCCGTTGTAATCTCCTCTGTTGGCCCTGGTTTTTATATAATTAAATTTTAGAGGTTGGAAATTTTGTTGAGACTAAATTAGAAGCGACAAACCAGAGACATTCCTGCCAGTTAGGAAAGGATTAACAAATTCTTATTGGCTAACTTACAAATATGTAACATTTTTCACACTGCCTAAAGGTGACAAGATCAGCCCTGTTTTTCTAGTGAACTAGTAAAAATTAGATTAATAAGTACCAGGCAATGAACCTTTTCTTTTGTCTTTCTCACCCCCACCCCACCAAAGAAATCTTACCTTTGAGTACTCTAGCTGTGGAGCTTGGCGCCTTAATTAGCCACATGTTCCTTTTACCTCCTGGGAAATAAGTACAGGCTAAAATTGGGGATCAAGACACAGACGTACATTGACTTAGCACACGCCGCCAAGTAATTCATCAAGGAATGTTGGTAATTAGTCCTGCCTCTTTCAACTCTTGGCTTATTTTATAAAACTGGTTGATTTAAAATAATGCCTGCTGATGTATTGCCCACGCGTTTTAGGATGGGGACTTGGCTCCTCAACAAAAGCGAGATTGTGTCCTGATGGAAAAGTGCTCTCTTGGTTTTGTGTTTTCACAGATTCTGAAGGTCCATCTCTGTCCCCTATTAACTTGGTTGCACATTCTTTGTATTTACCCCATTCAGCATTTCACAGGGCCTTCTCTTTTTGCCTTGGTGGAAAGAACAGGGGAGCAAACTTAAAAAATAAAATGCAAGCTCCCCGGGGGTGGGTGGGTGTAAGGAGCTTGTCAAAGTGTGTCAGTTCAGAGTGGTTTGATGGAATTTAATTGGAATCCTTCATCTGGTGCAAGCTGCAGTAATGATCTTCTTGTATTGTTAAATGCTTGCTGATATTTATGGCAGACAGATTAATCTCAAAAGGTTGAGTTTCTGGGGTGAACAAGACCTTGTGACTGCAGCCTCAAAGCGTGTGTAGTTAACTGTTTTAGTAGTACTAACCTGGATGTCAAATTCCCACACTAAGCGGTATATTTACCATTATGCTTTGAGATGTGGCTCGCACTCAGAGCTGCTCTTGAAAATCTGGTGTTAGCCTGAGCCTAGTAATATGCCAAGTGACCTTGGGCATAGCTTTCCTCCTTGGACATTGGTATCCTCCTCTGTGAACTAGGGCAGGAAAGTCTGCTCTAGAGAGTCTGGAGATGTAAATGAAATATCCACCTGCACAGTGCCACTCATCAAGTGGAATGTGAGTCCAGCTTTGACTTCAGATCTTTGGGTGCTCACATGAAAGAAGGAAAAGAAACAGACAAAATTTATTTCAATGTATTTTATATTACCCAGTGTATCTAGAATATTATTATATCATATGAGAAATAGCCACAAAGCTCTAACCATTTTTTTCCATATTAAGTCTATGTATTGAGCATCATACTGTCCTCAAATTTGGGTACATATTTCATGTCTTCAACATATTCTAGTCTGGAGACTAAATTTAATCAGAACGACTTGATATGAGTTTGGATCTCATAAAACTTACACCCAAAAGAGTCTATCTATTTGCCAAAGTTGTTTTAATCCTGTTTAAAAGATTTCTAGTAGCTGGGCTGGAGAGATGGTTTAGTGGACAAAGGGTGTTGTCATGCAAAGGTGAAGAACAAGAGTGGATTTTACTCCCTAGAATCGATGAGAAGCCACACAAAATAGCATGCATCTGGCATCCCAGTGCTCTGTGGGGAGAGAGGAGGTAGAGATGAGAGAATCCCAGGAAACTAGGGGCCAGGTAGCCTGGTGTCCATGGCAGGCAACAACAAGAACCCCTGTTTGGAAAGGTTGGGTGATAAGAAGCAAGAATGGTATTTTTCTCTGAGTCTACACTTGCACAATGACACGTACACGCCTAAACTCACACACCTGAGCACACTCACACAGGATTAAGGAAAAATATTTCCAGTAACTAAATTGGATATTTGCTTCAATTTAGGTCTACATGAGATAGAAATTTCAGCTCCTTCTAAATTGGCCTCAGTCCCAAGGCTCATTGTGGCTGTGACCTTCAGACAGCACAGATCTGAAACATTTAGCACACTGTTGAGTACAAGAAGAGTCCTCAAAGAAGAACTCTGCTTTTTTGGTTATAATACATTTATAATATCTAGGGAGGGGAGATTGCTTACTTGGTAGAGTGACTGCAAGCATGAGGGCCCATGTTCAGTTCCCAGTATCCATATGAGAAGCTGTCAAGGAGCATGTAGTCATAATGTACAAGTACAGACAGACAGACCGACCCCTGGGGTTTACTGACAGCCAGCCTAGTCTAATTAGCGAATCTAGACTAGTATGAGACCCTGTCTCAAAATACAAGGTGAATGGTTCCTGAAGGACAAAACCCAAGGTTGACCGCTGGCCTCTGCATGCACACACACACACACACATACACACACACACACACACACACACGCGCGCGCGCGCGCGCGTACCTACATACACACATGTACCTGCACACACACGAACATTTATAATACAAGAACACATCTGCGTACCCACATGTACCTTCACACTTTACAGTAGCTTGTATTTATTAATCACTGAGCACAGTAATTATTATCATCACCCCTAAGTTGCAGTCTTCATGAGCCACTATTACACCTGCCCATACAGACACAATTTAGTTATTTGTTTCTTTCTCATAATTTTGACCCAGGCTCACTGTCAACAGATCATGCCTGACTGGCATTTCCTGTTAAAAAACAGCTCCTGTGGGAGAGAGCAGTGAAAAGACACCCTCCCCTGAGGTGCCAAGAGCTGTCCATTCAGACATGAGTGTGGAGGCAGCTCTTGACTTGTTAGTCACACATCTTACTCATGCGCTAAGTCCAGGTCCCTTTCCAACCTACACATGCCACACTTGCATAGCACTTCCCCAGCCTGCTGAAGATGTCTGAAACTCTGGGAACGCACAAACATTCCATCAGGTTCTTGGTGTCGAGGAGACACGGAGGAATCAGATGAGTTGCCCCCGTTTGTCGTATAATGAACGTTGGCTAATGGCTTGAGTGCCTTTTGCTTCGTGTGGAGTTTTATGTGTGATGTTTACTTTCTTTTCTCACTGAACTTTCAGAGCGTTTTAAGGAGATTTCAGCACAGCCCATAATTCAATAAAATTAGTTCTTATTCACCAGGCATTCAAGTTTTCTGTTCTCATGCTAATTCTCAACCATTTTTAAACCAGAAATAACTCACCTAATGTGATAATTTATTTTGTTAAGTACCTTCTTATTCTTAGTGCAAAGAATGAGTCCGTTATATTGGGATTAGTGCACTGTGGACAGGCTTGTGTTCTTCCTGTAGTTCCAAGAGCCTCCAAAGTCCCAGCACACTTACCAGCATGGAAGCCAAGACAACAGAAATGGTCCTGTTGCTACAGCTTCAAGAAAGAAAAATTATTCTATTTTTTTTTTAATTTCCTGGTTTCCTCTGTTGGGAATCGTGTGTGTGTGTGTGTGTGTGTGTGTGTGTGTGTGTGTGTGTGTGTAATTATTTATTATATAATTTATCGCCTTTTATTATTTAAAATAATATCTAGCCAGCCTTTTAGCCATTGTCAATTTCATTTCAGCTTCCTAGTAGCTTTTTAGGTTTGCTTTAAAAGCTCAGAGCTAAATTTTCTTCTTGGTTTATTAGTTGACACAATCTTAATAGAATTCCTAAAACTATTGTGAATGTGGGCCATTGTGCTTGTTTTCTTGGGACATCTCATATTCATAAAGAGAAGACAGACGGGCTGCCCTGAAGAGACGTTGAATATTTGTGAACACTCTCCATTCCGCTTGACTCAAAGCTGAGGCGCTTAGGGCTTCACTGCCAGCCCTGCCCCTTAGAATGCTGTCTGTATCTCAGAGCTTTCTGAAGTGTGTTCAGGGACCCAAAGGCCTTGCCTCCCCTGGGGCCTGACTAAAAAGCAGATTCCCTCCGCCTACCCCACACCTTCCTGGCCACTCCAAAGTCGGTTCGAGTTTAAGAGTCGCTGACAAAGAAATCTGGAAATCTTCCAACACCACTGAAAAGATAAGTAAGTCCAGTCAACTAGGCCTTCTTCCTGGAGGGTTTCAGAGGTCCTTTGAGATGTAAGGATCCATGGTGACCCACCATCAAGGCCCCAAACCGAAAAGAGAGGGAAGACAAGCAGTGCTTCTGGAAGCGACCAGCAGAGGCTGCAAAATCCCCACCAGCTGCTCTTCAGGCGGATAAATCTGTTATATGCAAATCTGATTAAAAAATACAACAAACCTTTCAAATCTGGAGTAGATGACATGAGAATCAGAAGAAACTCTAGAGTTCCTGTCTTAAGCTACAGAAACCACTGGGTCTCTGAGAGCCGCAAAAGGCACACAGATCCCTTTGTTGACAGAATTTGTGAATTCTGCAGAGACCTCCCATACATTCTCCTCCTAAATGCAAACGCTGTTGTGTTTAACAAAATACAAGTCAAATGTGTGAAGTGCATGTTTCAGTTTTTCTTCTTTTCCCTGAGGGTTTTTTGTTTGTTTGTTTGTTTGTTTGTTTCTAATCAAGGCAAACCAAAAGCACAGCTCTTAATCAAAAAGGAGCTTGAAACATAGGCAACTGCTATGTTTTAAAAATTGGTAAAAACAGGAGTGTGGTGTGTGGCGTGGGAGGGTGGTGCTGGTCAGCATCTGACGTCTTTCCTCTTCATGTTCCGCCTTACTATTTTGATTCAGGATCTCTGAACTGGTCCTGGCGCTCCTCGGGTTGTTTCGGCGGGTTGCCCAGTGAATTCAAGGAAGCTACCTGTCTCCTCCTCCTCCAGCACTGGGATTACAGACCCTTGACCACAGCACACAGTATTTTGTGTGGGTGCTGGGGAACCAGACTCAGTTCCTAATACTTACCTGGCAAATACTCTAGCAACTGAAGTGTCTTCCCAACACCCAAGAATTAGAGCGGTTGTAGGTTTGTAGCAAAACTGAGGGAAAGGAACAGAGATTTCCCCTTTAGCTTCCTCCCTGACTTCCACCCTACATGTGCCCCCCCATTGTCAGCATCCCCTCAACCACAAGGTCCATCTGTAGCAGGGAGTAAACAAGCATATGGGCGTATCATTGCTATGTCAAGTCTGTACTTTACATCAGGTTCACCCCAGTACCTTCTGTAGGTAGAGAAGAACATCTAGTGAATTTATCCATTCTAGTATCATCCGGGGTATCTTTCCACTGCCTGGGGAATGAATCTACCTGCTCCTCTGACATAAAAAGCTACTACTCCCTTATAGGAAACAGTCTTTTTTCTTAAATGATCGTTAGATCATGCTTTGGAAATCGACTTAAAGTGTGGATTTAGTTGAATATAACAGTCACATTATTATTATTATTATTATTATTATTATTATTATTATTATTATTATTTATTCTGGACAGCAGCTGGCCCTGGCTGCCTGCTCTCTGACATCAAGGGTCTTTCCCCTGATGTGTGAGTATGATCAAATTGGATGTTCCCTTGTCACTGGAGTGCTGACATCCACAAAAGTGTATTTCCATCTTTTTCCCTTCACTGTCTCAGTTTTCTGCCTTCAGGTTGTAGATCAAGTCACAGCCAGCATGATTTGCTCTCTGGAAAATGATTGATTCATAACTTGGGAGGTGTCACAGAGAAAGCAGCGCTTTCTAATGCTGGAGTTTTTCAGTTCTTTGCGGGGGGGTGGAGGGTGAGGGTGTATGGGTGGGGGAGAGGAGACATGCATTCTTGTCAGTATGGGTGTACATATATGTGTATCTGTGTGTGGAGACCAATGGATACCCTGGGGTATTGTTCCTCAGAAACACGATCCATCTTCTTTATTGAGACATGATCTCTTACTGCCCTGGAGCTCACTGAGTGGCTAGTCGGGCTAGCCATCCAACCACATGGATCCCCTTGTCTCTGCTTCCTGGCCCTGAGATGACAGAAGCATGCTTTTTATGTGGGTGCTGAGAATCAAACTCAGGTCCTCATGCTTGTACAAGCACTTCACCAGCTGAGCCATCCTCTCATCTCCCACCCAGGCTCTCGAGTCCTTAATAGAGCTTTAGAAGATGCACTCCTCAGCAGGTGCCGGTGGCGCACATCTTTAATCCCAGCACTTGGGAGGCAGAGCCAGGCAGATCTCTGTGAGTTCGAGGCCATCCTGGTCAACAGAGCAAGTTCCAGGACAGGCACCAAAACTACACAGAGAAACCCTGTCTCGAAAAACCATAAAAGAAAATAAAAAAAGAAGATGCACATCTCTAAAGTGAGCCATGCCACACACTGCTTCACCAGAAGACTCTGCCTGCATCCTCCTAGCTTGTCTTCCTTTCTTCTGCACACATTATTAAGAACAGGAAGTCAGAGGAGCTGGGAATATGGCTGGTCAGAACACCAGCAAGCCCCGAAATTCTCCCGTCTCTGCCTCTATATTACAGGTTAAAGGTGTGCTGTCTATGCCCAGCTTTTTGCACAGGGGGGTAGGGATTTGAACTCAGTTTCTCATACTTACATAATAAGTACTTATATCCTCTGAGCAACCTTCTAGGCTCATTAAAGACTTTTCAGTCAGTTATTGTTGAATTACATTTCAGCAGCAAGGACAATTTAATTCTTAAAAAGCACCTGGTTAGTCAGGTTCTCAGAACAGTAACATTTATGAAAGGTGAATTTTGAGATGCCTGGCCATACTTTTCAATCTTCTTGACCCCACCCCCCACCCCTCATAATGCACCCTTTACCTTGAGGTCATCAAAGTTGTTTTGAAGATTAACAGCAAACAAGATGATACACAAAGAAAATTCTGGGGAGTGTGGTATAAATTGGGATTAAATTTTCAAGAAAAATTAATAGAGATGTTGGGCTATCAAAATGTTCCTTATTCAGAAATTAAACTTTTGTTATAAGCCCAGAAGCCATCATCTTGAGCCTGGAGCTCACATTAAATATGAGTGACCATGCCTGCTTCTATTAATATTTAACTTTCTAAAGCATTATTTTTCTTCAAGTAGAGATTCAAAATATATTTAATTACAGCCTCTGGCTAAGCCCCAGGGCTTGCACTGTGGAAGCAGCTAGACAGAGGAGACAAGCGGATTGTGCTCCCCGAGTTTTCAAAGTTATTTGGCTTAGAATTTCCATGGTATGTTTCTCACGCAGTAATCCACAGCTAAATTGCTTCCTCCCATCTAGACTGGATGTGTTTTGATGCCTGTGTTCTGGAATTGCCTGGCTTCTTCCTAGGTCCTGCTGCCCCACCCGACCCCCATCTCTTTATAATGTAAATACAGTTTTAACATCTTCCTTTGTTCCTCTTTTTCTTACATTCTAGATGTATGTCAGCTTGAGTGCTCTGTTGTCAGTAGTGGTGACTTGATGGCCTTTCTGTTTGCTCTTGAACCATTTACCCTAATTTCAACATATTATTCTACTTGAGATAAGACTGGAGGCCTTTGCCTTCTGTGGATCTCGCAAACTTCACAGCTTTACTATTGTTCCGTGGCTGTGAAATCAAGCACACATACGTGGCACACCCTGCCCCAGCATGGACCTCAGGTGTGACCTTGGGGAAATTCTGGGCCTTGATCTCCCTGTCTGGTCTGAGTGAATGAGATTCCCCTCCCACCTCTGACACGTGAAGAACCCACCCCTTTTTCTTTGAGAAGCATCCACCTCCAACAGCTGAAGTCTCATCGGTGATAAGACTTTAAAAGCTCCTGACTGGAGCATCAGGTTTGCGTCGTGTATTAAATGTACATTCCAGATGAGGAGATGAAGAAGGGCAGTGTATATATCAGTTCCCTTGTGGACTAAGTCACCAGTTTCTCCTTGAGAGTGGCTGCAGGTGAGTCAGAAAGTCTCTTTTACTTTCATTGAAACATTCGAATTATTTTTATCTAACTGTGCCTTGCTAATTATAGTAAAAATTAATCCAGACTATCACTTACTGAATTTCTGAGCCTTCCCTGAAGGGTCTGTAAAGATGCGACTGAGCACAAACATGTGACTTACAGGTGACCTGAGTGTCAATCCAGCTGCCACCATTTCATGTACGGGGGCTCCTGAAGCCCCATACTGAATATTTAATTCTCGGGTTTGCTAATTCTGTACAGTAAAACCGAATCTCTAGGACAGTTCATGGTCACAGAACACTCCTCAACTCCTGTAGACAGGAAACAATAGAGGCTGGGGTGTTCCTTTCTGTTAGATGCCATGCAGGTTTTGCTTTTACCTTCAGTTAACATGTAAACGCCGGTTTTTGTTGTGTTAAGAGAGACTTGGGTTGTGTTGATCACTGTCTTTCTTGAAGGCTTCCTTTAGAGTGATTGCCAATTTTTCTCCTCTTATTTCTCAGCCTAAGAGAATACTCTTATAGTTTTTGTATCCATATCTACTCTTCCATCTCTCTCCCCCCTCATTTACCCTATTTTCCATGTACCTCATACTTGGAATCGCACCGCCTACCTTCAGTTTCTAGCTCTGTCCTTAGTTAGCTTTAAACGTGGGACAAACTCCCCTTTAACTGGATCTCAGTGTAAACCTCAGCTTCCTCATCTGTAGAATGGACCTCCTCCATCCTCTTGCTCTGGTATGTAATACCTGAAGTGGTCTGATTAATAAGCAAATCGTATTTGTGGCACACAGGGGTCTTCTGGGTGTATTTGTTACAACATGCTAATGTTGGGAGCATCTAGGGGCAAGCTTGTTCATAAAGTGGAAGTCTTAGCTGGGTGATTGTCCATAAAGTGCCTGCTCCTCCTTTGGGCTCCATCCAGCCTGGGCTGCAGGGGCCTTGCTCTCAGGGGAATTGATAAGGGCAGAGTAAGCAGCCCCAGGGTGTTCCCTTGTGAGCACGCAACAGTCCTCAGGGAGGCGGAGTAAAAGGGGAGGCTCGTGGTGTGTGAACTGTGCAGTTTGGGAGAAGAGACTGAAGGGTCCGGCATAAGGCCCTCTGAGCAGGCCGGTGGACGTTTAACCAGCTGCTGCTGCCTTAGGGATTACTGATTGTTGTTATCAGTGCTCTGCTTACAAAGGTCCACAGGGGCTTTTGAAGGGACTGCCCCTAACCTCCCTCCTTTATATATGCCCTAACCGCCATAGACCGTAATTCTTGCAGAACACTGCATTTCCCCCCTAGAACTGTATAGGTGGAGCTAGAGCAGAAACACCTGAGCCAGTTGAGGAAATGAGTGAACTAACATGTCAGCCCTGCTCACTGCTGAGCTGGGTGCCTTTAAGCACAGTCTTGAAGGACATGGATAAAAGACTGGCTGGGTGGCTGTTACTTCTCCGGTCACGAAGGCACTTGTTTTTGGAGCATATAGAGAGGCCACAGCTCGACCTCACAAGGTGGAAGTCATGTTTCTGGAGGGCCTCGTGTTGTACCACAAAAGCCTAGGGTAAGACGTGTGGCGTGAAGAGAGGGATAGAGGGACAGCATGTGTTCTGGGGTGTAGGTGCAGAGCATGGCGGTAGGGGGGGAAAGATCAAGAGAATATTGCACAGGACCAGTGCTTGGGTCAAATCAGATGCAGCGGTGACTGCTTTGCCTCTCTGATGCACATTTATTCTCCTTTAGTAGGGGAAGGCTGTCTACACAGCTTTTGCTGGGAGCTGCTGTAGCTGAACCATTGGTTTTATAGGAATGGAATTGGTAGGGAGGCGATCAAAATTATTCGGACAGTGGAAGTATTGATTCCAGAATCAATAAGACATTGGTGGTTAATTTAAAAAGTAGAATGAGGGATAACATGACGGCAGCATTGTTACATGACAAGGACAGGGAGAAGCCCTGCTCCTCTGGGTGTTTCACCCAGAATGGCATTGAATATAGTAGAGCTAGTGATGGGCCAGCCATATACAGAACGTGGAGCTAATGATAGGAGCTAATGATAATAATGGAGCTCATGATAATAAAAGTAATGATAATAATGGAACTAATGATAGGGCATCCATGTACAGAGCCAGTGAAGGCTCTCCCATGTTCGCTTGTCATGTGAGGAGTGAATAGACCAGTTTAGCAAAGAAATATAAGAAGAGAATCTTCAGTCAAAGAAAGTGTGGACAAAGGCCCTGTGGCAAGAAGGAGCAGACACGGAACAGGAAGAAGGCTGCTCTTACTGTAGGCATGCTTCTCACCCTCTGGGTGGTGACTCCTTTGGGGGTTGAAAGACCCTTTCTCGGGGGCCGCATATCAGATATCCTGCATATCAGATATTGACATTACTGAATGGAAAAAAAAAGGAAAGGACATGACTGCTCCTGGGTATGGTAGTGGAGAAAGTTTATTGCAGATAAAAGGGACACATAGTCAGAGGCAGGGACATCTGGGAGAGTCCAGAGTGGACATGACCCTGAGCAATGTGAGGAGATGGGGAAGGGAGAGGGAAGAGAGGGGGACCAGGTCCAGTGGCTAAGAGGGCAAAGGTATAAAACAAGTGGGTAGTCAAAATGGCTGAATTATATAGAGAAGAGCTGCCCAGCCCCCTGGACTGGAGAGTTCAGGGTAGGGGTGCAGGGTCTGCAAGCCAGGAGGACCCTGTAACAGGCAGGGACTAAGAGATGCTAGGAGAATCTGGCAGCCAGGTTCGCTTTGATGTGTTAAATAGGTACATCAGCCATGTGTCCCAGGGTTTGAAACTTAACAATTAGCATTCATCACAGTAGCAAAATTACAGTTATGAAGTAGCAACGAAAGAGATTTGACAGTTGGGGGTCCCCACAACATGAGGAACTGCATTAGAGGGCTGCAGCATTAGGAGGGTTGAGAACCACTGCTCTAGGGGACCTTGATGAGAAGAGAGGTGCAGAGCTTGAGGAAAGGCTAGGGGAAGCCATTAGCTTCTGGGCCCGTGTCTAAGTCCAGCAACGTGCACGGGACTCGGTAGTATAATCAGCACTTCAGTCCAGGAAAATTGTGGAGAGTGTTGCAAGAGAGGACATGAGCCTTGGGACTCTGGAACCTACCAGCAGAGCACAGGGAAGAGAAAAGAGCTGCTGAATTGAGCAGAACCAGGAGGAGGAGCACTTGGAGAGCCTGGTGTGGTGAGAATGTGAGGAGAGTGAACAGTGCAGAAGAGGTTGAGGATTTGAAAGGACCACTGAACTGGTCCTTGACATGATCCTTTCACACAAACAGGCCGAGGAAAGTGGGTCCTCAAACTTATTCAGTGGTTGGGGAAAGGAACTGGAAACAGGCATATATTTCATTCATTCATTCATTCATTCATTCATTCATCTCTCGAACCATCATCACATGTCTGTACATTGGAATCTAATGGTAAGGAACCACACAAAGGCCTTGTTCTCTAGAGGATCTCTAATAAGTGGGAAGATGGACACCTACTCAATCTCCCACCACCAAATTGCTGAGTGGCCAATAAAGGCTCCGGTTAACGGTAAAAGGCCACAAAGAAGGCATTTTGGAGTATATAGCAGAGGAGAGAAAAAGTTAAGAAGGGACTCTGGAGCTGCAAGAGGCACAGGCGTTGAGTATGTGAAGGTTGTGGCGGAGTCCCTCCAGGAGACAGAGCAAAGCTGGTTGGTGCCTGTGATGTCAGAAGATGTCACACCCAACAGCCAAGAAGTGAGTTCTACCGTGGTTGCATGTGCATCTGGAGGGAAAGGATTATGCTTGTGCAAGTCTCCAAGAGGTCAGTAACCAGCACATCTGGAGTGTTATAAGGCATCTTAATAAGAAGTGTCTTTACCTCTAGAGCGCAGGGGTGGGGGTGGGGGACCCAGAGAGGCAAGGGCAGGGATAGCCAGACTTGGGGTTTAAGTGGAGTTTATTGTTTGTGGACCTGTTGCTTCTCTCTGACGTGATCTGGGCACGTGGTCTTGAGACTGCTTCTCGCCAGCTCTTCAGAAAGCTGTCAGTTCAGGTACACTCTTAAGACCGCTTTTGAAGCTTCTCTTGGAACCTCCTGGGATAAAATTCTCCCGGGAGAGTCGGATCCTCTGGGACCCCTGCACAAGTTGTTATTTTAGGATCCATGACTTTCTGGTCTCATCAGTGTCAGGAAAAAAGGGAGATAAAAGTAGGAGACTTCTTAGAGGCATGACTTTCCATGCCCCTGAGTTTAATTTTCATTTTATGTATACGGGTGTTTTACTTGCATGTACGTCTGCTCATCCTTTTCATACCTGGTTCCCGTGGAGGCCTGAAGAGGCCATTGGATCCCCAGGAACTGCAGTAAGATGGTTATGAGTTGCCATGTGGGTGCTAGGAATCCAGCCTGGGTCCCCTGAAGAGCAGGGGTGGCTACTTACTGCTGAGCCATCTTTCCAGCCCCAGGGCCACTAACTGTAAGTGGAAGTTACACCTGAATGTTGCCTCTCTCTGAGGCCACATGGGCAAAGTAGAGGTTCCAGAGTCCTCCAGGCCTTAGAAAGCCTTTCCCAAACCTCTCTGCTTCCTTTTGTCTCCCAACTTGATGCCTTAAGTAAGTTTAATAAGGGTTTCTTCCAAAGGTTTTTGCTTACAAAAAGGATGATCTTTGCCGGAGGAGAAGTGGGGAGGAAAGGGATGGAAAGGCGGGCCCTGGTGGGGGCCAAGGGAAGGAATGTCCTTCCTGCCAGGCCTCAGTGCCAGTGGGAGGCTGGCCCTCTCCTCCGCTCCCAGCCAATGCCCGCTCACTCACCTACCCAGCCCTGCTGCTGGCTCTTTAATTTTTTTTTTTTTTTTGCACTGATAATAAGTTTTCCGTGAAGAAATTAGAATCATGACACTTCCCTGCTGCTGTTCTTACCTATGTTGTGTTTCTAGCTCCCCATTCTGTTTCAAGAGGGCCTCATTAATTAGTTTTACATAAAATGTGTGGCACCATTGAGTTTCCTTGTCTCCTTCCTGGCCCTGCTAACTAAACACTTCCCACATCCTGTTCTCTGCTCTCAATCCCGCTTGACTCATGAGGTGACACTGGCTGACACTTGGCAAATCAGTGACCTTCTTTTGGAGCTAGAGCAAACAGAGCTGGCAGGAGACAGGGGTCAGGGGTCAGCACTTGTTCCCGCCCTTTCTCCACTGCAGAGGAACTAGCACCTTAGCCTACAGACGGCACTGTGTCAAATTCCTGAATTTGTTGCCTATTAAAATTGAAAGTTATTTGTTTGTTTTTGAAAAATTACATCCAGGGAGAAAGGTGGGTTCAGATACTATTAAGCACCAGAGGCAAGCAACCATTTGTAATCTTCCAGAAAAGTTGTTTTCATTTAAAACACCCCCCTCCCCAACTTGTGAGGGTGGAATGAGGTATGTGTGAGGCTCGTTGCGCTCCCTGAATGAAGGCTGCCTCGGCATAACTTCTGAAGATTTATTTTTAATGAAAAACAAGTGTGTGTGTGTGTGTGTGTGTGTGTGTGTGTGTGTGTGTGTGTGTGAGAGAGAGAGAGAGAGAGAGAGAGAGAGAGACAGAGACAGAGACAGAGACAGAGAGACAGAGACAGAGAGAGAGGCAGAGGCAGAGAATATGAATGTGAATATGAATATGAATGAAAGTATCTTCAGAGGCCAAAGGCATTGGATCCCCTAGAAGTGGAGTTCTAGGTGGTTGTGAGTCTCACAACATGGGTGCTGGGAATAGAACCTGAATCCTCTGGAAGAGCAGCAGCAGCTCTTAACCACTGAGCAGTCTCTCCAGCATAACTTTGTGTATCTGAGGCTTGGGCTTTTGCACTAAGCTCAACCAGTATCTTCTCAATGAGCTCCATAAAAGGAGCTGTTGAAATGATCTGCAGTGATACGAATTTAATTTAATTTTTTTGGAATTGAATTTTTAGAAAGTCTGAAATATCCTTAGATTTTAAGTCCTACATTACAGTCTATAGTACTTACCTTTAGTTGGAGTTTTTAATAATATGAATAATGTATTTTCACTAATGTAAATGTTTTAGGTCTTATTTTACCCTGCTCCTTTAAGACAAGGACTGTAGCCCAGGCTGGTCTTGCGCTTGTTGTATAGGTGGTAGCTAAAAATGCCATTTGACTTCTGACCTTCCAGCCTTTGCTCCCCAGGTACTGAGATTGTAGGCATGCACCAACAGGATGCAATTACTTTTTTAATGATAATATTTTACTCTTTCTGTCTTGCCATGGCTTAGACAAGTTTCATGGACTTGGGCACGGTCTTTTCAGCTTCCGGCGTAAGTCTTTGGGCCAGTATGCTTCTGAGCTGCCTTCCTATCCACCATCCCATCATTGCCCTTGCAGCCTCCACGGTTAGCTTTCTTTAAGATTGTCTCTGTCCTAGCCGGGCGGTGGTGGTGCACGCCTTTAATCCCAGCACTCGGGAGGCAGAGCCAGGTGGATCTCTGTGAGTTCGAGGCCAGCCTGGGCTACCAAGTGAGTTCCAGGAAAAGGCGCAAAGCTACACAGAGAAACCCTGTCTCAAAAAAAAAAAAAGATTGTCTCTGTCCAAATCGAGTCTGCACCCGTTGTTTAATTATTTTCCTCCCCATGGCCCATTGTCTCAAGTCATGTTTGAGACAGAATAACCAAGTGGTCCCAACCTCACAGTAGCTCCATACTTTTATGTATGAAGAAATTAATTAATGTAGTGTATTCTGAACACTGGCACTTAAAATGCCTTGCCTATATTCAGAATTCCATATGAAAACTAGGCCAGTGCTTGAAACGTCTACATATGATATATGATATATGCCGACTGCAGCTTCCCATCCCTCCATCACTGCCTTCCCCATGACGTAGGAGATAAGTGACTCTTATTTTCCGTGATGTGTCTACCATGCTAATGGAAGTGGCCCAGACTGGGAATTGCCTTCAATTCTGTACCTGAGTGAGAGTCCAGAGGGAGAGGGAGCCCTGTCTAGTCAGGCAAGGCAGAGAAAGGCTGGTAGTGATATAACTTGCTAGATACATGTGAACTGGGTGTTAAAAATTAGAAATGAGTGTGGCTTCTAGCAGTAGAAACTGGACCTTACATCTACATTATGTCTCCCATGTTGGTTGAAAATAAAAAAGGAGAAATGGCCGTTAGTAGAATGGGGACAGTTTACATCACTGCCACAACATCTACTAAGAAGAAATGTGTTCATGTTTCTCTCCTTCCCCTCTTCACCTCTCTCTCCCTCCCCTCCCCTCCGTGTGTGTGTGTGTGTGTGTGTGTGTGTGTGTGTGTGTGTGTGTGTGCATCTTTTTCATCCTCTCAGGCCTGCTTAGTTTTTCCATTTACATAAACCCACAAGGCCACAGCAGCCAGCCTCGTGCTTAATTACAGTCCATTTGAGCTTTTTGAGAACACAGACTGTGTGTGTTTGGTACCCTAGTGCATCTCTAGAGCCTGCAAGGAAGCGGAGACTTCCTGTGGGATCAGAAAATCTTTCTTGAAGTTGAATCCCTCACTCATTCTTCATCCCTTGATTTTCATGTGTGAGGAAGGACTGACTGTCCTGGCTGATTGGGTGATCGATGTCTTCCTCCACAGCAAGGGTTAAGCCAATGGCTCATAGGTTATTCTGATCTAAAATAGACCCCTTTGAAAACCAGCCTGAGGCTCTTTTTTGAATATATGTATACAATGCTCTTTTGATCTTCAGACAAAAATACTACTTTTAATTACTGTGCAGTTGTTAGTTACACCCCTAGCCTCTGGAATGCTGTCATGGTTCCAGGCACATACAGGGCTTTGTGTTTGACTGGGTTATGTTGACTGTCGTTGGCAGTTTAAGCCTTTTACTAGAAATTGCCTCTGAAACATTTCAATGTATACTTTGTCTTTAGAGAAAATGTGAAAACAACCCTCAAATGGATTCAAATTTGAAAATAAAAGTGAATTATATTGCTTTATTTTATTTTTTTACCAAAATGCAATAATGCTACTGTCTATTGTATTTCATTATTTCTAGCTTTATTTGTAGAGATTTTTAAGCCTTCCAAGTAGTGTAAGAACTAGTTTCCTTCCTAGCATTTCAGTTTCAGTTGCTGTGAAACCATGTGGTGAGAACTTGCTGTATGGCCCAGGGATAGTTTTTTCTCTATTCTCTGGGTCTAGTTTGTGGTTGAGGATAGTGATTTCTACATTAGTTAATCTCTAAGATGCTCAGCTGTTAAACATAAAGCTAGCTAGACCCAGCTCTAGAACCTGAGAGTGGCTTGTTATCTAGAGCTCCTCAAAACTTCCAGATGGGTTCCCATACTGCAGAAAGCCTGCTGTAGAATACTGAATCAAGGAGTTCGGGATCATGGTGTGAGTTTTCTGATGGATTCTTGATGTTCCTTTATGCTGGACCAACCTTCTTGCCAATGGGTGTTCATGATGGAGCAGAGATAAGAGGGTGGACTGGAAGATCTTGGACCTCCAACCATCTCAACTATCATTAAAACAAAACAAAACCCAACCTGCTTTTAAAGATGGAAGGAGACCTTGCTGTCCAAGTATGGAGGACCTGAGTTCAGATCCCAGCACCCATGTAAAAAAGCCAGCAAGCATTCACAGACACATACCCAACACACACACACACCTCTAAATAGATCTTAGATGAGGAAACAGCATGAGTCATCATGGCTAAGGGCGATGGTATTACTTGTACCAGGTTAGCAGTCTTGTCATTGGGAGTTTCTTTTTTCATCTGGCCTTTTCAAAATGAGTAACAAGCAGGAGGGGCAACATTGGCTTGCTAACTAATTGCAGATCATTCATCTTTCCTAGTATCGGCTATGGCTGTCATCAGAAACACAGTTCCTTTCTGTAAAGCATGAATGGCCTCATACTACACCCTGGTTTGGCAAGAGTTTAGGCAGCATATGAGCAAGAGGCAGAGGGATCAGGTTGCCCAGGATCTCATTCTGCTGTCCCCAGATGCTAGAGTATCATCTTACAAGAAGAACTACCTAATTGGTAAGACCTAAACATTTAAGCCTAAATGTTTTTCCTACCTGGGGAAAAACATTGCTAATGACAGGAGGCTGGTGAAGGCTGGTGTGACACAGTGCCCATGTATGTACAGAGTCAGCATGTAGCAGATGTCTCTAACTGCCATCCTCACCCTCATTAGCATCACCACCAATCATGAATGACACGTTGATGAACACCCTGCCCTATTCAGGTTGACGCCATGTTGGTTCATTACTTCTCATTGATTTCTGTCCCTGTTTATACTGTCTAGGATTGATATTTAGTTTTGTGCTTCTCATGGATATTTATTTTAGAACCTACTCTATGCCACTAAAGGCATCAGGCACAGGGGATACAGTGGTGAACAAAAGAGGCAAAATATGAATGTTGAGTTTAGAAGTCACACTTCACTGCCTTTTACATTTTTTAGTTTTTAAAGGTTTTATTTTTAATTTTAATTATGTGTGCGTGTGTGTGGGGGGGGGGGCGGTTATTTGCGCATGAGTGCAGGTGCCTGCAGAAGTTGGCAGAGGCCAGAGGTGCCAGAGTTGGAGTCATAGGCAGTTGTGATATGCCAAACATGGGTACTGGGAACTGAACTGAAATTCTGGATGAATAGTGAATGCTCTTCACCTCTTAACCACTGAGCCATCTCTCTAACTCCCCCTTACCTTTTCATAGCCCCACATTTAACAATTTGAAAACTGAACTGATATGGTTAATCATTTTTAGGTTTCCCATATTTGCTCATCTACCATCAACCACTCTGAAACCAGCCATAGAAATGCTGTGTTCCATGTGTCTCCTTCCTTACTTGACTAATTTTTTTTTTCATTTAGATTTATTTATTTATTTTATGCGTGTGTTTTGTCTACATGTATCTCTGTGTACTGCATATGTGTAGTGCCCATGGAGACCAGAAAAAGGTGTTTGATCCCTTGGAACCACAGATGGTTGTAAGCTGCCATGTAGGTGCTTGGCAGGAACAACAGTACTGTTAACTGCTGAGCCATCTCTCCAGCCCCCTACTTGGCCAAAGCTTGTTCTACCAGTGAAACTCAGCCTAACTGCTGCTTCTGTGTTGACCTTTCCTTGTTTCCTCTTCTTCCTGCTCCCTCTCCCCTTTGCTCTCCACCCACCCCATCATAGAAGGGTGCTTGTCTGACTGGGGACCTATAGGACATTTGTGTTGCTGTGATAAAATCCACCACGGAGACAAGGAAGGGGAGATTCCTTTCACTCTGTCTGTCATGGGCTACTCCATCCATTAGGGGGGCAAGGTCATGGTGGCAGGTGGGCCGGTCCGTGGCAGCAGGAGGGCGTGACTCAGGAAGCAGCAAGACAGCTGAAGTAGACTGTAGTTGACCTCGAGTCCCTCCATGTTTCTAAGCTGGGCCTTACTTCCCAAAGAGTCTAAAACCTTCCCAGACAGTGCCCACGTGTCCAAAGGTTCAAACACAAGAAGGGACATTTGCAACCATCAGAATGGTTGTAGACATTGTCACTGGTCATTCACCTTTCTCCATTAGCTGCTTCTGTCCTTACGGACTGGAAGTAACATGGGAGGGTTACAGCATGCTGACATGCCCTGTCTCTGCTCCTTCCTACGATGTCCTGAGTGCCTGTGATATAGTCAGTATGACCCTGTTCAGACAGACAGACACACAAACACAGAGAGAGAGAGAGACAGAGAGACAGAGAGAGAGAAAAAAAGACAGAGAGAGAGAGAGATATCTGTCTATAAATGATATTTACCTCTTTTTTTCCCCTTTAAAAAGGAGGGCAAACCATGTGTAGGTGACTGTTCATGGGCAGATGACTGACTGTTCATAACATAATACATATGAATAGAAGTATTTGCACATTCATGATACTCACTAGTTATTATTACTGTTTTCAACAGCATAATTGCCATGTGATAAGATATGTCCAAAGCATGTAATTTGTACCGTTTGACTCATCATTCCCTTGTGAAATGAGCATGATGACCAAGATAATACCCATGGCTTCGTACCTCTTTGTCGCCTATGTTTCCCTCCCAGATCAACCTTTCTCTCTCATCTATAGACATCTACTGATTTGATTTCTTGATTAGCTTATATGTACTTTAGAGGGGAAGGGCCTGGGATCTCTCATCTCATTAACTTGAGATTCAACTGTGTTGAATAACAGTATCTTAATCCTTTGCATTGTCAAGTTCTCTGTAGAGGTACCCCACCATTAGTTGTCCATTCCACCTCTTAGGATACTGGAGCCTGTTTCTAGTTCAGGAGCATGATAGATTAAGCTCCAGTCAACAAGTATTTGTGAGACACCTTTCATTTCTCTTGGGTAAACCAACACCTAGGAGTGGAGTAGCCAAGAAGTACAACTGATATTTATTGAACTTTTAAAGGAAGAACCACACTTCATTTTATACTATCAGCCACAACATAGAAGATTGTATACAGTATCCATTTCTTTACATCTGATAGCTTTGCTGTACTCAGCCATTTCCATCATCTGATAGGTTTGTGTATTGGTGGGTATGGAATACAATCTCATTGGGATTGTAATTAGCGTTTCTCTAATGACTGGTTATGTAGAAAACCTTCTCTGGCATCTACTTGTCCTCTGCAGATCTTATTCTGATGAAGTATTTGTGTAAAACATTTGCTCATTTTTAAAGTAGGCTGTTAAGAGTCCTTTGTCTTGCCGGGCGGTGGTGGCGCACGCCTTTAATCCCAGCACTCGGGAGGCAGAGCCAGGCGGATCTCTGTGAGTTCGAGGCCAGCCTGGGCTACCAAGTGAGCTCCAGGAAAAGGCGCAAAGCTACGCAGAGAAAACCTGTCTCGGGAAAAAAAAAAAAAAAAAAAAGAGTCCTTTGTCTTGAATCTGTCAAGTCCATGTCTTTTGTATATTTCTCCTCATCGGCAGTTTATCTTTAATCATGCATTTGGAAAAGCAGGAGTTGTCAACAATGATAGGGCCCAACTTATTGATGAATTCCACCATTAATCTTAGTTTTGGTGCAGGCAGGGTGAACCCTTTGCTTAACCCCAGATCGTGAAGATCTTCTCCTATGTTTTCTGAACAGTTTCAGGTTTCTTGAGTCAGTTTAAGTTAATTTTACCACTGCTTTATGATGAGAATCAAAAAGTTCCTTGCTTGTGGATATACTATTATCCCAACAACATTTATTGAAAAGACCCTTCCTTCTTCATAGCATTTCCTTTGCACTCTGTCGAGAATCAGTGCAATCAAGAAGTCCGTTGTCCCCAGAATTTGGACTTTGTGTCCCTCATTTTCCTATATATGATCTCTTTGGAAATTACTGATGAAAATTCCAGTCTTATGTAGAGATTGGACATCAGTGAATCAAAGTGGTTAGTGCCATTTTGAACACTAAGTTCTGGTAGACCATCTGCTTTAATGAGCTTGGACCAAAGTGGCTTTCTTTTCCCCAAAAAAGTGGCTTTTCTAGGGCCTAGGGAGATGGCTGGGTCAATAAAATGTCTGCTGTGTAAGAGTGAGGACCTGAGTTGGGTTCTCTAGATTCCACATAAAAGATGGCTATGGCAGCTCTTGCCTCTGATCTCAGTGCTGGGGTGAAGGACATCTGGAACTTGCTGGTTAGTCAGCTTAGCCTACTTGTGAGCTCCAGGCCAAGTGAGAGACCCTGTCTCTAGAAACAAGGTGGATAACAACTGAGGAAGAAACTCTATTCACCTTCAGTCTATACACACAGGCACATCCACATGTACCTATTCATACATGCACACATGCTTGTATACACACACACACACACACACACACACACACACACACGAATTTTCTACAGACCACCCATTTCTCTGACTTTTTTAAGCCTGAGGAGAACTTCCCAGAAACAATCCTTGCTCTTGAGAATAAGCAGATCTCTGTGAATATAAGATAAGATGCTTCTGGCCAGGTATGGGTGGTACACACCCTTAGTTGCAGCACTCAGGAGGCAGAGGCAGGCAGATCTCTGTGGGTTTGAGGCCAGCGTCATATAAATACTGACTTCTAGGTCGTCTGGGGTCTTGTGTCAAACAACATCCACAAGACAAACAATGACAACCAAAACCACAAAACGAAACAAAGCCACTTGATAATTCAGCCAGACTTAACGGGGAGCTTATCAAAGCAGACAGGGCAGAATCTGAAAACAAGTGAAGGTAAACGTGAGTGCTGGAAGGAGGAATCAATGAGTTTTGTCTTATTTTGATGGTTTTCTCGCAGGAGCTGGTGAGGCAAACCAAATCTCCAGACCTTTTTCCTTCTGGAGTCCCGCTCGAGGAGGTCTCTTGGTGTTCGCCCTGCTCCTGTTTCCTTCTGGACTTGTTGTCAAGTCTAGGCTGAGTGTAGATGGAAGCATAAGAGAAGTGGTCTTGGTAGGACTGGTTCTGCCGTCCCAAGAGCTTTGAGGTTATGACCAGATCTTATCCCAGGTCACCCAGCAAGAAAACATCCCCAAAGAACTCTGCATCCCCACCCCCGAGCACAGGAAGAAGGTCTTGTGTCTACGGCAGTTGCAAATGACTGAGAGGCTCGACTTCCTGCTTTGCCCGATGAAGCTGAAAATAAAAAAACAGTCTTTTATAAAATCATTCCTGCCCTGGTCACAAGTTTCCAATCAGTAACTTCCTTTTCCATCATTTTCTCGCTTGTTTTATTTTTAAAAGTTTCTCTAATCAATATAACAAAGTCATGACTCTCCTAAGAGAAGTTTTATTAAAATAACATTGCCAGGGCCAAGGAGACTGACCCGGGGTAAAGCAGTCCTGCACAAGCATGAGAGACAGTGTGGCTCTCCAGAATCTGTGTCAGAGCTGGCACAGCCGTGATGCTAGCACTCAGTGGGCAGAGACAGAATCATGTGGCAACCTGGCTACTTATGCTGGTCAGAAGTAATAAGTTCAGGGCTCAGAAACAGACTCTACCTCAATAAATAATGTATAAAGCCATCAAGAAAGGCATTTCATATCAACCCCTGGACTCCACGCACATGAGTGCACACGGCACACCCACACATGTGGATGCCCGTATACATGCAAATGATGTACACATTCCACCCTGATGTACATGCACATGCAAACAAACAAATTAAATATAAAATAACATAATGTGAAAATGAGTAATGTAAGTTTTTTTTTAAAATTCATCCCATTGATATTTGTAGTTGTGGCTCATTTATTACACTTCAGTTTAATTTCTTAAATTGATGTGTGAAAATGAACTGTGGCTTGTCATGTTGCAGGCGACATAGTTTTCCAGGAATCTGGCATAATACATTAGAAGCTTCAGTGGATTTTATGTCTTTTTATCTGGTAATTCCACTTAGGATTTATTTTTCTCCTTGGGGACAAGGAGTAGTCAATAATTGGAGAGTCACAAAACTTAAGATGTGTTTCACACTTATTTCCTTTGTATGGCTAGTTCTTTAAATTGAGATTATTTCCATGATAAAATTTGGTTAATATGAAATAAGCCCTTAAAAAGTCCATCTTTGAATCTGAGGGCAGTAGGATATAGGGGTCTCCTTTACTAGGCACTAAGTTCTGTTAAGTTTTTAACTCATCTCTGGGGAAGTCGTGTTAAACACATTGACTTAAACAATGAACAGTCTATAGGAAAACAATATTGATGTTATAAACAATAGACAGGGGACTAGAACCCCTGGGTATCGATAAGAAAGCAGTGGAGTGTGTTTGAGGGTGGGTAAAGAATATAGATGCTCAATTTTGCAACTTGTAAAAAAAAAATCTCAGCCTCATTAGTAATTGGGAAATTGTACATTTAAGCTATAACCAGATGCTACTCAGACTGGCAGAATTTAGAAGGTCTGATACATATTTGGTAAGAACAGGGACATCAGAACAGACCTTTCAAACAATGCCATGAGTCGCCTCATTGTGAAACACCTCAAGGGACCATTTGGCAACATTTAGCAAAGCTTTCCTTGTAACACCCCAGGATCTAGCAATTCCATTTCAGAGTCAGAACAATAAGGACACTGAAGAATGGTCGCCCCAGCATCACTTATGTTTGCAACAAACTTTTGTCATCATCGATGTCCACTAGGAAGGGACAGCTTTCATGGAACAGAGAGAAAGTAAATGAACTGCACAGGGATCATCATGGACAAACCCTGGCTGATGTGAAATGGAAGCGACATGTTGGTTCAAGCATTGCTATGGTCAATACCTACATCAAAAACCACACAAAATAACAGGTGTCTCACAGAATCAATATTTTAAGTGAACACAACTGTGAGTCGGATGGTTTCGTAGCAAAATCTGGGTGACAGTTACTTATGAGAGGGGTGACTGGGTTTGGAGAAGGAATGTGAGTATTCTTATTATCGCCAATCTTTACTACAAAGCAAACATGGAAATACTTAAAAAGTTTTCACCTCAGGGACAAAAAGTTATTATTTTTTGTGCACCAAAATGTTTAAAAAAAAAAAGTTGGAAGCACTTTAAGGAAAACAATAACAAGGTCCATCCCAGCACAGATACTAGAAGAATGTTCTTCTGAAGCCACTGACTGCTTCCTAGACTTTCTTCTCTGTTATCTTAGACAGTTCTGTCTTCTCAGTTGCTCTTTTCCCTTACTCTTCTTTGTTTATACTTTTTGTGTGTAACATATTCATTTGTACATGTGCGTACACTCACAGACACGTTGTGCATGCATATGTGCTTATGATTTAGAGGTCAACATCTGGGGTCTTCATTTACTGCTGGCACCTTATTTTTGAGAATGGTTCTTTCATTGAACTAGAACATCACGAACTCAACCAAACTCCCTTGAGTCCAGAGAGCCTCAGATCTCTGCCTCCCCAGTATTAGGCTTACAAGTATGTGCTCTCATGCCTGGCATTTAATGTGGATGCTGGGGAAAGGGGCTTGGGTCCTCATGCATGCCAACTGAACTGCCTTACTGGCTCCGGTGGTTTTATATATATATATATATATATATATATATATATATATAGTTAGAGAGTGTCACAAATGTGTAGTGTTAGATTGGGAAGATGTGACTCGATGGGCAGCTGGCTTTTCTCTGGGTGTCAGTGTAAATAGAATAAATAATCTTTGTAAAACTGGAAGTCAGAAGACATAGGAGTCAGTTCACTTCCTTCTACCATGTGGCTGCTGGGGATTGAGCAGATTTTGTGACAAGTACTTTGCCTCCTGAGCCATCTCACAAGCCCAAACATTAAAATATTTAATCAGTACAAACTATACACTGGATGGCAGCTTTTAAAAAGAGATACATTCATAGAATTGTTTGTGTTATTACTTACAAACAAACTGCAGGAAAGTCTACTTTGTGTCACTGGACACTTATTTTTAAATGTGTGTGCCACATACTTTATTATATCTGATTATGTTTCCATTAACCTTGAAATAAATGCAGGAAACACATATGAACTCTAAAATCCAAAGAGTAAAATTGAAAGAGAAGGGGGGCTTTTTACTTTGCATGCATGAGCATTTGCCTTTATTTGTAGGGTTTTTTTTTAATAGGCTTTCAACATTGTTTATGAACAGTTACTGATGTTTAAATGACATTTCTGTCTAAATCATTGAAGGAAGCAGCACATCATGTATTGCATTTTATGGCTTACGCCACAATTTCCTTCAGGAGACAAGTTCTTCCTTGAGAGCTCCCGTTTGCCCTGCCTTTGTAAGTTCTCCCAGGCTCTGGAGAAGCAGCTGAGGTAATGGAGCAGCGATGATGGCGCACAGCTGAGGTGGCATGAAGGTGACTCAGCCCTCGAGACGCTCCCTCATCAGGTGTAGTGATTGACGGCACCTCATGTGTGACAGTGCCATCAACTCCCTTCAGATGTGGGCAATAGCACAGTTCATTGGACAGAGCGGAGAGCCGCTCTTCCATGGGTATCACCGTGTGTAAACTAAGCCAGTGGTTTTACATAGCCCCAACAAACGTGTTAATAGCGCAATAAAACCAAACCCCTGAATAGCTACATGGCAGTATCTACTCAACCTGGCCGTATTCAGGACAACAAGAAGCTATAACAGCTTTAGGGTATACAATAGAGAGTCGATGCTGAGTTTTACTAACTGTGATTCAGGGGATTACAGCACTTTAAATGGGAAGGGGAATTCGTTCCCCTTCTGAAATGTGACCAAAATGAATATTCTCAGTAGAAGTTGTTATGGCCTCCTCATGTTCACCGTGGTTACACTCTTCTCCCAGTCCTTTGTTAGACAGGCAGACAGACAGCTTCCACGTAAATACACATGTGCCTGCCTATCAGATCTTGCTGTTAAAATCCACCCCACCCCACCCCCACAAAAAAAAAATCTCCAAAGAATCTTTGGATGTTTCATGAGAGGTTACTTCATTGGTCTACTCTGTGGAAACTCCCCCCAGATGAACGTGACACCGGCTGTGTCTATGTTTTATGTCTGTAGACAGATTCTTACTTTGGACTACCTACCTTGTCTGTGCAGGCAGTAGCAGTAGTGATGCTTTGCGCTGCACTGGAGCACTGGGCCAGGGGCATCATTGTGTGGTGTCGGTGAGTACTGGACTCACTGTGAGAGTCACCTGCTTGGTCAAGTCCAGGCCCAAACTCCTCTTTTCAGCCTAAGACCTCATTTTTCTCAACCAAGTCCTTTAACAGTCAAGATCAATCCTACTCTAAAAAAAATAGCCCAGGAGAGTAGGAGGGGCTTGCGTAGAAAGCAGAAGTCAGTTCAGGACTCTGATCTGTACTCAGTTACTGTGCAATATATATAGGTATAATCAAACATGATCAATCACAGTTTATACCGAAATTATGCAAAGGTACTTCTAGCCTTCACAGCTTATATTTTTAGAATCTTATTTCATTTGCTTCCACAGGGAAGAAATATAAGAGACACCATTTTGTGAGGTTTTTCCAGTAGTTAAGAATTCATTTCTATACTAATGTGTATAGGATAATCCATTTAAACACAAGAAGTATATATCGTAATAAGGTTTAATAGAAAGTCTTCATTCCATATACTCCTTGTTGCATAAGGAAATTTAATGCATGAAAATGAACCACTGATACTGGCCTTTTATATTAGGTATATACAGAAATCTATACTCACATATGTATTTAAATAGGCACATTTATATAGCACATACTAAAGACATAATAATGTATGTGTTTGTAGAATTCAACCACAACTCTACCACAGAATTTTTTATAGCTAGCAATAGTAAGCAATTCTGGTTAATTTTAAAGAAAATAAAGGAGAGACTTGTTTGCTTGCAAAACTGCTTGGGGCAGTGGGAAGGGGGGTAGGAAGACAGGCTTGGAGTGTGCCGCTGAGATCAGTTCCTCAAGCTGCATCACAGAAGTGGACTGGAGGACAGCCACTGAAGCCTTCTCTGCTGCTCTAGGACATCCAGGACCGAGTCTCCCCCACTTCTGGCTGCCCCCACTGCTTCCTACATCGTAGAGTCCGGCACTCGGGTTAGGTGTGTACCTCTGATTGGTGGAGTTTGACTCATGTGCTATTCCCTAGTTGCGAAAGAGGCTGGTAAAGAAACACTTAACTTTTCACCACTTCTGTAGAAGGAGGTGTGGTCTTCAACCAAAGAGAAAAAACTATCAAATTGTGATAACAATGTTTGTATCAGAAAGTTTGGAAGTTAGAAATGAAAATATCAAATTTTATTCTGATGAAAAGCTATTTTAAGGTAGAAGTATAATAGTCTTTTTCTAATTTATACACTTATTTATTTTATTCTTTGACAGTTTTCCACATACATATAATGACTTTTTTTGTTTGTTTGTTTGTTTGTTTTTGTTTTTCAAGACAGGCTTTCACTCTAATCCTGGCTGTCCTGGAACTCACTCTGTAGACGAGGCTGGCTTCAAACTCACAGAGCTCTGCCTCCCAAGTGCTGGGATTAAAGGCGTGTGCCACCACTGCCTGGTTCAGCCCCATTTTCCTCTCTGACCCACACCCTCACCCATTAAAACCCCCCTTCTTCCCAGCAAATCCCCTACCACATCCATATCTTTTTAAATGTGCTTCTCACTAAGTTTAGTTAGGGTTGCCTGTATGGCAGGAAGAGAGACTACTTAATGGAGCATAGGCAACTTACAGAAGGCTGAAGCATCCCGGGAAGTGAAAGATACCCTTCCTCCAGCAACCATTGGAGGCCAGGGTTTCCTTATGGAGGGTTGCCACCCATTAGCCCTTTCTTACCCATGATGGAACTGTGATGGACCTGACACTGGTAATGGATTCATGAGTGCAATGAACCAGTCGTGTCCAGAAGAGGTCCTTTTGCAGCAGCCCCAATATCCTCCAGCTCTTACATTTTATTTTTTAGCCTCTTTGGTGTTCCCTGAGCCATGGGAGCCATGGTTGTAGTGATAGAGATGTCCCATTTAGGGCCACTCACATGTCCTTCACTTAGTCTCAGCAGTTGGCCAGTTTGAGCCTCTGTATTGCCTGCTGCCTGCTGCTGTAAGAAGTTTCTCTGACAAAGGCTGACCTCACACTGGTCTGTGGAGAGAAACGTGCATACATAGGTGGCAGTTGGCCACAGCCACTTAGCAAACAATAGCAGGAGGTAGGTTCACCCTGGGGCCCTATGATCTCCCAGCCTTGGGCTGGTGTTCAGGTTACAACACCAGAGGTCCATCTTGGGTGGCGTCCTCAATTTGGCCTCCACCTAGATTTTTTAGACAGAATCTCTTATTGAGTCTGGAGCTGATCATTTCTCCTAGACCGGCTACACAATGTGCCCCAGGGGTCTTTCTGCTGCCCTCCGGACCGGGGTTATGGGTACACAAAGCTGTTCCCAGCTTTGATTGGGGTTCTAGGAGAGAACCTGTTCCTTGCACAGCGGGCACTTTACCATCTAAGCTGCTGCCCAGCACATCTACTATTTATGGCATACTTTTTCTTAATGGTGTCTGTTATTTCCAGAAAGCCTCCAGCCCATGCCAATGATTTTATATCAACAGTGAACATTCTAAACATATCCAGCAGCAGGTATAACTACATCATTACTCCCTTCTGTTCCCAGAACAGTCAGGGACACTCCTTCAATGATGGCTGTGCCCTGGCTGGAGTGCCAGCTGAATTAACCAGATCTAAAATACTTAAAACTGCAAAGAATGTCAGGATTAAGTTATTTTCTATAAATATCTAAAGCAACATTTATGTGTATTTGTGGGGGAGGGCATGTTTGAGAATGCTTTATTTATTTATTTATTTATTTATTTATTTATTTGAGACAGGGTTTCTCTGTGTAGCTTTGTGCCTTTCCTGGAACTCACTCTGTAGCCCAGGCTGGCCTCAAACTCGCAGAGATCCGCCTGCCTCTGCCTCTCGAGGGCTAGGATTAAAGGCATGCGCCACCACTGCCCAGCTCTTACATTTTTTTTTATTTTTAATAACTTTTACTATGGAAAATTTCCCACAGTTTATATAATAAAAGCACAAGGCTCTCTCTTCCTCATCATGCAGCCTTAGCAGCTTTCAGTATTTGTGACATTCTATTGTATGCTGTTAAAAGTAATTAGGATTGGGAATGTAGCTCAGTGCCTGTCCAGCATGCTGAAAAACCCTGGGTTCGATCCCCAGCACTGCATCAACTAAGTGTTGTGGTGCATACTTGGTAATCCCAGCACTTGGGAGGTGGAAGCAGATCACAAGTTCGAGGCCATCCTCAGCTACATAGTAAGTTGTGTCTAGCCTAGATGCCAGGAAACCCTGTCTCAAAAAAAGTTAGGAAGTAAAGACATGTGTGCAAAATTATAAACAAGCTAACGCAACAAGAGAAATTAAGGATCAGCTTAACAAGTGCAGGCTTTTTTGTTGTTTTCTGAAGAAGGAAGGTGTGGCAGTAACAAACGTCTCCTCTGGGAATGCTCTGAGAGCCATCTGGATCGTCCCTTTTATTCTGTGTCAATTCTGGGCCTGGCTTAGCATTTCTGTATGGAACTGCTAAGTCAATTTTTTTTCTCTCTCCCTTTCTTTCTTGCCACGCACTTCCTGTTACTATCCAGAACTTGTTGATAGGAAGTCTCGAGGTTAGTCTCTTATCTGATAGAGATAGCATCTCCCCTCCCTTACAAAAAGTATCTCTAGTGCCTGTCAGGATAAGGCACAAGATAGCTGTTGACTAACTCAGGCTCAGATCCAGGAAGAAGCTGTTCCGTTGGCCCCGGGGTGTCTGGAACATCCCTGTGCCTTTTCTAGAATCTTCCTCTAGGAAGCGTGAAGTGGTAGACTTGTATTTTGTGTGTCAGGGTCAGATTCTACACTGGGGTGTTAACTGACTGGGGGCCAGAGAATTCTGCTGCCAAAGGCTGTCTTCTCACTGTGGGATATTTGCCATCACCTCTGTGCTCTCCCACTGGATGCCAGTAGCAACCTGTCCACCCCCACTCAGTTTTGACACCCACACAGGTCTTTAATCAGCACCCAGCCTTCCTTCCTTAAAGGGCAAGATTGCTGGAGGTTGAGGCCACTGTCATAAATACATAATTCTATGTGGCTTAGCCTCTGCCAAACCCTGGCCCTAACCCTGCAATTGTCAGTTCCTTGGGGACAGACATGTCATACTTATTTTCTCGTATGTAGCAGTCTCTCTGTGTCTGCTACACATGATGTATAGTATTATTTGGGGATGTTACTAAAACACTGAAACCTCTCTCCCTCTACTTCCTCTCTCTGTCCTCCTCTTCCTTTCTCTCCCTCCCTCCATTCCTTCCTGTGTGTGTGTGTGTGTGTGTGTGTGTGTGTGTGTGTGTGTGTCTAGCTCTATTTTTTTTTAATGTTACCAACCTATATAGTGTGGCAGTTTTTCTAACAAAAGGCTAATATGGAAGTTCCTTTCTTCTCTAACCTTTTTGATAGTGGTTTATACTGGGGAATATGGCATCTGGTATTTCAGAGACACAACGGCCTATTTTTCTTCTTATAAAAGACATCAGTATAGCATACAATATTTTAACCTTTACTTAAAACAAAAAAAACCCATGATACTTAAATGCACTGGGCTAACAAAAATTCCTATTGAGCCCGGAAGATTCTGCTGCCCATTGACCCTCTCCCCCACAAAAAAAAAGGGCAGAAAACCCTCCATCCTTTAATTACTCCATGTCCGGAGGCAGTTCTCATAAAACACACGTGCTGTTTTGACCTTCTCCGTTCTTAAGTCCATCTTTGTTGACCCGTTCCTGGGCATGGCGGCTGCTGCTTTTCTGATATAGCATGGATTTAGTGGTGGGGATAGGATTTGAAAGACAAAGCTAATTCATTCATTTGTTTGTTTGTTTTTAGCAGCAAGAAAACCTTTTATTCTTTATAACAGATTGATAATACTGATAAAAAAATCCAAATGGATGATGAAGAACTAGACAGACAATGTGACAGTACCACAAATGCAGGAGAGATGCGGCCATGGAGCCTCCAGATTACCGGGAATTTTAAAGATGGTGTGATAAGTAATTCATGCCAGCACACTTAGCAGTGTTTGTCTTGTTCAATGCTAGGAACTGAAGTAACATCTTCGTAAAGTCAGGCAAGCTCCCTACCTCTGAGCTGTAAGCCCAGCAGAATGATATTTTATGGAGTAAAATTAATTAAGCGTTGTTGAGAATTTTGTACATGAGTACTGCATTTACATTAATTCTACTCCCCTCTCTCTCCTCCCAGCTCCTCCTATATCTTCCCCACACCCTCTCAAATTCACGACTTCTTCTTTAATTATTGTGAATACATATATATTTATGTATAAATGCAGCCCCCTGAAGCCATTTAGTGTTACACATAGGCATATTTGCTTAGGACTGGCCACCATGGAGAAAACTGATACTTCCTCTCTTAGAAGCCATTAATTGCTTGTAGCTTTTTGTCAAGAGGTGGCCTTGTTGAATGAAGAAAGAAAGAAAGAGAGAGAGAGAGAGAGAGAGAGAGAGAGAGAGAGAGAGAGAGAGAGAGAGAAAGAAAGAGAGAAAGAGAGAAAGAAAGGAACATGACTGGTCCTGGGTATGGTGGAGGAGAAAGTTTATTGTAGATGTGTGGGAGAGCACAGCCACAGGCAGACACATCTGGGAGAGCCCACAGTGGACAAGACCAGACTGAACTGTGCCATGTGAGGAGAGGGGGGAGGGGAAGAGAGAGGGGATAGAAGGGAACCAGGTACAGCATCCAGGAATCCCAGAAGAGAGTAGACTGTAAGGCCAGGTAACCCAAATGGTTGGATTGTATAGGGAAGGGCAGCCCAGTCCCTGGGCTGGAGAATTCAGGGTAGGGGGCCAGGGTGTGCCAACCAAGAGGGCCAGGTAACAGGTAGGGACTGGGGGGTTGCAGGGAGAACCTGACCACCAGTGTCTGCCTTGATATGTTAAGTAGGCACCTCAGCCATTTGTCACAGGTTTGACACCTAACGTCCCAGACATTTTGTGGATAATAAATAAACGAAAAGGGGTGAGACAGTCTTCTCTATGCCTAGTTGCTGCTGGCATTGGAACATCGTTGGTGGGGGAAGCTGGAATGCTGGACAAGTCTGGGAAGAGCAGACAGTTTCACTCACTGATCAGCTTCTGTGGGACCTTCTGGGGCTAGGCCTGTGCAGACAGCAGTTGGAGCAGTCTGTGAGGCCGGGCCAGCTGGGGCTAGCTGCTTTGTAGCTGTCCTGGATGCAGATTTTGAGGGAATAACTGGAGCTGGTACTGGAGCAGTCTGTAGTTGATATGGAGTCTGCTGGAACAGATAGACTAGGAAGAGAAGGTAAAGTTAAGGAGTTGAGGGGGAAATTTTTATGCAGGGTGTACATTTGAAACTGTTAGGACTGTGGTCCTGGTAGTTGGGGGAAGTGATAGCCAAGACCAGCAGAGAGAGAGAGAGAGAGAGAGAGAGAGAGAGAGAGAGAGAGAGAGAGAGAGAAATAGTCAGTAGGCAGGAAAACTTAGGCTGTGGGTTGACAGGAGTGCTTTCCTGGAGTCCCTCTGACCTGCCACAGGTGGATTCAGGTTGATTCACTGAAGCTTACAAGAAAAATTTTTAATAAATAGATAAACATTTTAGATATGTTAGCATTACCACCATTTGTAATCTGTACTGAAATCCACATTGTAGAAAGAGCAGTAGACTCATGCCTTTGAGTCATAGTAAAAGCTTGGGGACCCAAAAGTGATTTGGGGTTAAATGCATGAACACAACTTTCCAGAGTGCTGCATATATAGACTAGAAAGAGATGATTTTAGTATTTTTGAGTCTACACTAAAAAACAAAATATTGAGATTGTGACTATGATAACATTAGCAGAACTTTACCAGAGCTAGATTAATAGCTTATCAGATCTCCATTGATTAATGTTAAAACCTTGAACTTTTAGTCTTAATAGAACAATAGCATAGAGAGAAAGAAATCTGAAGCGTTTTATATAACTTGAATCACTTCCTTCCTTAGACCTTTATGACTTGTATTTACATACCTCAAAACACCTTCTTAGACTCTTACAACTTAAGCTTTCATATCCTTAGGCCTTTGTATCTTATATTTATGTATCTTAAAACATTTTCTTAGACCCTCAAAACTTACACAAACCTTCAACTTTTTTTATTCAGTTATAATTATTCACCACAAGACACAGGTGGTTGATATTTGAGAGCAGTCGTTGTAAAGCAAGTTCCTTTAAGGAAAGGAATAGTTTAAAAAGTTACTTTGAAATCCGCTTTGTGAGTTTATCTCTTTTGGGAGTCTGGTAGCAAGGTGAACTGTCTTTCTCAGCTAAAGTCTGGAAGCTCTAGTAAGTGAAGCCTGAGGCCTGATCGTCTCATATGAAGAGAAGGCAGCTATAGCTTTGGAAAAGGAGCTGGTATGCTTGCCGGTGTTAAAGCTGCAGTCAGGTCAGTATTGTCAGAAACCTGAGGATGAATTATAGCTGAAAGTATGATCTAAGTGGTCTGTGTATCAATTGAAATGGCAGAGGTCCATTACCTAGACAGGTCACCCTAGGCTCCTGTAGTCTCGGGACTTTCATTGGGAGATGTGGTAAGTCTTCAGCTGTCATACGGGACAGCATTTAGTTTTCAGCTGTCATTCAGACAGTATGGCCTTCGGCTATCAGACCCAGGTCTGAGATTTTTCTTGCAGAGGAACTTGGGAAAACTGACCTTGCTTTGACCAGGCAGTTAGGACAATCAACCCGAAAGTGTCCACAGTTTGAGTAGAGCCCTGGCAGCAGACAAGGCGTGGGGCAATTTGCCCAGTGGTTAGTGTTACCACAATCCGGGTGGAGTCATTGTGCCCGATCTGTCTTCTTTGGGGACCTTAAGGGTTCTCACTATGAAGGGGCTTATCTGTTAGGGGAAACTTAAACATTTTAAATGCCATATTCAGCAGATCTCTGAAGAATCTGAGGAATGCCTTCTATTAAATATACCCAATTTACTTGTTTTAGGCTTAGTGTTGAAAACACATACAAGAGGCTAAATATAAAGCTTGTCATTAAGTGAACAGCTTACAAATTAGTAGCTTAACAAAGTGAGCCAAGATAAAGAAGCTAGACAAATATTACTGTGAACCTAAGTGGACCCTAGGAATTTTTAAACCTAGATTATCAAATACACCTTATTTATCAAAAAGAACATGACTTGTCCTGGGGTTTCAGCACCAAATGAATGGAGAAAAGAAAAAGGAAAGGACGCAAACAGGACTGCTCCTGGGTGTGGTGGAGGATCAAGTTTATTGTAGATGTGTGGGAGATCACAGCCACAGGCAGGGACATCTGGGAGAGTGCAGAGTGGACATGACCAGACTGAGCTGTGCCAATTGAGGAGGTGGGAGAGGGAGAGGTGAGCAGGGGAACCAGGTGCAGCAGCCAAGAGGCCCAAAAGAGAGTAGTCTATAAGGCCAGGTAACCAAAATGGCTGGATTATACAGGGAGGGGCAGCTGATGGAAGGGCAGCCCAGCCCCTGGGCTGGAGAAATTTACAGTTGGGAGAGGGTATGCCAACCAGGAGGGTCTTATAACAGATAGGGACTGAGGGATGCAGGGAGAACCTAGAGGTCAGTGTCTGCTTTGATATGTTAAATAGGCACCCCAGTCATTTGTGGCAGCTTTGAAACCTAACACACTGACATATCAATTGGTGGCGGTGTGGAGATTTTTTTTTTTTTTTTTTTTTTTTTTTTTTTTTTTTAGGCAGCCATATCACTGATAACTCATTGGTGCTGGTCTCCTGTTAGGTAGAGAAGATCCTATCCCAAGAGCAAATGTCCATCAGATCCTTTCGCTCCTTACAATCCTGCTGCTTCCTCCTATGCCCGTTTCAGAACCCTGTGTGTGGGAGGTGTGTTTTATACATACCGACTGGGCTCGTGCACCCCACGGCCAATAAGTTGTTCTCTGCAGAGTGGCCAGGTGTGGATCTCTGTAATGTTCTCCATCTGCTGCAAAAAGAAGCTTCTTTGATGAGGCATGAGGACTACGACGCTTACCATGGAAAGCCAGTGGGTTAGCTTGAGAAAGCTTATTTATAATGAAGACTGAAAAGAAATAATCAAAGCATGTTGTGATTTAAAACTCTCTCCGAAATATTTCAAAACCAGCAAAATTATATTACAGATATGAATTCTGTTGATTGTCATAGCAGGGCCATGTTTGGTCAAGTGACTGGGATTGGATCTTGATTTTCTTGTCTTGAAAGTAGGGAGAATGTTAGTACCCACATGGCAGGGCTGTAGGAGGATCCAACAGGTAAATCCACAGAAAGCCCCTAGAGAAGGGATATAGCCCGGGATGCTCACTAGACCAGAGCTTCTGCTTCATATTTTATTCCTGCTCAGTGGTCTACTTTCAAAATTTCCACCTCTGTTCTCAAAGAAGTACTCCGTGTGTGTGCGCGCGCGTGTGTGTGTGTGTGTGTGTGTGTGTGTGTGTGTGTGGGTGGGTGCGTGTGTGTGCGTGTGTGTGGGGGGGGGGGGTGGGTGCGTGTGTGTGTGTGTGTGTGTGTGTGTGTGTGTGTGTGTGTGTGTGTGTGTGTAAGGGTGTTGTGCTTGCAAATATGTGCACTGAGTGCACCCAGGGTTTTTTTGTTTTTTTTTTTGAGCTGAGGACCGAACCCAGGGCCTTGCACTTGCTAAGCAAGCACTCTACCACTGAGCTAAATCCCCAACTCCATGTTTTTCTTTTTATCTTTGTTTGTTTTAAACACACACACACATATACATGCACACATACATACATACATACATACATAAACACACACACATGCACGCAGAGCCAACCATGTACACTAGTTTTTAGTAGCCATGTCCTACATTTATATAATTTTAGGGATGGAAGACAAACTTTAATCTTTCTGAGAACCTGCTTTGTAGAAGGAAATAGATCAGGTTTTGTGGTTTTGTGTGTGTATGTCTGGGTTTTGTTTTGTTTTGTTTGTAATGAAAGAAAAACAAAAGCTCTACCATATATATATATAAAAGCTTACATTTTAGGGTATTGCAGCTTTCATAAGACATAAATGTAGATTGTTAGACATTTTTCTTGAAAGAGGAAGTTCTGAATTTGAACTCCTTTGATCAGAAAAGGACAATATGAATTCAGTTATGTACTCTTTACACATGTTTAAAAATGTTTTCTTTATGGCTGAAACATGCTCTCCTGACTGATCAGCAAGGTCGTTAGAGGCAAACCCCACTGATTTCATTTTTTAACAAGATGCCTCTGTTACAGACACTCAGAGTTTCATCAGGACAGAGGAGTTACAGGGATGTCACCAAGCCTGGAGCAGTTAGGCCCCTGTGGCCAAGCGCTTTTAGAAGCATGTAGGCTGAGGTGTGTAACAGCAAGCTGCATGCATATAATTTTATGTTTATGTCAGAGCAATGGATGGACTATGTCTACTAAGTATACATGCTGACATTTCGTGGAACAAGAAAACAGAAAATGAACAAGAAGAAATTGTCTAACACATAGACACACATATACTGTGCATTGATGCAGAAGACTGAGCAGCACCCAGAGTAGTATAAGGGACCCAGTAAGTTGTCATAGCCCTGCTTCACCGAAGTCAGACCCTACTCATTCTTTCAATATTTCCCCATGTTAGGCCTCACCTGAGGAAAAAAGACAAGTCAAAAGTTTGCATGCGCTTTTCATGGCTGTTTGGTTTCCTTTAAGTCCACTCCAACCCTAGTGACTCAGGAAGCTCACTGAGACATGGAGGAGAGAGACTTCCCAAGAGGCTTCCGTGTGGTGACACTTCCCCTTTGAGCATCCTGTGGACTCGGGCTTCTTGCCCCATCAGTCTGACCCCTCCATCCTCTCTTGTGGTGTTTGACTTAGAGAGAAAACAATGCCTGGAAGATGTTGGATGCAGCCCTCTCCTGTCTTGACTCCATCTCTCCTTCAGGGAGTTTTATTTTCTTGTAGTGGGGTCGATATGTGGACTCATCTGTGTAGACACCAAAGCAAAACTCCCGAGACAAACAGTAATAGAGACTTTCATTTCCTCCTGGAGTGTTTGCTGTGTGCCAGATACTTTCCATATGTTCCATCTCTTACAATAACAACTGTTGTGTCTATTGAGTAGGTAGGATCTGCCATCCATGTTCACATAGAAACCAGAGGTCCAGACCTTATCTGTCTATGATTTGAACTCAGATCTCTACGAAACCTAGCCTCACATTTAACACTGTAAACGGCCTCTCTCCATCATGCACTTTCAATTGGACCTTAGCTGTGTATCCTAAACAGGGAAGCATGTAGTATAGTGTTATGAGACATTTCAGTTATTCGCACCCAAAAGTCCTTGAATGTGTAAGGATGGTGTTTTCAACCTAGATTCTGTAGCTAGAGTTTTCCGGCCTTGCCCACAGTCAGGACAAATCTTTGTCACCCGCCAGTCCCACAGCCGCTCAGACCCAGCCAAGTAAACACAGAGACTTATATTGCTTACAAACTGTATGGCTGTGGCAGGCTTCTTGCTAACTGTTCTTATAGCTTAAATTAATCCATTTCCATAAATCTATACCTTGCCACTTGGCTGGTGGCTTACCGGCGTCTTCACATGCTGCTGGTCATGGCGGCGGCTGCAGTGTCTCTCCGCATCAGCCTTCTACTTCCCAGAATTCTCCTCTCTCCTTGTCCCACCTACTTCCTGCCTGGCCACTGGCCAACCAGTGTTTTATTTATTGACCAATCAGAGCAATTTGACATACAGACCGTCCCACAGCAAGATTCATTACAAGTCAGAAGGAAACAGGGACAAGCTTAGCCACATGTATTTCACAGCCAGCTGTCTTAACCCGACAATCTCCCGGGTAACTGGTGCATGGCCACCCTGAGTCCATTTTTCCTGTTGTCACAAACACCTGAGTGAGCTTTTAAAAGGTTATCCCTGGAGTGGTAGAGTATGTCTGTGATCATAATGTTTAGGAGGCTGAGGCAGGAGGATTATTTCAAGTTGAAGGCCAGCCTGAACTTCATAATGAGTTGGAGGCCAGCCTGGGCTACAGAGGGAACACTGGTATCAAACACCCAAACCAAAACAAAAGCCATCAGGTCGGCTCACATGTCTGTTAAAATCCTTCCAGAGGAGTCTTGTAAACGGTAGGAGAGAAGTGCCCAGTTCCTCCAGAGCCGCAGACCTGAACACGATCTGCCCTGACCAGCTCTTAGGGCCGCGCTGACCTTGTGACTATTGTTTTTATTACCTTTCCTACACAGAGCATAGCTGCTCCCCACTGCAGACTCTAGATGCTGCTTTGGGGGCCTCACCATAGCCCACTGCTTCCCATCCTTCAGGTTCTAAGCCAGAATGTCACCTCACACCCACACAAGCCTTTACTTCAGTGTGTGTGTGTGTGTGTGTGTGTGTGTGTCTGAGTGACAGTTGTCACTGCCTGAGACACTCAGTTCTTTTTGGTTTAAGGCCTCTGTGTCTACCCTTGCTCCCCCAGTTTGAATATGATTTCTGTAGGATAGGCTGTTTAGTTGCGGTTCCCACTGCTGTGCACTGGGGGCCTTCCTCCCTCAGTGGTGTGAATAGATGAGTTAGGTGGGATGGCTCTGGCCTTCACAGGCCTCGGCACAGTGCCTGGCACCATCCGGTGGCACTCCTGGGCTGCTGCTGCTGCTGTTTATGAAGTTTTACTGCCATATAAATATATAAAGCAGGTTTTAGGTCTCGCTGGAGACAGACCCCTGAGTCTCATGACAGGGACCCTGAAGCTGGTGTCATTACATCGCGGCTTCTCTTTGCCAGATTTTAGCTCACGTGGACTTGACCTTTAAACATTCAGCTCTCATGTCTGATGGGGGCTTGCTGGCTGACCTTTTCCTTAGGCCCAAGGCAATGTTTTCCTCTGTGACAAACTTGCCTCCTGCCAGCTTTTTAAGAGCGCGGGTCCTTATGAGGCAGAGCTCGGCTGCCTGGTTATAATCGGTCCTAATACCCGATAAACTGTGAACAATGGCCTCGTTTGAGAGAAAATATTAAGACAGGAATACGTCTGCCATGCAGAGGCAGCGCTAAACTGGAGCACACAGAGAAGTGGGGGCACGTGGGAAGCTGCCCCGGCGACTCCTCCAAGGAGGGGGAGGCTGGCTGGTCTTCACAATGGGCCATTATAAGGGCACCATTGAACCACGTAATCACAGCCCTTTTCAAAACCAGAAAAATGTGTCAAGTATTAGACAAACGTAAACTGTCCTTGAATGTGAGACTAGAAATTTTATAAATAACAGAGTCAGTTTAATCTGATCAAATATTTCAAGAAAAAAAAGGGGGCGAAACAAGGCAGTTTTCATTGCCGAACAACAGTTTCCTGGCTTGGTTTTTCATTTGCAAAAGTTTCAAAAAAATAATTCTGTCGGGATCTGTTTTTTATTTAGCAGATCTCTAGGCTTTCATTTTTGTGGGATTCATCATTTTTAAATAACAAAATTAGTGCCTTATATATTACAGAAAATAACAAATATAAATAAAACATTACTCATCTATAATTGTACTACCCAGGGATTGATACTTTAAAGCTTTCTCCGTGATCCGTCAACGGAGTTTTTAATTTTGCCCACACATATGTATACACATGTTGAAATTGACATTGTGTTTTCACTTAGGTTAAGACCTTTACCCTCTCCTTCCACAGGTCTATAAAATATGGACCTCGATGACTGCATAATACCCATCTCCGTACCCTGGTTCTCCATGGGGACAGCTGTATTCCTTCCCTGGGAGGCTTCTGACAATTCCTAGGGACGTCACTGTTATGTCAGCCAGGGTTGGGGTTAAGGTGTGAGTCTCCTGGCATGTGATGGGTGAGGCCAGAGATGCCGCTGAGTGCAGAGCAATGCACAGATAAACCTCCACAGCCAAGAGCTATCCACTGACTCCACTGCAGTACCAAAGTTCGTGCCTAAACTAGGTCACTCCCTCATTATTAATCTAACCCATGTCTCTTGTTAGATATCTACGAGCAACTGTTTTGTTATCAGAAATTCATCATTAGCAAGTATTTAGCAAAGGGCCAGATGGTTAAGTATTTTAGCTTCTGTGGAGCACTAGATACATTACTTAACTCTGTTGTCACGAACAGTGATAGACGATTCATAAATGAGAGGACAAGTGTGTCCAGTAAAACTTGTTCTCAGGCGTGGATGGTAATCAATAGGGTGGGCATGGACCCACCCACACCTGCTTGTTTATGCTCCAATGGGTGTCTTAAACTTAAGATCATGTGTATGTGTGTTCGTTATTTTTATCATCTTTGTGATGAAATACCGGGCTGAATCAACGTAGGAGGAAAGAGGTTGATTTGAGCTCACATTTCCCGGAACGGAACACATGGCAGCTGGATAGCTCTGTGCAGTCCGTCCGGGCTTGTTGCTTCATGGATTATCATGGAGCCTTCGGTTACAGTAAGGCTCGGCTCTAACCCTCCAGGCCCACCTCCGCTGACCCCCTTCCCTCAAAGTTTCACAATCTCTCAAAGCAGCACCATCATCTGGGGACTGAGTGTTCAAATTCATGAGTCTGTGGGAACATTTTACACCTAATATTATGTTTTAGTGTCAATTTATCTTCTTTTTCATTTGAAAGTTCCACCCATTTGGTTTAGCAGATGAGATTGGTGATTTGATGTCCATTGAATATGTATTGTACAAGGTCAAAGTCAGAAGCAGGTAGAGGAGCCAAGAGATACTTTTAGTCATCCATATGGTAAATGAGGATTAGTCCCATTTTGGTTAGTCCCAGTGGAAGGTAAAACTTAGTTAAATTTTGATTTAACTACTACTGATAGATAGTAACTGTTCATGAGCTGTGTACATGATACATGGGAAAGAAAGTAATCAAAGTTGATCAAGTTGTAATATGAAGATTATTTTGACCTGTAAAAAATAGTAGTTCCCATAAAGTCTTAGTGGCACATACTTGCCTGTAACCCCAGATGCTCAGGAAGATGTAACCCCAGATGCACACTCCAAGTTCAAGGCTTACCAGGCTATGGAGTGAGTTCAAGGACAACCAAAGCAGCTTACTGAGATCCTGTCTATAACAAAACCAGAAAAGGGCTAGGTGTAACTCAGTGATGTTTGTCTAGCATGAGGAAGGGCCTAGGTTCAGCCCTAGTACAACACACACACACACACACACACACACACACTCACTCACTCACTCACACATACCACCACCCGCAGCAGCAGCAGTAACAGTAGCAGGTTTCATATGTTTCAACATCCCCACTATTGAAATGGATGGGCTGACTTGGTGAGCATGCTAATTGTGGGCTGTTTGCTGTGTAGACAGTTTTACAGACAGGTAGAGATGAGTCTAGTAGTGAGAGGGGTCTGTGATAGGGACTTGATAGTCACAAGAATAACTTGCATTACCAGGGCTGAATTTAGATAGTAGAAATCAAGATTGAGCCTTCATAGATAAGATGAGAATATGAGAAACTAGCAAAATAAGCTCAGAAGTCATGATGGAGGAGAGAAGGCCCACTGATTGTGGTGAACTGGGCACCAAATAAAGAATGTGAACTAAGCCTTCTTGCTGTGGCTGCGTCATTCAAGGCTTGTTCTCACCTGGGGCTTCTGTCCTTGCCTGGGTGGCTCCTTCTGCTAATAGGCCAGTCCCTACTAACTTCAGACCTGCATTTAAACACCACAGTCTCTCTGGGTCCCTTTCTTAAGCAACTTCTGAAGGCTTAGTTTTCTGATTCTTAGCTGGGACAAAAGCAGTTATTTGTTGAATGAATAGAGGACATACAACTTTTTGATGGAAGCAAGAGTTTCAGTGAAAACATTGAAGTCTTACGATCAGATCAGGATGTAGTGTTTTCCCTGAACCAACTGTATCTGAATTTGTTGGAAGCTTGTTGGGAATACAGATTGCTTTTAGACATATTCTACCCCACACCTATGGATTCACACTCTGCGTTCAACAGTGTCCCTCAATGATCTGCACGTGTATATTCTTGTATTTAGTTCTCTAGTATGGCAGGCAGATAATTGAGTATCTCTCTATGGCAACAACCTAAACAATGGTGCTAAAACTATCAAAAACAGATCTCTTTTTTTGTTTGTTTGTTTGTTTTTGTTTTTGTTTTTTTTTCGAGACAGGGTTTCTCTGTGTAGCTTTGCGCCTTTCCTGGAACTCACTTGGTAGTCCAGGCTGGCCTCGAACTCACAGAGATCCACCTGCCTCTGCCTCCCGAGTGCTGGGATTAAAGGCATGCGCCACCACCGCCCGGCAAAAACAGATCTCTTTAAGAGTTGTTTTGGGTATTCATTTAGAAACAGTCTTCGTGTTGCCAGCAGCAAAAGAGACTCAGCCCAGTGTTGCTGACTGTAGCCTGGGGAGTTTCCCCAAAGGCTTTCTACTCAGAGGAGACCAGAACCTTGACTTCTTACCCCAAATGAATTTCAGAAAGAGTTGCCGTGAAGCTAAGCAGTGGCTTACAAAGAGGTCTCACGGGCTGTGGATTTAAATGCGCGCGCGCGCGTGTGGGTGTGTGTGTGTGTGTGTTGGGAGGGTCTTGTGTATCTTTGTAGCTGTATTGTGGTATTTTAGCCCTTGAAATTACATCATTCAAAGGGTATAATTTACAACCAGATTCAATGATTAAGCTAACTTCTTAAATGGAGTTGAAAACATAAGCTGGGTTACGTGTTCCTCTTGGAGTATCTCTCCTATAATGGAACTGTTAACGTGGTGTCTGAGGTGTTCAGCTTTAGGGATGAGAGAGTCATGGCTGATAAGGCCAAACTCAAAAGTCACGTATGTTTTTTTCCTCAAGCGTGGCTCTTAGCTGTTCCAGCTCTCTTGGAAGGAACTCTCAGAAGAGGATCATTGTCTCTGCTTGCAATCTTCCTAGCAGCTCTGATGTTATCAGCCTGTTGAAACTCCTCCCTTCTGCTTATTTTCTTAGTGCTTTAAGAATTCATCCAATGTATTTTGATCATACTCACCCCCTAACTCCTCCAGGGACACCACCCCCTTCCCTCCAACCCAGCTTTGTGTCCCTTTTTATTTTCTCATTAAAGTCATTAAGTCCAATTTGTGCTGCCCATGTACTCATGGACATGCAGCCTTCCATTGCTTAACCTCCTTACTCAGCCAGGAGAAACATAAACCAGATCCTAGAGTGGACATTTTTTTCCACGTCCCCTTTATCCTTCCTGTCTTTCTGACCTGTTCCATCAACTGAAAAACAGAAGTGTATGTAGAAACCTTGAAGGCTATGTTGTAGTATCATTCAAGTGGCTTCTTTTTGAGACGTGATTTGAATTGACTCACTCTAGGATAGATTATAAAATACATTTTGGTACACTGTTGAGCACATGAGAGACATCTGTGAATGAATGCGCACAAGTTCATTTTTCTATATTTTAAAATATATTGATATTTAATAACACTCATGTAACAACTGAAGCAATGAATATATCAAAATGTTAATAATGCTTACAATTTTAACCCTTATTTTTATTTGTGAGTGTTTTGCCTGTATGTATGTCTGTGCATGCAATGCCTGAGAAGGCTGAAGAGGGCATTGGATTCCCAGGGACTGGAATTTTGTGAGTGGAAGATTGTGAGTGGCCATGTGGGTGCTGGGAATTGAACCCAGATCCTCTAGAAGAGCAGCCAGTGCTCTTAACCACTGAGCAATCTCTCCAGTCCCCAAAATACATTTTTATGAGGTCTCTAAGTACTGTTTATCCTAAAACCAAAGCATTCATCCCTCTCACTTCATAATAGGTACATTGTTTTATAGGTCCTTAGCTAGGGAAAACAGGCTTACTAGGATTTTTTTCAAAATAGAGCTGTATATTATTTATTATAACATTAGAATTTTAGGGGAAAAACTTCTTCATTCTTTGTGTACACAGTTATACCCCATTGCTCTGATTCCAGCTGCCTACAGAGAAACACAGAAAGCTACCTGTATACTTCCATGGCCTCCTTCCTTGTTACTCCGTAGGCATATAAGGGTGGCACATTGGCCACCCCAATAAATTTCCATGTAAAAACCAGTATGAGCAGAATGATAATAGAGGGTGTGGTGAATAACAAGTGACCAGATGACAATCCTTCTGATAGTTCTTTATAATTTACTGAACACAAGAGTAAATTCCCTCCCCAAACTTGAGAAAACAAAACCTTAATAATTTTGTTACCTTTCCAAACAAAAACAAAATCAACTATAAACTGAAAGGATTATGGGAATTTTCAGTGGATTTGTTCAAATTCAGAATAGCAAGGGGGAGGGGAAGAGAAGCCATGATGGGTCAGATGAGATGTGTGTGCCCCAGTGAGTCCTTTGGTCAGCTAGCATGGTGGTATCTGTGGCTGCCATCTTGCCTTAACCAGTCATGGCTGAATGAAGGTAAATAGGCTGTCAGTGTCACCAGGGAGTGGCAGAGCTACCCTGTGATGGTCAGGAAGGCATCTATTTCAGCTCTGCAACCAGTTCAGGATCTTAATGAAGACAGGACAGCAGGAGAGGAACCAAGACATTGAGATCCCATGGATGTTCATGTGGACAGCTAATATGAAATGTAAATGATGTCAGTGTATACTGTATTGTGGTAAAAGTTTAGAATATTATAGTCTTACCTTGTGATTTGGACTTCAAATGCTCAGAAGCACTCAATTTTTGCACCACATCTTATTTACTCAGGCTTTTACTTTAAGGGCTATACAGCCTCCTAAGGATGGTGTGAAGGAGTGAGAACAGAGTAGGATCTTTCTCCAGCATCTTTAGGATGAGAAGAGCCGGGCACACAGAGGTTAGATCTGTTCACAGTGGCGTGCAACCCAGTGTGATCAGGACTCTCCAGAGTGTTTCCACAAAATGAAAATTAATTCTATACTAATACTAAGACACCCCCCCCACACACACACACACTCTCCTCCCACTGGTATAGAAGTATATAGTAGAAGTCATCATTGCTATGCTAGTATGTGATCTTCTGTTTTCAAAAGCTTCCCATTTTCATGCTAAGCTGGTGAATATTGATAGAATTCACAGAAACACAGCAATTTGGAAGAGCTTAAGGCCCCCATGACAAAAAGCTTTGGGGACTGCTGTTTCTGATATTTGATGGGCTTTTGTCTGACACTGAAAACAGGTTGTAATAAGCCCTTATCCACCTTTGTACATGAGGACTCAGGTCTAGAGATGTTAAGGGCTTGCTTCGTCATTGGTGCTGTCAGAGGCTGAACATGGATATCCGGTCCTCAGCTCCTTTTCTCACCACGTGATCAGGCACCCAGCCTCTCAGGGAATTTCCAGGAAACACTGAGATTTGAGCACTAACTTCTCAGAAGAACAACTTCTCTGAACCGAGCCCATCCTCCAGGGCATGTCTGTAAGAGCCTGTCCAGAGACACTGAGACAGAAAACACACCCCCATGGTTTGCTGCCTTGGTCCACTCCCAGTGTACCTGCTTTGTCTTGTGGCACATGAAAAATAGAACACTGAGCTGGGCGGTGGTGGCGCACGCCTTTAATCCCAGCACTCAGGAGGCAGAGCCAGGTGGATCTTTGTGAGTTCAAGGCCAGACTGGTCTACAGAGTGAGATTCAGGACAGGAACCAAAACAACACAGAAAAACTCTGTCTCAGAAAAAAACAAAAGCAAAAACAAAAACAGAAAGAGAGAGAGAGAGAGAGAGAGAGAGAAATAGAACACTGATTTTTTTTTTAATTTAAAATATTTCACTTCAAAAATTTAACAGTGTTAGCCACCCTTGAAAATTTGGGTGACTAAGCTGTATAGATTTGTATACCCACAGAGCAGGTCAGCTGCAGCCTAAATCTGCTGCTTCTGCTTCTTTTAGAAGTGAGTGTTTTCCAGTGTCCTCAGACCTCGCTGTTCCCTATGACCGTATCCACAGCCGTGTCCTTCACCTGTGTGTGGTGTCTAGGTTGGGAATACCTGCTGGTGCTCTGTCTGCAGCTTAGCATTGTCAGGCTGTCTCTCCTGCTCCCTTAGCCCCTCCCGTGTGTGCCTGAGGTCCTCCCTCAGTCACTGTCCACCATTTTTATCTAGGCAGGGACTCTCACTGCAGCCCATATGGATAGGCTGGCTGGCCAGCGAGTCCCAGGACCTGTCCGCCTTCATGTCTGCAGTGCTGTTGGGATTACAAGTGGCACCTTGCTATTTTATGTGGCTTCTGGGGATTGAACTCAGCTCCTCACGCTTGAGCAGTAGACACTTGACTCACTGAGCCATCTCCCAAGCTCTGCCGTCTTAACTTACTTGAAAATCCAAACGAACTGATAGAAATGTTGCAAAGAAAAATTTCACTCTACTTCCAAACTTGAGTGTAGTAAAGGCCTCTGCCAGTGTCGGCTACAGAGTCCCTTCCTTACTAAAGCATCACATTCTGATTCATTAAAGAAAGCAGCTCTGCCAGTGAATTAATGTTTATTTTTAAATGTGCAGCCCAGTCTCTTTTTTTAAGGGGAGTAGTGAAATAAGCACATTCCGCTCACTGCCCTCATTTCGTGTTTATTTTGGTACCGTCTATTGTCCTCATCATTATCGCGTCTGGACCCTTTTGCAAAACTGGAAATGCCTGTGAACCTCAGTGTGCAGCGTCAGACAGGTTCGAGATGGTCAGCCAAAAGTACTTCTGTGGCCACAGCGTTTGGAATAAAAGGAAAGAACTACAAATATTTATGCTTAAAATACTATCACCCCATTTCAACAGTAAGCAACATTTACCCTAATTTCTAAATATAGATCTGTCTCTTTTCTCCTTTTGCTTCACTCTGGAGAGTCAATTGTTTCATAAAGCTAGAAATCATATCTCTCTTCTGATTGCTCATGGTGAATGTCCTGTGATTTACATATTTAGCATATAATAACAGTAGATAATGGAATGGACAGATGGAAAGACCAAAAATGCATCAACTATGGGTCATGATGATTTATTCTGTCCTTGCTCCATGGGTTATATCACAGTTTCCAGTAAGAATCTGCATGCTTCCTAGTTTGAGGGTTAGCTGAGAAGGGCGGTTTTTGTTTGTTTGTTTTCTTTCTACGTGAGTATGAACCCAAGTCTCTGTCTCTGTCTGTCTGATTCTCTCTCTCTCTCTTTGTATGTGTGTTGCACAGAATAGCTCCCCTGCTTGCTGACTTGAGGTCAGGAGGCAGGTTTCACATCTACCTAGTTCAGAATAAGCTGTCCAGTGAGACTGGGGTGCAAGATAAAGCCAGAGTTGGAGAGTACCCTGGCTGTCATACACGGCATCATTATTTGGCTGTTAGGGAAGTCTCATGTGTGACGGTAGCTTTTAGGCAATGTCTCCTCTGAAGGGGGCATCCAGCTCTTAACCTATTGCTGAAAGAGAAACACCATTGTCCATTAATACTACTGGAACGAAAGATGAATGGTGAATCGGCCTTGATCTGACAGTAAGCTTGACTTTGATAGCTCATCCTTTAAAAAGATTCTTTTATATCTATGAAAAAAAGCATGACGTCAAGCCAGGGGGAAAACTGATATCAATATTTAAGCCCAAACTAGTAGGAATTAAAAAAAAAAAAAGTCCCCTGTGAGAGAACTGAGAGAACAGCTTTTTTTTTTTTTTTACACGCATAACTAATTAGCTTGGGTTATTATAAGCTGTGCTGCTGTGATAATGTTTCCGGCCGTGGCTCGGGATGCCTTGTTTATGGTGCCTTCTCTAGGCCAGTCGCTCTTCGAATGGGAATTACAGAAAGCAGAGGGAGGAGGACTAAGTAGTCTGGCCTGTCTCCTTGGTGTGGGGCCGCCGGAGACGTTGCTATGCTGGAAATGCTAGAGTACAGTCACTACCAGGTGAGCTTTCGTTCTTCTCCACCCCCGGAGCCTGAAGGGCAAGGGTAGAAACGGCTAATTCGTCTCTTTAATGTTATTTCACTTACTACCCTATTTGCAGTAAGAACCGATCTGCTCCTTTAATGCTGTTTCTTTTCTGATGCCCTAAGAAATAATTTAGTATAGTTTTAGACATAGGGAATCACCGTTGGATTTGTTTCCCTGGCAGGTGGCTGCCTTCTCTCCACCAGCTCTTGTTTAGAGTGTATAAGATTAAATTGTGTTTGTCAGTGAAAAGTAGCTTTAAATGGAATGTCACTGATTTTGTTTATTTAAAAAAAGCATTTTTAATTCCCTGTTGACGTCTATGGAAGAGGACAACAGATACCTTGTTGGCTCACAACTAGTCATGCCTTTAAAGACATGTACATGCAAGTGTTATATCTTTGAAGGTAGCTGTTTCGGGTGGGACTGTTTTGTCCATGAGCCTGTTCATGTTTAGAATCCTGAATAATTATATTCTTGTATAAAAGGAATTAACCTATAACTCCTTGATTTAAACAAGGCAATGTTTCCGATTATCTTCCATAACCATTTCATAGCTAAAGGCTTCTGTGTGTGTTTGTGTGTGTATGCATGTGTGTTTGTGTATCTGTGAGTGTATATGTATGGGTTTTTGTGTGTGTGGTTGTAGGGGGGTTGGTGTGTGTGTGTGTGTGTGTGTGTATGTGCCTGTGTGTGCCTGTGTGTGCCTGTGTGTGCCTGTGTGTGTGTATCTGTGAGTGCTGTGAGTGTATGTGTGTGGTTTTGTGTGTGTGTGTGTGGTTTTGGGGGTTGGGGGTGTGTGTGCTTGTGTGTATGGAGGGTACGTGCATGCACATGTTCATGCACAGAAAGCTATTCTATTTGCCAAGGAAAGTGAGATAAACTGAATTGTACGTTTTCAAGTTTGTTATTTTGATTTTTACTAAATCCTTTCTGGTGTGTTGGGGGAGATTCTTGCCTCATAGATGCTTTCAATTTTAACAATTAGCCATGACAAGAAGGGCACTAGGATTGAAGGAGATGTATTGTTAATTATGGAAGTCAATCAGGATAGTTATCATCTCCTAGGAGTTCTAAATCCTATAAGTTAGATTCTCAACTTCAGTCCTTTCAAAATCTTTCAGCACAGTGCCCGGTACCTTACAAGAGATTGACAATCTGTTCTGTTAGTGGACTGGTCAGTCTCACGGTATATGTGCTACAGAAAGAGCTGTTTGCAACCCCAGAATAACACTGCTATCTTCTCTTCCCTTCATGGCCATGCTCAGGTGCAGACCCACCTGGAAAACCCCACCAAGTACCACATACAGCAAGCCCAGAGGCACCAGGTAAAGCAGTACCTTTCTACCACTTTAGCAAATAAACATGCCAGCCAAGTCCTGAGCTCGCCATGTCCAAACCAGCCTGGCGACCATGCCATGCCACCAGTGCCGGGGAGCAGCGCACCCAACAGCCCCATGGCTATGCTCACTCTTAACTCCAACTGTGAAAAAGAGGTAATTCACGTCTCCTCTTCTCCTCTGTTTCCTACGCTCCATTAACTGTCTCTGGGATATTCCTCTCCCTCTTAGCGATGGACTGTCTTTTGTCCACCTGGTCATAGTCACTGGCCTCTGTCCCGTATTTACTGGTGTGACCATTTACATTCCAGCCTCTTGTCACTAGCACTAGGTTACTGGGTTGACTGTACACGGCAGGAGACCTGACTGGCTCTAAGCAGACCGTGGAGGTGAGGATGTGATGCTTCCTTAACTCCCATCTCCTTCCTCAGACGAGTGTTCTCTTCCTTGCTATGTCCTTCCGATTTGCGAAGCAGTGAAAATGCAGAGAGGAGAAGGGGAGGTGGAAAGGGAAAGCAAAAATAGAAAAGGTGTGGGGCAGGAGGCTCAGAAGTTCTGCCTGCTGTGAATGTCTGGGGTATTATTTTTATTTTTCACGGAGTTGGAGAAAGAAAAAAACATGGAACATGTATGGGTGGATTTAAACAGTACGGCACCTGAGGAAAAGCAAGGCTTATTGCAACACCCAGGTAGTTCCGTAAGGAATTGTTGCCGAGTAAATCCGTCTTGGTAAAGACTGGGTTGGAGACAAGACTCAAACTCTCAAGCTGATTTTTGCATCAAAATTTGGAGCATAAAAAATACCGGGGGGGGGGCACTGCTGTGATTGGGTGCCTGTTATTTCTAAATTACGAGAATGTGTCTCATTTTAGTAGAGTTTTATTATATATTGAAGTGTTTATGTGAGTTCAGAAGTGACTGTTATGTAACGTTTGGTTGATTTGAGTTTCTGGAGGGACTAAGAAGTCTTTTCCTCTGCCCAAACCAAACACGTTTTATCCACCCATATCTGTCATATGCTTTGTCCCAAGTTCCCATCCATCGTTCTGTTCCTGGGGAAAAATTTACGTGTTTGAAAGCCCTGTCCATGTCGTCACCATGCCACTAACCTCCTGTGAATGTGTTGTTGAAAAGGCATTTCCAAACCCACATCATGGGCTGTCTTTGCTTGTGTTTCTGCAGGCGTTTTATAAGTTTGAAGAGCAGAGCAGGGCAGAGAGCGAGTGCCCAGGTATGAACGCGCACTCTCGAGCGTCGTGCATGCAGGTACTGAATGACTCTGCAGGCTGAGGATGTAACACTTCATAATGAGAATCTATATTTGTGAATGATCACACCTCCTGATGACTTCAGGGCCTCTTTTCCTCTCATTGATTTTTTTTTAAATAGAAAAAGCTATGAACAGACCCATTTTCTTCATAGTAACTCATGAATGACCAAGTAACAACTAAGAAGATTAAATGTGTGTGCCTCCTTAAGTTGCCTGCAGTCATAAGGAGAGGTTAAAATACACCGATTGTTGTGAATAAAATGCATGGTGATTTAGTTAATTTGCATAAGTCACCAGCACGTGTTGTGTAGCATTATACCGGCTTCTAAAACATATTCTTGAAACCAAGCTGTGTCGATCTCTTTGTTGCTTTTATGAATGGAACCTCCTGCTCCAGATATTATGAAGCTTTATTAAGTTAGTAATAGCTAATTAGCACTTCCCCAAGCAATTGAAGATCATTATGTAAATTCTATTTAGTGAATAAATGGCACCATTTATTTATGTATTTATGTGCTTATTCAGATATACAAGAGAGAATATAATATAAGCCACAAAATATTTTTTGCTTTTTTACATGTAATAGAGTATAGAATGTTTTAATGATACATTAAGGACACTAATTTTCCTCCCTAAAACTAAAGTCAAAAATGTATAAAGACAAGTTGTGTATAAGTCCTCAACCTATTTTCCTATTCACCAACTTAGTCCTAATGCCATCTATTACAAATAAATAAAGTTGGTATTCCTAGAAATGGAAACTAACACACTGCATGCTGGCATCTATTCCGATTTGACTATCGGTCATTCTTTAGAGAAATTACTTGGTAAGACATCTTTAGATGTTTCCTGCATTCCTAAAATCTCACCAGTCCCCAGTGAGACAGTATACATTATTGTCCCCATTTGGGGACTTGTGCAGACTTCTGGAGGCTTTGCCCTTTATTCAGGAAGAGGGGACAAGAAAATTTGAATGCAAGCCTCATGATGCTGGAGCCTCACCTCTTTAATGAGAGGAGTGAGCGTAGGAACACAGGAGTGCCCCGGCCTTTCTTAGATTTCACTGTGAACCGCTCAGCCAGCCCTGTTCAGACCCAGGCACCCAGACATCAGCCAGCTACCACACAGAAGGTGTTTACAAGGAAATGTTTCCACAGCCTCCGCCACTGCTGCAATGCACATGTAATCACTGTTGTTTATGATGCTAACCGATGTTTTGGTACTTCAGCAATAAAATTGATCTAGTGGGACTGTCAGCTCCACGACTGTAATGATAACCTCGTCCTGGTGCTCTCCTCCGGGAGCACCAGGCTCACTGGCAGCGGTACCAAGAGGTGCTTGCTTTACAAGTCACTCTACAGTCCTCGCAGGGCCAGCCAGTGGCCAGGGGGCCCCTGTGGAACGCAGGGGCTGAGAACCTGTTGTATTTGCCTTCTCCTAGGAGGCTGTGGGGAAGGAAGAGGGAAGTGGTGGCTTTCGTGAAAGGGGGGTTTCCTGGCTCATCTTTCCATGTAAAGGGCAAGCAGTCCAACACAGTGCTGGACACTTAGGTTAAATCACACCCTGGCTCTGCTTGCAGTGGGACTCTAATCAGCCTGCTGCTTATGATCTCACCTGGACAGCAGCTGCCCTGTTAGAGCCCCCCACCCCTCAGGATGGTTATCCGAGTAAGTAATATACTGCAAGGAAATGCCCAAGCTCAGCTCTTGATGCCTAGTAATGGCGGAAACATTAGTTCTCAGTGAAGTTTCTATCACCCACTTGTGTCAGTGGGTTTCAGTAATATTTTGATTTTGGTGGGGGAAAGAACAATTACTTCTTAGACTAACTAAGGATCACTGTTGCTTTAGGTAAGAAATTACCAAAAAAAGTCCTTCTGGGGTTGGCCTTGCACCTGTTTCTCATTCCTGTCTCTCTTCTGTGGCTCTTTTCTCTACAGATGGATGATGTAATTGATGATATCATCAGCCTGGAATCAAGTTATAATGAAGAAATCTTGGGCTTGATGGATCCGGCCTTGCAAATGGCAAATACGGTATCGATGGCCTTTTTGTTTTGTTTGCCGAGAAAATCTTAAGGTTGTTCTCTGTCCATTTCCTTTTCCTCAACTCAGTTTATTTTCACACAGACTCTCTGAGAACTTCAGTAGTAATAAAAATGGGAAAATATTCACAAGTAGGGAATTTTGACTTCAGAAGTTAAGAAGCTTGCTCAAGATTATCAGGAGCACTTTGATTAAGCTCTGGGTCCAGGAGTGCAAGTTCTCCTTGTTTCTCTATTTCAGTGCTGAGAGCTGAACGTAGGGTCTCACAATTGCAGTCCCAGTGATCTGCCACTGATCCAGATCCCCAGGTGTTCTCTCTCTAGCTCTCTCTCTCCCTGGGTGCACGCATGCGTGTGTTTATTTGCATGGGTCACATGTATACACAGGTGTATATGCAGTAATTGAGTGGGTCTGGAGTCTGATTTTCAAGAGGAAACTACCATTTCAAGGAGTATATGAATATATGTAACAGAGACTGTATGCTCAAAAAATGGTGACTTTTGCACTGTGTGAATTTTTTTGAACACAGTAAACATTGTTTCAAAAGATGCTAACTTCTATTATTAGTAAATGCTCTCAGCCAGGCACAAGATAGCCCCTATTTAGTTAGCAACACAAAAATTCAGTTAGCTGAGTTTTCTTTTGTTTTTTAGTACGTGGCAATTTCTTTTTTCTTTTCTTTTTTTTTTTTTTTTTTTTTTTTTTTTGGTTTTTCGAGACAGGGTTTCTCTGTGTAGCTTTGCGCCTTTCCTGGGACTCACTTGGTAGCCCAGGCTGGCCTCGAACTCACAGAGATCCACCTGGCTCTGCCTCCCGAGTGCTGGGATTAAAGGCGTGCACCACCACTGCCCGGCTTACGTAGCAATTTCTTTTTGATCTTGTCCAAGTTGGCTTTGAGGCTTTGAGCTCCCTGTGAAGTGAGAATGTCCCCGGCCATCTCAGAACTTCTCCTGAAATATCCAGTGTCTCTTTCCAACCCACATCAACTCAGTTTGTAATTATTTTTGCATGTGTGGAGTGTGTGGCTATGTGTGTGTTCACGTGTGCCCTGGTACACCCACATGTGGTTTGTGTGCACACACGGAGGCCCGAGGTTGGCACTGAGTGTCTCCCTCAGTTTCTCTCTTCTTCATTTGCTGAGGCAAGGTTTCTCACTGAACCTGGAGCTCACTGATTTGATTGGACTTGCCAGCCAGCTTGCCCTGGAGATCCTTCCTCTCAGCCCCCTGAACAGCTGCTGGGATTTCAAGCTGATCGCCACACACATGGCTTTTCACGTAGGTGTTAGGAACTCACATAGTTATGCGTAGGTGGCAGGTGTTTCATCCACTGTGCCAACTCTCCAGCCCCTCATTCAGTGATTTTTGAAGATCTTCAATTCTGGTCAAGGTGCCTGTGCCAAGCTCCCCCTAGGTCCTTTGACTGCCCTGGGACCCTTACCTCTTAGGTCCGATTAGATGCACACTTTGTCAGTAGCCAGAATCCCGGGATAAACATGAACAAGACACTACATGGAGCTTCCACTAGGGAATTTACAAATAGATCCAAAGACGTGGGCATATTCACAGTGGAGCTTCAATGGCATGGTCATCTCAAAAGGATTTTGCTGAGGAATTGGCCATTTTTCCAGGTATATAAATACATACCTGGGCACACTCAAAAGGTCTGTGAAATGACTTATTTCATAATATCATCAATTTTTAAATAAGTTTTGCAATGATGGGAACCTTTGAAGTCATTGGATCCAAACCAATACTCAGTGTACCAACTTCCTCGTGCGTATTATTCAAATTCATACAAAATGTCGGAAACCCTGCTTCTTGGACACCTCAAATAAAGGATATGTACCAGCTCCTGAAGGAAGCAGTTAACCACAGTGGTTGGGAACTGGAGAAATCCAAGTTCAAATCCAAAGTGTGCTCTTACTCTGTGAGCTTGCCTGCTTTCCTACAGTCCTTTGTTTCCACATCTGGAAGAAAGGGGGAGCTATTCATTATCCCTAACTCATTTGCCTTCTTACCTGATAATGTATAATTAGCATTTAGCTTTGGAAATAGAAGCTGCATTCAACTCCACTGTCTAAATTATTCCTTGTAATTTGTTAGTTGCAAGATCAAATACTTTTGATAGTGTTGGTTTGGTCAGCTGATATTCCTTAAGGCTCAACAATGTGCCAAATTCCTTGTTAGAAAAACTTTACTTAATAATCATGGTGCACCTCACAGTGAATTGCACATTAGCACTGGTCCCAGCTTGCTTCCAGCTAAACTGTTCTTGGCAGTTCTTCTAAAGACAGTTAATTATGACTCTATCCACTTCTATAGAATAGAACACATGCAGTGCCGTCTCTATCTACATTGACACTTGTAGGCGGAATTTTCCCATCCCATCCACCTGCTCCCAAATAACAGACACAGAGACTCAATATTAATTACAAATGCTTGGTCGATAGCTCAGGCATGTTACTAGCTAACTCCTACACTTAAATTAACCCATATTTCTTATCAATGCTTTGCCACGTGGCTTGGTACCTTTTCTCGGCACTGTGTGCCCATCTTGTTCTCTTTGCATCTGCCTACAACTCTCTTAATCCACCCCTGTTCATCCCAGCATCCTCAGTTTGGTTGTCCTGCCTAACTTTATCCTGCCTTGCTATAGGCCAATCAGCTTCTTTATTAACCAATGAGAGAAATACATATTCACAGTGTACAGAAGGATTATTCCATAGCAGACATTGAGTCTTGTTCCTGAGAACTTTTCCCAAAGTTGACCGAGCATCTATCTACATGTATCCAGGGGACCTGGCCATAGCTAGTGGTAGAGCACTTGCCTAGGATGTATAAGGCCCTAGGTTCAAGTCTCAGTTCAACAATAATGCATCCTGGGCAAGGTATAGGAGCTGCAAAGGGAAGGTTTCTATCCTTGAGCTCATGACCTGGAAGGGGTAACCATGCCTCTCTGTAAGTGGAGCTGGACAGTTGAGGAGTAAAGTGGCCAGAGAGCAATCTTCCACAGGAAGTGGTGAACTCATTCCCAGCCAGGGGATAGTGTCCTGAAGCTGCCCTCAGGATTCAGGGGCCATATTGCCATATTCACTTCTCTTCTGTGTCACAGGCTAGAACAGGCACAGTGTCACCACGAGGGTGTCATGCCCTGACATAACTCTCTGCAAAGAGAAAGACCGCCTTATGGAGATGTTAGAAACAGACTCTGAATGTAGGCTGGCTTTTATTTTATTTTATTTTTTTGCCGTGCTGGGTGTCAAACCCCAGACCTCATGCAGGCTGTACAAGTTATCCTACACTGAGCTGTAACCCGAGCCCTTGGGTTGGGTTACATACACTGTTGAGTGAGGCATTTGACTTCTCTGCCTCAGTTTCCTTGTCTGTAAAATGTTGTACCGATTGGGATTTTTTCATTGATGTGAGAACTTTAAAATTTCATCCACAAGAAGTAGCCTAACACAAATAGGCTCCCTGTCACAGTGGGGGCCACCACTGGTTCTTCATCCTCCTGGGTTCAGTTGTCTAAGTCCAATAACTAAACAACTGCAACCTACTCCATTTGAACTTTTTCCCACCAGAGTTAAGGTTAATGTGAATGATTAGCAGTATGGGCATTTTTTTTCCTGCTCATTTGATTCTTTGAGATGCCTTGTTTTAAGTTAACTACTTCTTTAAAAAAGTGGAAGGAACGCTTAGAGAGGGAGCTATCCTAAGGGAACTGAGTCTAGAAATAACTGTTCCAAGGGCACAAGGTCCTCTTGTGCTCTCGCAAACAAAGAATAAGTCTGTTTTCATGTCTTAACTGCACGATTGATATTCAGAGATAGAGATGGGGCCCATCCACAGAGAAAAACAGTAACATTTGACAGCGATCACTTACTTGGGAAAATATTCCTTTTGGTGGTGAGAGGCGCCAGTGTGCTCCATTCAGACCAGGGCAGAAGCAAAGGCAACAGCAGCCTCACCTTGTCCTCACCTGCGCTGGTCAGAGCATGGCTCTCTGGGGCCACACTTCCCTTGTGTGTGGAAGTGAAATCTTGTCCAGCAGGTGAACGCTCTGGGTAGAAAGCCTAGGAAAGATATCGACCAGCCAAATAACATCCGTCTCTTCCTCTCTTATCCAGGACTGTTATTTTGACCCAGTTTTGACTTAACTGTGTTTAGGAGGGGATCTTTCTACCCCAGAAAGCGAACTACAGAATTTTGGGTTTTTTTTTTCCTCACCTCCTTTTTCTTTTTCTTTTTTTAAAAATTTGATTGATTTTTATTTTATGTGCATTGGTGTTTTGCCTATGTGTATGTCTGTGTGAGGGTCCCCTGGAACTGAGTCAGAGACAGATGTGAGCTGCCATGTGGGTGCTGGGAATTGAACCCAGGTCCTCTGGAAGAGCAATCAGTGCTCTTAACCAGTAAGCCATCTCTCCAGCCACCTTACCTCCTTTTTCTTCTCCTCCTCTCCATTCCTGTGTTTTTTCTCTTCTCTCTTCCCGTTCATTCCTTTCTTCCCCTTCCTTCCCTCTTTTCTCTCTCTTCCTTTCCCCTTTTCTTCAATGAACAATCTTTGATGGCCTAGAGGCTTGCTTTCAGTTAGTTTATTTCGATTTTTTTTTTTAATCAGGATCTCATGTAGCCCCTGCTAGCCTTGAACTCCTGATCCTCCCTCCTTAACTTCTCAAAGGCTGGATCACAGATATGAGCCCCCATGCCTGTTTTTGAACTAGCTTTACCTAACACCTGTCTTTCCTTTGTTCCTAACTCATGATCGTCATCACCTCAGTGCATGTTTGTATCCACTTTGCATGTGAGGACATAAAGCACACACGGTTTCTATTTCTAGAGCCACTGGATGAATCTTTCATCTCATTGTTTCTAATTTTTAAATTGTGTTCTTGGTTCATTAATGCTCAGACATAAGTCCCTCAAAACTTGACTTGGTTTATTAATGTTCAGATGTTAAGTTCCCCGCCCCCCCCCAAAAAAAAAACATTTGGACTTGGGAGATGATTTTAGCCTTCAGTTTCTAGTAGCTTTGTCAGTTTCATCTTTCTGGCCCTTTACAGTGCTCTCTGCAAACATGCTAATGCCTCCCACTTTGTGGTAAGTTGGACAAGAACAAAACCAAACACACAAAGAGCGTAGCTGACCCTGAGGTGACCTGTTTCTCAATAGAACCACTCGGAGCTATGACTGCTAATAATCAGAGTCACCTTTTATCAGAGCCTTGGCTGGAGGGCCTTGAAATGTGGCCCAAGCACATTTTAAATTAGCATGATGCTGTTCATTGGCACGTGTGCAGGGTGTGGGTGTGTATTTTATGTTTATGCAGATCTGTAAGTGCTGCCTTCTAGGCCTGCCCACCTGCCTGCCCTGCCAGTCCTGCCTGCCGGCCGGCCACAACCTCACTGGCACACCTACCAGCTTGTTTTATGTACAGCGCCCCCCAGCCCCATCTCTTCAGCCGGGGCTTTAGCTCAGGCCTGTACAGAGGCCAGCGGCCAACATCAGAAGCCTTCCTTAGCTACCCTACCTTAGTTTTTTGAGACATTGCGGTTCTAGACTGGCTGGCTGCTGGCAAGCTTCGGGGAGTCTTCTCTTTCCATTCCCACTTCAGCACGGGGTAAAAGACGTGTGCCTAGATTTTATGTGGGTGTTGGGACTGCAAACTCGGGTCTTTATGCTTGAACGGCAAACATTTTCTCCACTGAGCCGTCTCCCAACCCTCAGATCCAAAACACTTTTTTAAAAAATTGGTTCTCCATCCATCCATCCACCCATCCATCCATCCATCCATCCATCCATCCATATATTTATGTAGTGTATGTTGGTGGGTGTGACTAGAGCACACGTGTAGAGGTCAGAGGTCAGTTCTCTTCTTCAGTCGTGTGGCTTCCAGGGATTGAACTTAGGTTGTCAGGCTGGGCAAGCATCTTCACCCACTCAGGCAATTCACTGGCCCCCTAATCCAAAACTTTTTTAGTGTCAACCTGATGCCTTAAGTAGAATTCAAAACCTGAGTGGATGAGATAGGTCACAGTAAAGAAAGCTGTGGAACTAAAAAATTGGTGTACATGTATAAGATATAAATGAAACATAAATAAAATCTGTGTTTGTCTCTGGATGTTGTACCCAAGATAAATGTGCACTTAAACATTATAAAATCATAAAAAGGTTAAAAAAAACTAACCTCTTTTCAAGATTCTCAAGTAAAGGCAGTTCATCCTGTATAATGGGTTGCTCCATGTTTTAATTACACTTAGACCGTTTCTGAAATTCCGTGTCTAACGTATAGCAGAGAGCATATGATCAGGTAAGGGAGAGGCTAATTGGCCAAGTGTTGCTGATGCAGTTATCAAGGAATCCTTTGAAATCATCTGGAAATGCTAAGGGTTTGTGACAGGAGGAATAAGGCACAGCTAATGTGTAAGAAGTTTTCCAGGGCATAAGATAACATAGTCTCCAACTAGCTATGAGGACATCCCTGTCCAACTGGGACATCATTGTCAACAAAAAAATGAAAATGAATTTACTACTTTGCAGCATCCCAGGAGAACCTGAGGAGACAATACCACTCATAGTTAAGTTGGCATGGGTACACCTTTTCTAAGCTAGTATGGCTAAATCTTTTCTTAGCCATGTAAATTCGTTATTAAAGTCTTTGGGCTCCCTCTTGTGGTTCTTTGAATAATTTCAACCTCAAGGAAGCCAGCTCTTTCTTTTGCCATAAGGACATCACTTTACAAAAAGGAAGCATTTGCCAGTTGCTTTTCTTTATAAAAGAAAGAGTGAAAAGTAGAGAGATGTGAAAGATGGGAGGAAGAAATCGTGCTTTGATGGAAGTCGCACACGGAATCTTTCCACAGGAATAGCGGTGCCGATGTGACATCTGCCGCTTTTGGTAGCAGGTAACACTTGCCTCTATGCTTAGAATGCACCCACTAGACAGCAGTCAGTTCAAGGCCATCCTTTCTTCTCCATATATATACACAGATAATTCTGTGTCAATGTGCATACTTTCCTGTTTTTAAGAAACAGCACTTTATAGCAAAGAGTGTCCTTTACACAAAGCCTGGAATAGGGCATGAGTTTTATTGGAAAAATTCAGCAGTCATTCAACAGCTCATTGCTTTTTTGTTTTGTTTTGTTTTGTTTTTTGTCTGTGTCTAGTTACCTGTCTCTGGAAACTTGATTGACCTGTACAGCAACCAGGGCCTGCCACCCCCGGGCCTGACCATCAGCAACTCTTGTCCAGCCAACCTCCCCAACATAAAAAGGGAGCTCACAGGTATGTACCTAGCATGTATGCTTCTTACCATGATACTCCCCTCTGTGCCTCATTGGACAGCATTATCAATGTAACAGCAATGTTTCCTGGCCCGCTGGTGTGTGGTCCCTGAGACATGCAGTGATTTAACATGCAGCATTAAGATGTTAGAATGCCAGTTTCCAGTGTTTGCTGAGTGCCTTTGTCCATGACTGCCATGCCCTTTGGGTTGGGGGTGATAGTCAGTACTGCCCCCATAAAGTGCCTCTCCCCTACCCACTGTATATTTTGCTTGCCAAGCCCCTGAAGATGTGAGTTGGAGGACCCTGTTTTGAATTTTCCATTCAAGCCACATTTGGAATCTAGTGAAGAATTTATTTCTCACATCTTTAGATGCCTCCTGCTCTTTTTACTGTATCATGTGCAAGAGATTTATTATAGATGGAGAAATAAATCATAAAATGGAGCCATCAGAATGTTTGCTCTTGAGGCAAGTGTGAAATTACCTATTTTTGCCACTTTGTTTGATGCTTTAGGGAAGGCATTTGACCAATAAAACATGACAGAAACTGTATTAGAACTGGCATTCTACCATGGTGAATTTTATGGTCCTTGCCCCAAATCCCTTTTTATTATTTAGTTCTTTGCCTCTTGCAGAATTGGGGGTGGGGTGAGAATATGCCGTATGGATTTGTTGTAAAGATTCTTATCCTGTCCAAAGGCATTACTACAAACACTATTTCAGAAAATTTTAACATAAGAAAAACATTTTTTAAGAAAGTATTCATTGGGGTTTAAAGGTAATTTATTAATAAACAAAAACTTTCCGAGAGCAAAACCATAAAGAAAAAAATCGTTAAGGAGCCTTGGAAAGTAAAACCTTTTTATCCTTCTATGTGAGAAAAAGAGAGAGAATGATTTGGATTGGCCATCTGAATTTAGGAGATTCTAATTTTAATTCTGTCTACATACATATGTGTACATGCATATGCAATTAGGAGTTTCATGATGACCAGAGAGTATGTTCTGGAAAACAGGTCACAGGGTGACTTATTGTGGAATGAACTTCACAGAGTGGCTTTGCATAGACCAAGAAGGCTGTAATATAATTAAGTGGTGTAATATTAATTAATCTACATTCTGTGCAGCCTCTCTTGGGCTCTGTTGTGACGCAGGGTGGCATGGGTGTTTACATTTATGCTGTATACATGCAGTATAATGTGGTGAATAAATTTGCCTCAGAAGCTCTAAGTCTTGCTATTTTGTGGTAAAGTGCTACATCTTTAGCATACTATTTCAAATGTCACTTTTGAAAGAAAACTAACTTGGTATAGTAAGTCTTAGAATCAATAAACGGCACAATTTGATAGTTTTATTTGTTCCTTGCAAGGCAAAAAAAAAAACAAAAACAAAAACCTTGACACCAAGATATCACATAAGTTGCTATTCAAATACAACTTTTTAAATGTAATTGTCACCAAATGCATCCATCCTTCCTGACTTATGTTTCCATAGATAAACAAGTAGAACATACATAGTGACTCTTAAGAATCATGACATGATTCTGTTCTAGTAGATTCCAATAGAACCTGGCCTCACGTCATTCTCATGATCTAGTCAGAGGCCACGGAGAACAGATTCAGAAACATTGCCTCAGTTTTTATGTCATTGTGTTACAAAGTCGTAAAAGTACTGAAAAGTTACTTGTTCTGAAAACAGTTCCTAATTCTAGAATATGCTCTCAAGGGCTGGAGAGATGGCTCCCTGTTTAAGAGCACCCACCTGATGGCTCACAACCATTTGTTATTCAAGTCTCAGAGGACCTGATGTTCTCTACTGGCTTCCTTGGGCATTGCACACACATGATCTACACAGGCAAACACTTGGGCACATAAAATTAAAATAAGTAAATCTTAAAAATGATATGACATCAAATAGTTTCTATCGCTTTTATTCTTTTTAGTACTAAAGTGTAGACTTGGTTGCTATGACTTGCTGTTTACTTACTTCGTCTGGTTGTAGAAACAAACTGAGCTTTGCAGAGACTTGATATATGTAGCATTAGAGGAAGTAGAAGTTATCATTTGAAAAGTGTTGTTTTCATTAGAGTCCAACAAGATAGGCTTCAAATGTTCAGAAAGAGATGCTTTAAGATTGACATTGTCCCTCAAACAGTTCCAGATTCTAATGACTTCATTCACGTGCACAGCGTGTATTTTCCCCACAGAGTCTGAAGCAAGAGCATTGGCTAAAGAGAGGCAAAAAAAGGACAATCATAACTTGAGTAAGTTTGCTTTGTTTATGTCCGTGGCATTTGACCTTAAAGTTCGTGTTCTTCATGTATCAAAAAGTTGCTTCCATTAATTTCAGAGGAGAGTTAATTTCTGCAGTTGTTAAAGGTGCATTGAGAGTATTTCAGCGAGCTTTTTATTTCATATCAAACATATATTTATGTATGTATGTGTGTATTCACACACACACATAGATTTTCTATTTTTGAAGAATTTCTACATATATTTGTGGTAGTAGGTGTGTGTGTGTGTGTATGTGTGTGTGTGTGTGTGTGTGTGTGTGTGTGTGTGTGTGTTTATAAAGTGAGTCTTGATATCTACCTACCCAATTATAAGTACTGCTCACACTGAAACTTATTAGCAAAAGGGGATTTGGAGATCACTTTTTCCAATGAGATTTCAAAGTTAAAATCAGAAGACAAAAGAAAAGGAAAGAAACACATGTGACAGGAATAGTGGGTGACGTAGTCCCCAAATTTATGATGTTTATCTTTTTCTCCAAATATTATGTAACAGTAGAATATTTTTATGCATCGGGTTCACTCTTCCTTAAATCTTGAAGCCTTTTCCTGGGAAAACTTTATGTCTATGCTACACAGTTAACAGAGACCATACAGTGAAAATAAAGATTGGGTGGGAAGTAGCATGGGGATTCTCCATTTACTTTTTTGCCTAAATTGATTTTTGAGAACATGAGTCATATATAGGAACCTTGGTTTTGATTTAGAAGAAAAAAGAAAAGAGAAGAGCAGCACTGTGCTGTAATCACCAGATATCGGCATTGCTTGTTTTCAGTGAGACATTGTTTTCCCCGACTTTTCCCTGTGAGGTCAGGGGCACACACAGAGAATGAAAAGCATGGCTTAGCATGTTTTAATACGTCATGGCATGGTGTCCATATTTTGCTGCTGCTTGCTGTTTATCTGTTTATTTTTAGTTGAACAGTCTGGGCTAAGAGCTTGACGTTAATTTCTTCAATACTGCCACATAGTATTTAGTCTACATTAGGAGTCTGTTCTCAGCCATCCCCCATTGTGTTTTTGTATTGTTGCTAACTTCCTCAAATCCGTTGTCCTGGGAACATGGTATGTGGACCTCCTGTGCACACAGGGTTTCCTTCTCTGTTCTGAGTCCTGAGAAATGACCTGGTGACGCCCCATGCCCTGTGTATCTACTCACATCATTACTGCTTTCCTCGGTTTTGAGTTCAGTTTGAGAAGGTTTTGTCATTTTTTAAACTGAAGAGCTGAGCTTACAGCTTAAAAATTTCCCCCAGATTCCACATAACTTTACTCAAAGACAATCCTTTGCTTAAAACTCCCTAGAAATAAAATAGTGATGTGGTATCTGAAGGACCCATAACTGAGACCTAGGAAATGAAGTTGGATCCTGTCAAAAATGGTATTTGTGTTCGAGTCCCCACCAGGGCCTTCTTGTTCCAGGTTGTCAGTAAATTGCAAATGGGATCAGCTCTACGTTGGAGAGCTGTAAAACAGTTTTGAAGTCTTGTCTTCCTCCCGGGAATTAATGCTCAGGGTCCTGTTGACCTTCACTCAGCCCTCTCTTTCTAGGACTTAGCTTATGAAAATACTTGCTGAAATGTGCAAATGAATGCCTTAACGTATTCAGTCATTCTTTCAGCCATTTCAAGTTATTGAGTGCCAATTTGATACAAGGAACTTTTCTATAGGAGTGGATTGGACAAACAGGTTCCTACCAGTAGGCACATTCAGGTTAGATGTCAGGTGCCACATACTAATTACTGAGAGGAGCAAGAAAGCTAGCGATAGATATCACGCCCCATTATGAAAGGAAGCACACAGGAGGGCTGCGCCTATTGGAGGTGTGGGAACAGAGGACAAGATCTAGAAACCAGCCTGTCTGTGATAGTTGTGCCAGGCATGCAGATGCCGAGGAATATTAAGGGTTTCTTTAACCTTTACCTGAATACGCTGTAGGGTGTTTTTTAAAGAAGTTTTATAAAGTTATATCATTATTATAATAAATAGCTGAAGAGGAAACTCCTACATGAAAGGTAAATGTGGCATCTCCGAATGTTGACATGGAAGAGCCCAGAGGTGTGCAGGACAGTGAAAAAAGGCAGGTATAGAATGTTTTAGTGTGACCCTACTGTGAAGATGCTTTTGTTATGCTTACATGCCAGGCTCATGTGGGTACTTGGAATGCAACAGTGAAAATTAATAGGTGAATAAGAAGTATTGGATTCAGAGTTCCCTGAGAAGATGAAACAGAGCCCAGTAAATACATTATCATCATAGCCATGGGGAGAGTGGGTCATTTTGAATAGGCTAACCTCGGAACTCATATGGGTAAATTTGAGTTGCTACTTACAGGAGGCAATGGCTCTTTAGGGATCTGGAGAAAGAGTGTTCTAGGCAAAGGGATTTATTAACATACAATCAAAATCACATTTCAGTACAATTAGATTACCACCACAGATTAACACGTGAGTGTGGCTAATGCATGTCTGGCTTGGATGTGTGAGTAGCAGAGTCAGTGGGCACACAGCAGAAAGAACACAGACGAGTGGCCAAGGAAGATGCTGTCACACTGGGGGAGGAGCAAAGCGCGCTATCAGCAGGGCAGGGCCCACCGGATCCCTGTGGGATACCTCAGGGACTTGACTTTGCCTTGGATAAAATGGGAAGGGATGGGGTGGGCTGGGGTTAAGGGTTGACATGGCCTCACTCAGGATTTTGCAGAATCCCTCCCTCTGCTTAAAACTTATTTGGGATTTATTTGCTAGATTAGGTAAAATTAAAAACATTTATTATCTTACAAGGTCCTTGTCCCCTGAGAGTGATGGTCCTGGTGCACGCAGATTGCAGGATGGGCATACTCTCGGGATGCACAGCGTAGCTAAATGATGCGTGTTGTCCAGTATGGTGGTTACTTGCTATTTAATGCCTGAGCATCTGAATTATGGTTAGTTCAAATTGGGCTGCATTGGCCTCGGAGCTGGGTTGGTAAAACACTTACCTAGCACATAGAAAGCCCTGCGATTGATCCCCGGCACCACACAAAAATATTGGCTGAAGTGTAAAATATTTTAATTTCGAAAGCTTAATGTGAAGAAAAGAATGAGCACCTTCTAATTTAATTTTTTAGTATTTACTACCTGCCAAAATGATAATGGCTTATAGAGAATGGATTTAATGAAATATTAGAGTTAATTAATTTTCTTAACTAGTTTAACATGGAGTTTAGACTCCACTAAGGAGTCTAAAATTACATAATGTAACTTGTGTATTTATTTTTGTCAGGAGTTTTTGTATATCTCATGAGCAAACACAAACATTTTGCTATTTTTAAATGCTAAAAAGAAACCAAAATCAGAGTGATATCTTGTGATCAGTAAAAATTATGTAAAATTCAAATTTCACCATTAAAAGTAAGTCTGCTGCTGTGTAAGAGGTGTGTGCTGCCCAGCTTATGGTAAATTGGTGTTGCTGTATTTTTAATTGTGTCATTACAGATCTGCTCACATTTTGGCAGTAAAAACTTGCTTTCTCTTTAGTTAAACAAGTACAATGCAGATCTGTCCAATTTTGACGTGTAGCTGAGGATGCAGCCCAGATGTTCAAGGTTATTACAGAGTTGAGTGGGAAATTGCCTATCTAAGAGCTTTATAAATGAGCGCACTCTGAAGGCAGCTCGTTTCCTCTTAAAGTTCATTAACTCTAGTACCCCAAAGTAAGATAAGCACAGCGGAAGTGGGTTCGAGTTTACATTGTCCTGACTGGTGCAGTCAGAGTGCACATGCCTTTAATGAGATGTGCTGAACGCGTGTGCGCCACTGCTACTAATGACCCTTTCCCATGCTCTTTTCTTGAAGTTGAACGAAGAAGAAGATTTAACATAAATGACCGCATTAAAGAACTAGGTACTTTGATTCCCAAGTCAAATGATCCGTGAGTACAATTGCATGTTAATCTGCATCATATATTTTCACACCTTTCCGTTTTTCTCCTATGTTGCAAAATGCTCTCTTAGAGAAATTAAAGAACTTTCCCCTTGCCCTCTGCTTCCTTTTCTAAGCATTTCCTTTGGTTTATTTCCCCAAACTAAAGTTTCTAGAGAAATGAACTGAATTGTACAAAGGGATATCGGAGCTGAGACGGTTAGCTTTGAGTGTGAGGAATGGGACGTATGGGAATCTGAAAACTCGGCAGAAATTTTTGAACCCGGGGCATGGGGTGGGGGGGAACTTTAATGGTCATGCATACAAGATCCCAGTAGCTGTTAAGGCAGGGTGTGTGCCTTGGATGAACCTCCACTATGTAGCATCTCTAAATGGGCACTGGTGTGCAGATACTGGAAATGTCATGTTCAGAGATACTGGAAAGACAAAAGGTCAATTTTTTTTTTTAATGAAAACTTGCATATTCTTTGTGTGTTTTACCAATCTAGGGGAAAAAAAGCAATGGTTAATCCTCTTATGAACTACAAGTCAGCTGATCTGTAGTTCAGCCTTTGGTCTTCCCCCGCCTCCTCTCCGGGAGATAACAGTTAACAGATAATTTTCAAGTCTTTCCTACCCCGTTATCTGCCACGTCAGCACACTGGTCAACAAATATACAATTTTTATCCATTAGAAATTGGCCCATTTGAGGTAAAGGGCTGGGGGAGGTATATATTTTAATGGCCCCCACAGGCATTCTATGAAATTAGCCTTTGAATATGACCTTTTAGCTATCTAATAAAAAGTAAAGACGCAATCAAGCATTATTCATGCAAGGCTTATTAAATTCACGATTCACATTATTGTCGGGGAATTTGTAGCAAAATAAAATAAAACCATTACCTATTGTGAGGTGGTTTTGATGAATGTGCGCAGTTTCTGTCTTCTAACACTTTGCTTTCCCAGGCTTCAAGGAGAAGCATTTTCAAACTGGAAGCATCCAGCTTCTCAGTTGTGCAGCACAAATTTATCCTCCTAAAGGCTGTGACCTTCATTTCCTATAGTCAGTCTTGCATGATAGTTGAAATTGAATTCCCATTTCCTGTTCTTTATCAGCTTTCCATTTTTTAGCATATTCTTTTTGAATTGTAAGCGTGCAAATCTCTTCAGCAACTGATTATGAAATTCTGGGGCCCTGGTGTAAGCCTGGATTTGCATGTCTCTTCCATTGTGGTAGAATGCTTACATGTTTGTAGCCTGAGCCGATAGGGAGTTGCATGGTTGACACTGTCTTCAGATAAAACAGACTGTAACATGGATAGTGGTTTTCCGAAACCAGGTTTCTAGAGTATGCCTTGGAACTGAAATAGAGACAGATTTTGCCTGATTAGTGTCCCAGCACATGCCCACTCCTCCCCTCAAACAAGTAAGCTTTGGTTGATTTTATATATTTGGGAAACATATATACTTGTACATGGAAAAGCGTTCCTTTAATTACCCAAAACCATATATTTGAATCCTTTTAAGCCAAGAACCATAATTGATGGAGACTCATAAGGAAGTACACCCCAGATAACTGATAGATATACTTCTTGGGAACTGAGTGGCCAAAGGCTTGGTTTGAAAAGCCCGGTTCTGACTTTTCACCTTGATGGTCTGTATCAGGCAGCATCCATTACAGTTGTGTTTCTGCTGGCTGCTGCAGCTTTTGATGCTTTGATTTTTAGCCTTGAGAATTGGTCCCTGTGTTCACTCTGGGTATCTTGGGACACCTCTGGATTGCCATTTTTGGTGTTCAGACACTGGAGACCTACCCTAGGGACTTCTGGGAGCTGTGACTATCCTCTTTGGAGAAAGCCTGTTTTTTTTTCCTCAGCCAACCCATGTAAGGATCAGTTACTAGGTGGCTTGTTTTAATGGCCTGTCACTCATCTATTCCATGTGATGCTTCTGATCTGTTCTTAGTAGCTGTAGGTCATGGGGTTGGTGGTTCTATTTACATCAACTAGATTTTCATTTTATCATCCTCATTGTCATCACTGTGTTGAAGGTTATCTGCAAGGAAAGATTGGAAAGATTACTTCCATAATAAATGGAGTTCATTCTTCATTGTTTGTCCTGGGGAACTCTAAGATTTTTTAGGGTGACTTTGTCCTAGTTGGTTTTTCATTGCTGTGGTAAAACACTGACCAAAAGCATCTTGGAGCCGGGCGTTGGTGGCGCACGCCTTTAATCCCAGCACTCGGGAGGCAGAGCCAGGCGGATCTCTGTGAGTTCGAGGCCAGCCTGGGCTACCAAGTGAGCTCCAGGAAAGGCGCAAAGCTACACAGAGAAACCCTGTCTCGAAAAACCAAAAAAAAAAAAAAAAAGCATCTTGGAAAGAAAGGGTTTTGTTTAGATTTCATGTTCCAATCATAGTCCATTACTGAAGGAACTCAAGGCAGAAATCTGGAAGCAGGAACTGAAGCAGAGGCATACAGAAATGCTGCCTACTGGCTTGCTCTGCTTAACTCGCTCGACCTGTTTTCCTACATTTCCGAGGACCACCTTCATAGAGGTGTCACACAATAGTCTGGGCCCTCCCACATCCATCATTAATCAAGAAACGCCCCCACAGACTTGTTGTCTGCAGGCCAATCTGATGGAGGCATTTTCTCAGTTGATATTTCCTCTTCCCAGACAGCCCTAGCTCGTGTTGAGTTGACAAAGATCTAAGCAGCGTGGCTTTTGTCCACATTTCACTGAGGATGATAATTTTCTTACATGAGTACACTGAGCTACAGTGATGAACTGAAAGTCACACCTGTTGGCAGCTGTTGAGATTGGGATTCCAGGGCAGCATCTCACTGGGTATCAAAACCATGGCAGTGCAGTTACTGTGCTGATACAGCCCCTATTCCAGTATTGACTAGTATTCTCAAGCTCATACAAAGCATCTCCTTTGATTCCAATTATGCACAAACAAGGCTGCTTACTCATACACGTGTAGTGTCATCATTTTGCAGATGAGAAAATGGGTACAGAGAAAGGTTAGATGACAGATAGCCCATGATCATTATGATGAAAATTCAAGAGTGAGCCAGGAAGTGGTGGCGCACGCCTTTAATCGCATTACTCAGAAGGCAGAGGCAGAAGGATCTCTGTGAGTTAGAGGCCAGCCTGGTCTACAGAGCAAGTTCTAGAACAGCCAAAGCTACACAGAAAAACCCTGTCTTGAAAAAACAAAACAAATAAACCAAAAATCCAAGAGTGGCGTTTTCACACCACAGACAAGTGGTGGGATTTCATAGGACTTGTTCTTATCATGTCCCAGTGAGTAAATCTTTTTGGTCTCAGATATATGCAACTATTGAGGACAGTTTACAAATAAGATTTGGTAACCCACACAGCACACATGAATTAAATAACCGATTTCACCTAGTGAGACGTATGTGATCTAGATGGAATTGTACTGTACAGGTTTCAACATCTGCACAGTGTGTCCACCTTATTAAAGGAATACATCTGGAGAAAGTAAGATGATACACACCAGATGGGTGGCCAGTGGCCAGTCAGTAGTGAGCACTTAATGAGTACTAGCCATTACTTATGTACAATTACTATTCCAGATAGACATTGAATGCTGATTTTCTTTGAACCCCAATTCCTAAAAGGGTCCATTGCCCTCCATCTCATCACAGGGACATGCGGTGGAACAAGGGAACCATTCTAAAGGCCTCTGTGGACTACATCCGAAAGTTGCAACGGGAACAGCAACGTGCAAAGGACCTTGAAAACCGACAGAAGAAGCTGGAACACGCTAACCGGCATCTGCTGCTCAGAGTACAGGTATCTGCCCTGTGCTGTGTAAAGTGATTTCAGGACAAGAGGAAGGAGAATGTAGTGAGTCCTGAAGGAGCTGGAGACACAGTCTTAGTATTTTGCCCTACTGGTGAAACATTATTGGTAACTCAAATTAATGCTAATGCCACTTTCACAGTCGCTCTTGGGCGTGTGCAGAGTGTCAAATCCGAGTTGCCCGCAGTCTCTTTTCCAGACGGCTGAGCCCCACCCAGATCCAGGGCTTTTTGTAGCAGTCCTCTGAGTTACAGCTTAAGTGTCTTGTCTTCCAGTGTTGTGAGTTTTGCTGGGGATTTTTCATCTTACCGTGGCCCCCAAGCATCATTAGAAACGTGTACATGCTTCCTAAGGCCAAGAAGGTTATGATGTGCTGTCTGGGTATCAGACAAGCTTCACCCAGCCAGTCATTAGTACTCCTGGATGGTGTTCAGTGTGAATGAATCGGCATTGCATTCTGCTTGAGGGTGGGCATCATGAACATTGAACACCCATCTTCCCAGGACTCCCCAACACTTCACATTTCCCCCCAAGATAACACATTTGCTGTGGCTGCAGTGATCCTCAGTCACAGAGCCAGGAGGAAGAAGGTGGCAGTCCCCTAGGGCTGGCCTTTATAATCCAGAAGGCTAAACAGAGACTAGATGTAATTTGACCATCTTTCTCCTGCCTTCCCTCCTCTAATTTGTATTTGTTTAACTTTACATCTCTTCTATAAAACGGCCTCAGGTATTTACATACCTGGTGCTTGGGTACCTATTTATAAAGGGAGCTTATGATACTCCCTTGTTAAATTATTAAAATATAGTAAGTTTTCCCAAAGAGAAGCTCAGTTTGGTTTTGTGTTCAGGTTCCAAACTTGCATATTCATATTAAATATGAATGTTGTGAAATATGGACCTTGGCAAATCCATGGCAGTGTCGTCTCAGCCTTCTCCTGCTGATCGTGAGGCTGGCTTTACCGCTTTTGCCTGTCATAGGGAAAATCATTAATTAGGCAAGCTCTACAGTACCACAAAGCCTCAGAGCTCTGCATGAGATTTAACACCTCATTTAGAAACTGAAGTAACTGTTTTAATCTGTTGATAAACACTTTTAGTTAAAGAACAAAGGAGTACAGTATGATGTTTGCGTCTCCCTGAGGTAACAAGCAAATTTATTTGCTTGTTTTTTGAAAAGACAAGCTGCACTCCTGTTCTTCATGGCGGTGTAGTTTCAAGGGCCTGGGTTTTCGGCCAAGGCCTGGGGCCTTCCCTTCATTTTCAGTCCAAGTGATGCATGCTGAAATCTTCATGGAAGAAAGAGCAGCGAGCCTTATTATCAGGAGAATTGTTTTCTTAGATAGCCCAGGGCTTCAGCATGATGCCTAGAGAGAGGCTTGTTTCCAGAGCTGGTCTGAAGGAGCAGGCAGACACTCATGTGGCATGCCATACTCAGGCGTCCCTCATTCATACTGCTTCCAGAGTAGGAGCTCACAGATCCGACAGTTTTAACACAGACCAACCATAGCTTTCCCCACACATGTGGGCCAAGCTGAGAGGCCATGTCATGTGCAAAGTGCCTTTGCTCTCTCTCATGAATTGAAAGGACACACTTCCCATCTCCACTTTATTTTGTCACAAATTTAGGACAGCATTCACATGTGGAAGAAGAATTGGGGGTCCCTGCAGTTCACTCTAGGAATATGTAAGAGGGGAGCATGGATTGAAGGCGTCTTGAAATGAGGTCTGAGAAGTCACAGACTTACACAGTGTGTCAGTCGGCGAGTGCCACTGTGCAGAAGGCCACTGAGCAGGGGAGGTTAAGTAGCAGGCATTAGCTTGCTCACTGTTTTGGAGGATGTCAGAGATCAACCATGCCAGCAGGATTGGCGTCATTTTATCTTAACCTCCTCTCCGAAGATCCTGTGTGCCAATCTTCGCACAGGTTGAGGAACTAGAGTTAGGACTTAAGTGTACGTATTTAGAAGCAAGGTTCAGCCCATTGTAAGAAAACACAGCTCATTATATGAGATCAGTCATGTTATAGAGGAGAACTTTCCCGCTGAATTCAAAAATAAAGGTTTCCCTTTGCCAGGGTGAGATGGGTTGGATTTCACCAAGCTCTGGTGGCTTGTGTGGAACATGGAGAGTGTTTACTTCATGGCACCATTGGTGTCTTAGTAACCAGAACCCAGAGGAAATAGCTACTGTTTCTGTTACACCCAAACAATTGAGTACTTACATCTTACCAGCTTGGTAACAGTGTGAAGGAAATGCAGATAACTGAAAAACAAGCACGTTGTTTGATTTTTTAGTGGTTACTAATACATAGTGTTCCTAGAGATTGTCCAATTCATGGAAACCTTGGGTTAGATGGTAAGCCACCCTTGCCTCCCATCCCATGTCAGTGCTCCTGAAGTCCTTGTCACTCCAGCCTCCCCAGAAACCTACGTGGAAGTGCCGTGAGGCAACCAAGAAGTGTGTATGTGCAGGCTCACCCTGAAAGTGGGAACTGCTGAAACTAGGGACCGAAATGTGGGTAGCACACTTGCCCTGAAACTGGGGACTGAAAATGATGGAGCACACTCACACTGAAAATGGGGATTGAAAAGTTTGTGGCACACTTACGCCAAAACTGGGCACTGAAAAGTGTGTAACACCCTCGTACTAAATCAGGCTACTGCCTGGGATTTGGGTAGTTGTTGAGAGAGTGCCACCATTTTCCTTGAAATCTTAAGCTATCTCCCAAGCAGTTTATATGCCCTTGTGTTACTATTTACTCGGTATTATATTTCTGTTAGTTCTCATTTTATTCCTTTATTAACATATCTGCCTTGTACAAAAAGATGAGTTTCCTTGTAATGTTTTCATACATGTGAATCATAGACCATCCCCATTACCCTCTCTTGTCCCACCCAGGTGCCTTCCACTGGCATTTTTTATCCCCTCTGGAGTGCCCCTTCTACCCCTTGTCTTATGCATACACATAAACTTTAAGAAACCCAGATTCTACCCTTGAGAGAAAACACAGTCTGGCTTATTGTATTTCTCTCAGTGATCTCCAGGTGCATTCATTTTCCCAAAAATGATTTCGTTGTTTCTTCAGAGCCGAATAAAGCTCTATTGTGTAGGTGTACCACGTCTTCTTTATCGGTTCACGTAGGCTGACCACATCTTGGCCATTGTAAGCAGCACAGCAATAGACATGGCTGCGCAAGTATCTCTAAGTTGTGCTGACTTAGAGTCCTTCAGGAACGTGCCTGAGGGTGTGATGCGGGCCATGGAGTAGTTCTGTTTTAGTTCTCCACATTGACTGCTACAGTAGCTGCATCAGTTTACATCCCCACCAGCAATGTGTAAGGATTCCTGTCTCCCCACACCTTTGCCAGCATTTGCTGTAGGTGGGTTTTGTTTTGTTTTGTTTTTGACTATGGCCAGTCTGACCTGGATGGGTAGCTTTGTTTTAATCCTTAATATCTGCAAGAGAGTGATTCTATTTGTAATTCATAATAAAATACATAATACCATCTAAAAGGATATTTTCTATACAACAAATGCCACCTGTCCTGTATTTTGGGAAGTGCAGAATTTGTTATTTAAAAGCAGCAACCTTTAATAATTTATAACAAGTTGTCCCTAGGTTCTGATTTTTTAAAAATAGAAAATAGACTTCAATTATTAAAAGCAGTCTCAGGAGCCATACAGTACAATAGAATGCAAACCCCAGACAGCTCTACACATCACCTGACCATGTGGTCCCTCTGATCATCAACATGGGCACCACACTGGCCCCTTTGTTAGAGCTGGCTTCTCCTTCCCCTCCAAAGCCTTGGGTAGAGACACTCGAGGTGATGCATATTCCATGGGTTTGGACAACTGCGCATAACGCCCACCTGCACAGCTTCAGTGCAGTGGAAGTTGGCCTTGCACATGCGCCTACTAAACTGTCCGACTTTGACCTTTCTGCAGGAGCTTGAGATGCAGGCTAGAGCACATGGACTTTCCCTTATCCCATCCACTGGTCTCTGCTCACCTGATCTGGTGAACCGCATCATCAAGCAAGAGCCAGTTCTTGAGAACTGCAGCCAGGAACTTGTCCAGCACCAGGCAGACCTGACGTGTACAACGACCTTGGATCTCACGGACGGTACCATCACCTTCACCAACAACCTTGGCACCATGCCGGAGAGCAGCCCGGCCTATAGCATCCCCAGGAAGATGGGCTCCAACTTGGAAGACATCCTGATGGATGATGCCCTCTCGCCGGTTGGCGTCACCGACCCGCTGCTGTCGTCAGTGTCCCCAGGAGCTTCTAAAACGAGCAGTCGGAGGAGCAGTATGAGTGCAGAAGAAACGGAGCATGCGTGTTAGCGAGCTCACCCTTGCTCTGCCGCCTCTGCGCAAACTGCTTCCTCTCTTCTTCAGTAGACTCCAAAACTTACCTGAAGAGGTTTTCTTGATAATTTTCCTTTAATATGAATTTTTCATGCTTTACCAGTAGCCCAGGATATATTTTATTTTTAGAATTTTTGTGAGCCAGACTTGTATATTCTATTTTACAACTACAAAGGCCTCCAAAGTATTGTACCATCAGCGTGCAGTATCTGTGAACTGATTTCTTGAAGTGTGAGCTTTCTGAGCAAGGGGACATTTGCTTCAGAGAAGTGTCTGTCCATTTTCATTCAGGGGAAAACTAAACTTGGTGTGAGCTTTGTCTGTCTGTGACCTCCTTGGAAACTAACATGTAAAGTTTAATTACATGAATGTAAAGAAACCAAAAGAAGAAAACAAAGATGATGATGATGATGAAAAAAAGTGGAAAAGACATCCAAGCCCTCTCCACATCATAAATGCATTGATTCCCTGGTACTGCCTTAAAGACATAGGGCCCTCCCAGCATCGGTTATCTTTGTACTGAAAACTACTCAAAAGAAGATACATTACATAAAGACAAATATATAGGTCAATTTCATGAGGATTGTCTGGTTAGAAAATGTAACTTATGCTAACCCAAATTGAAGGGAGATATTAGACCAAGGCATGAAACATAGGACCTAACCTTTCTGGCTTTTATTGGGCGCAGTTACAGTTTTCCTCATAAATAAGTGTGATTCAATTTTTCATAAGATGTGTTTTATTTTGAAATGAAAATGAATGTCCTCTCTGAGAAAAATATCAAGGAGCACCGGAAGTTTGCTTCATTTTTCTTTTTCATTTTTGCTTTTGATAAAGACAGCCGAACTGGGCACATTTCTAATTGGCTTTACTATTTTTATTTTTAAATTATGTTTTAGTCATTTTGATGGTATAGATTCTTTATTATCATCATTTTTTTCAATGTTTGTATTAATTTGTAAGAATATGCATCTTGAAATGGTGAGTTTTCAATATTTTTACAACTCACTGATAGTTCTCGGCATTCTTTGTACACCCATGAAAGACTACTTTTACGCAAGTCTTGTGTTCAAAGAGAGCTTTGCAAATATTTTGTATATTCCAGTATCACTTGAAACTGTTTTTCAACACATTTAAGGTATAGTATTAATAGGTTAAAAACCAGGCTTTCTAGAAAGAAATACTTACATATGCATTTCTAGGATATGAAAATAACTATATTCTTGAAGACTGATAACCACAGCATTTACTGTGCCCACAGTGGTCATTTAAATTGAGATTTATTTCAGTCAACTGGCTGGATTCTTTTTAAAGAGGGAAATACTGTATTGGCAAATTACTTGATAACAATGTTTAAACAAAGTGGCAACATTGTAAAGTTAGTTCCTGTGCATTACCTACTTGCGTAGCCCTATGCAATAACTGTAGAGTTACACGTATCAAGTCTATATGTTTTATACAGATGATATATAGTGTTACATGCCAGGCTGCTGAATAGAATTTCTCAGTAGCAACCTATGATTGGATAGTGAGTGGCATAAAGCATATCCTTTCAGAATGAAGTGCCTTAAATATCTCAGCAGTCTTTTTTGGACCAGCACTGACTGATCTGTAAAGTAAGAAAGTTTCAAGATGGTATCTGGAGTGAAGAGAGAAGATGTAGCATGGTGCCTCTGTAGACATTCTAAGAGCTTCCAATTTCCCTTCAGATATTTTTAATATGAAATATATTTTACTGACAGTGCCAAATTCTTTCATCAGAAAACCTTTTTCAGGAAGGTTTTTTCTTTCTTTCTTTTTTTTTTAAAGTGTTTAAACGTCAAATGTGAATTGGTGATGGGTGATGGAGAGATCCAGGAGGAGTGATTGTCAGATGTATGAATGGATGGCTTTGGTGAGAATTGTCAAGTGTGCGGTTCCCCATGCATGTTGGGTAATGCAAATCCTTGGAAACACTGATGATGCTATCCAGTCTTGTAGCTTTATTACTTAAGGGGGTAGGGAAAATAAGTTCCCATTCTTTCAACCTCCTTAAGTGTGTGACTTTTCCTAGAATAGAAATGCAAATGTGCATGAACAGATAATTGTACCATAGTGTTCACCAATACAATCATAGCATTGTCTGTTTTTCTCTTCATATTTGTGGGGGGGAGGGAAGGCTGGATGCAGAAATTGAAGATCGCAATGCTATGATTCTAGTTTTTCTTAGTTGATTCTGACATTTTTTTTTCTTTTTAAATAATTGAACAAGGTTTCACAAGGTTGACTAACCCACGGCTGAGTGACTATGGCCAAGGCAGAGCGACTTTCTAGAAAGCTTTGTTGGGAGAAAGTATGGCATATTGCACCGCTCCCCTGATTTGTAACCTCCTGGGCTTGTCATCGCGGCCTTTCCTGGCGCCTTCGTCAGAAGACACAGCCGCTGGGAGAGGCGGGCAAGCAATTTGGAGGCTGCCACGTGGGGGTGGTTTTATTTATTTCTTTTGTGCCAGCGAGAATGTGGATTCTTTCAGGGACCGGTTAAGTAAGAGGCAGTATTTTTGCTCACTGTTCTTAAGGAAAGAAAGATCCATGCCACTCCCCCACCCCTGGGTGCAAAATTGTGACTCAGGGTTGTACCTCCGTTTGGAGTGCTCAATATACCAAAATTATCTACCTTCCTCTGGGTAACATAATGGAAATACCAAACCTTCTAACTTTGCCAAAACAACAACAACAACAAAAAACTACTCAACCAATCTGGTCATACCCAGATCATAACACAGTTCAGTCTGGTTGTTTATAAACAGTAAAGCAATAAGAACAAATGAAATACACAGGACATTGAAAGATACAAAGCACAAAGGAATGCACTTATTAATATTTTTGAAAAATGCACTGGGGAGAAGTTGATAACAGTATAAACAGCAACCCGACTTCTTGACAACGACAACAAATGACCGTCTCTTGCGGACACTTGCTACTGTAACGTCAATAACAGCCCCTGCTGTTGGGTGCGGCAATCCTTTCTGTATGTCCACAGCACTGTATATTATGATTGATATTAATGTATCCAATGAAATAATTGAACTGTTGTTCTTCATAGCCTCATTAAAGCATTTGGTTTTTCACATCTTGTTGGCCAGTCGTGTCTGGTTAGTGCCCGTTTTGACTGACGTATACCTTCTCGAAGCAATAGCAGCACACTTTTCCTCTCATCTCATGAAGAAGAAATTACTAGGAAAATGTAATTGCTAACAGCGCTTTGTTTAGTTTAAATGTCACTCCAAGGTGGTACTTTTTTGGTTCGAAACATTTTTGATTACTTTATGACTTACTCTCCAATGGGATGTAATTATGTAGCATTTCCCCCATTCTGAATTTGGGGAGACTTTGAACTCCCAGATGCCAGGAATCCACTTTAGATATAAGGGGTTTATGTAAAATATTTCAGTGAGCGGTGGCTTTATTAAAAAGGAGAGAAATTGTCAGAGAAACCTTTGCATATTTACTGAAAAGATCCTGGGTTTTTAAAATACAAATTTATAATAATGAATGCTTAATATACCCAGCCCGCCAGCTCCTTTTTACAAAATACAGTACTTATGAATCATTTGATAAATGTTAGATTTGAATTGGGAAGTGTCAGACAGAACGGGTCTTTATTCCCCAGCCAGACCTTAAACTTCTGCCCTTAAAAGAAAGTATCTGTTTAAACCTCAGGAGAAGACACCAGAAACTTGCTGTAATGCTTAGGATCCAACTGTCAGCTTCTTTCTTAAGTTTAAGTGTTTTTTTTCCCCCTCAAATTGTAATATACAGTAATTGAGGCCTTTCTTCTAAGAATTATTTGAATTATTTATATTTCCATAGAAATATGACTGTATGTCTAAAAAATGTGCAAAATTAGGAAGATCCCACCTGATCAAGACAATTTTCGTAGCAAAATGAGAAACAGGTAAGTTGAAAGTAAGGGCTGTTCATCTCTGGAGGGGTGACAGCTGTGCTTGACCTGAGTTTCTGCCTGTTGACTGTCATCTTGAGAGCTCATGAAGTCTTAATCTCGAGTTATAGACAGACAGACAGACAGACAGACAGACACACACACACACACACACACACACACACACACACACACATTCCAGCACCATTACCAGTTCTCCAGACATTTGCATACAATTTGAATGGCTTTATTTTATTGCATTTTTTTTTTTTTGAGATGGAATGTGAAGTTCAGGCTGGACTCACACTTGTTATGTAGCCAAGAATGACCTTGAATTTCTGATCTTCCTACTTTCACCTTCTGTATGCTAAGATTACAGACAGGTGCTACTGTACCCAGTTGATGTGGTGCTGGGATTGGACCTTGGCCTTTTTCCATACTAGGTAAGTGCTCTACCAACTGCGCTATATCCTTCCCCAGCCATTAGATGATTGTATTTGATATCCACACACATATCTTCCTTAAATTTTTACTCAGGCAATTCAGTTAAAAAGTTGTCCATCTGAGCACTATAATACATACCTGGGTTCCAGATATTCAGGAAACTGCATCAATCAGTCTTTCAAGTTCAAAGCCAGCCTGTGCATTCTGTGTCCACAAAATGGAAAAGTGGGGCTCCCTGCTCAACTTCTTGTCCTTGAATTTTTGGCTTTTTCTTACTACATGATTTTGAGCAAGTTAATTTATCTTCCTAGTGTCTCCATTCTATTCAATGGTGATAATTAGATCCAGCACACAGTGGTCTTATGACCAGTCAAGTTAATATATTTGGTTTTTTGCTTGACACTACAAGGGAATATTCAGAAAATGACAGATTTGTTTCTATTATATTAATCACTTCTTTTTATTAACATGAACAATGTATCCAAGTTATCTAAAATCACTCTGTGTAAGCAGTGGCATACATACCACATTTGGAGGAAAAGTGAATGCTAACAGAGGTCCAACTAAGACTTGTATGAGGCTGAGAGGCATTGCCACACTTAGAAAACACAGCTCTTGGTTCAGCCTCTAGCAATGATGGGAACTGTGTGAATGGACAAAGCAGCAGGAGACAGACATAGGCTGCTTTGAGGGGAGAGACCTTGCTTTCTCTAGGAGCCTGTGTCAGAATATACTAGAGAATTTGTAAGAATCTCAAGGCCCTCTAAATCAGCCTGAGCAAAGCTTATATGGACTCACAGAGACTGAAGTAGCACACACAGGGCCTGCACAGGGCCACACCAGGTCCTCTGTGTATATATTATGACTTCCAGGTTAGTGTTTCTATGGGACTCCTGAGTGTGTGAACGAGCGGGTCTCTGATTCTTGTGCCTTCTCTTGGGCTCTTTTCCTTCTGTTGGTTTGTCTTGTCCAACTGTGATGTAATAATTTTTGTTTTATCTTACATTTTATTTTGTTACGTTTTGTTGTTTTCTCTTAGAAGTCTGTTCTATACTAATGAGAGACAGAAGAGGCAGAAAGGGAGTGGATCGGATGGGAGAAGAGGTGGGGAGGAACTTGGGGGATTAGAAGGAGGAGAAACTATAATCAGGATGTATTTTTATGTGAGAAAAGAATCTATTTTAAAAAAGAAAAGAAAAGAAAACCAACTCATCCCATTTCAACATATCCTCGATACCTGTGACCTAAATTTTAAATTGCATCAAGCCTGTGTATTCTGCAGGTACACTTTGGCCAGGAGATAATTATATTATTTCCTGATGATAAGTCTTTCTCAGAGCCAGACTCTATCACATTCCTTAGAGAATTAAATGGAGTAATCCCTTGTGATGTGGGCTGATGTTATGTAGCAGAAAGTGGTGTCTTGACTGCACCCTGTCTGCTCCATTTCCTGTTGATATTGAAATGGTTTTCAGGGTTTTATGTTTTGATTGTGCTTATATTCAATGACTTCTTTGAACATCAGCTAAGAAGCTAATCTTCTTAATCCAGCCAACAGAGATATACCTTATAAGTTGCCCTGTTTTTATTGTTCTGTGTATGCCAAGATTTAATGCATAGCCAAGCAGCTAAGTAAAGAAGTTCATTTAAGATATGTGATGTGAAGTTGGACTTCTAGTATGTTTGAAGATTCTCCGCTGCCATATCTGAGACTCAATAGAAAGACCTTCATGTCTCTACTAACACAGGTGCACAATACACATTTCTACAGAGGATAAATGAAGAGATCTCCATTATCCCAATTGTCCTAAGAGGCATATACCAAAAAACAAACAAAATCAAGGATGTAGTCATCGTATTGAGATTGTCAGGGATCTCTATGTGCATAAAATTTAAACATAACTAATCGTATTTGTGTTCAATACTTATCAGTCTTTTGATACTATAACCTATAGCAGATATGGTGGTAAGTGATAAGAGCCTATACAAAATCAAATACATTTCAGCAACATGTCTAAATGGAAAAGACAGTTTGCTTTCTGAAAATTTGCATTTTAAACTTCTAATTTTGGAGTCAGTTGAAGATATATTCAAATGGGTGCAATTGTCACTCAAAACTCCTTATATATTATTCAGACAGCAAAATCTGTGGGGATAGAAACCACTAAAGTAGAGTTCCCAAACTTTGCTTTATGGAGCTAGTTCTGCAAGCTGTTCCCAAAGTTGCTTTGAGGGATGGGGGGTCTGGAGGTGGGGTTGTATGGAAGGGGTGTGAAACGCTATAGTTAATCTTGAGAAAGTTAACTTTGGGAAATGCTGGGTTAAGCAAATTTGAGCAGATTATCTCTAACTGCAAGACTTCTCACATTCTAAAATATGTTAACGTGCCTTGAGAGTTTTCAAGACCCGGAATAGTATTCGATGTCTCCCAGTTGGCCAGTGGGGAGAGGGAGCTAGAGATAGTCAGAGAGACAGACAGAGATACCTGTTAATGGCTCCAAAGAATAGTATGGTGAGTTGCATGAACTGGATAGAGATTGTGTGGTGGTGATGAAGAGGATTTCTACCCTTTGCTTAAGGAAAGTGTGCTTAACGTTTGCTGGCGATCCTGCCGGTAGAAACCACTGTCATTAGAAATTGATTACTTCTAAAAGAACAAATGCACCTTGATCTTCATCTCCAATGATAGAACAGAATGCTGGTTGAACAACTATTGCCACTTAAAAATAAAAATTTAAAAATGAATGTTTGCATTTTCTGTGAATAGCGATTTTACTTGAGCATACATCCAAGGCAACGTCTTCTCTAGGAGTGGTAACAACAACAACAACAACAAAATTATCTCTTGTCTGTTTCTCTTATTTTAAATATACAAATAATAGCAGAGGTGTACGGTAGAGATCTCGGCTACAGGATAATTGGTTTGTGGCTTTGGTCACTTGTTCTTGGTGGAAGGACATAGAATTTATAGTATTGAAGATTGTGATTTTCCAATGATACTTTTTAAAAACACCAACAAAGCAACCAGATAAACTAGATTATATCTCCAAAGTTCACTAGTTAACTGGATGTTGGCCAACTCACAAAGCTACAGCCATCATTGTATTAGATGCAGTATATTGTACTACATAATATTTGTTCTAGAATTTTTAAAAACTTAAGGAATTTGGATTTGGTGGTGCATGCCCTTGACAATTCCAGCTTTCTGGGACAGAGGCAGGCAGATCTCTGTGAGTTTGATACCACCCTGGTCTATATTGAAAATTCCTTGCCAGCCAGGGATACATAGTGAGAGTTCAAAAAAGAAAACAAACAAACAAACAAAATCAAGGAAAACATGTTCAAGTAACTTTTCCAGTTCTTATTAGGATATTCAGATATTTCTTTCATTTAGTGTATTAAAAAATATTTTTAAAAAAAAAGGACTGGGGGCTGGAGAGATGGCTCAGAGGTTAAGAGTACCGACTGCTCTTCCAGAGGTCCTGAGTTC